>NC_089519.1:17547312-17874812 GCF_963924715.1 Thunnus thynnus
GTTTCGATATTAAAACATTATGATTGACTATGTTGAATGCTTTATGCAGATCTAAAAATACAGCACCAACTACTCCTAATTTATCAAGTCTTGATTCAATTTGCTCTATTAAGTGCAAGGTTGCAGTCTCGGTGGAATGATTTGCTCTTATGCCAAATTGCATACAATGTAGACCAAAATTGCTTGTATTAAGAAATGCTATCAGTTGTTCAATGACAACTATCTCAGCAACCTTTGAGAGTACCAGCAGTATACTTATTGGTCTGTAGTTAATGGCTTGAAGGTGGTCTCCAGATTTAAAAATAGGTGTGACAATGGCACGTTTCCAGTCATCAGGAAAGAAGCTGTGTTGAAAAGACAAGTTAAGTAAATGAGCAATGGGGGGGAGTTAAAATATCGTTGTGTGATTTAACAAACATGGTGTCAAATTGGAAAGCATCTCTACTTTTGGAGCTTTTAAAGGAGCTGATGATTTTGTTTACTTGTAACTCATTAGCCTCTACCAGCTCAAAAACCTGGCCTGTAACATGTAAAGGAGCAATATCCAGTTTCCTTTTTGTAATTTTTTTCCCTAACTCATATACAGACTCAAGAAAAAATTATTAAAGACAGAAGCAACAGTAAGATGATCTTCAATTAACTTTCCCTGTACTTTTTTACATTTTGGGTTCCTCCTTGTGAGCTTATCAATGTTTTTCCAGATCAATTTACTGTTTCCTTTTGCCTCAGTCAATATACTGAGATAAAAACGAGATTTAGCTTCTCTTAGGTCTTGGATAGCTGTGTTTTTTAAACCTTTATAAATCAGCATGTCAGTGTCTCTTCTAGTTTTAATTGCCTTCCTTAGTGCAGCATCTCTAGATTTCATTAGTTTCCACAAGTTTTCATTAAATCACGGTAAATTGTTTTTATTTTTTGATTTTATCAGTATCCTCACATTAAATCTTTCCTCACAGAGTTGATTCTGTGAGTAATAGTATCACAGCCATAGTCCTGATCATCAGAGGACAGTATATCATCCCAGTTCAAGCTGTTAATTTCACTGACAAATTCTCCTTGCTTAGCTTTGGATATGCATTGAAGGATCATTGTCTTAGTTGCTGTGGTCCTTATTCTATTTTTAGTCAGTTTTCTCACACATAGGGTTAGGTTATGATCTGATAAACCAGTGATTAAATTATAACTTTTAGTTACTCTTTCTGGTTTGTTAGTAAATATCAGATCAGTTTGTGTACTGGAGCATTTTCCTAGTCCTAGTTGGGCCTTTTACTAGTTGTTCTAGTTGGAATTTCTCTGTGATCATTTTTAGTTTTTTCCTCTTAGATTTATCCTCTCAGTTCACATTAAAATCACCCATAAGTAATAATTCTTTGTTGAGATTGCACTCTTTCAAGACTTCTGTGAGTTGATCATAGAAATGTAATCTGCAGAAGGGGGCCTATAGACACCTATGATGTAAAAAGACATTTGTAACATAACATTATTTTTATCCCAACATATTCTAACGTGTTACCCACATTGTAAACCACACATTCACATTTGATGTTGTCTTTCACATAAAAAAGCACCCTCCTCCTCTTCCATCAGGTCTGTCTATGTTGGGATAAAGTTACTTGGATGTTCATGAAATTCGGTGGGATCATTGCTCTCATCATTCTGGACATGATACATATTTTTGAAAAGTTTTCTCCAAACAAGACGTCTGCCATTTTGGATTTTATGCGTCAATTTTTATTTTATGAACACAGTTCAAACTAGGAAGTATTTCAATTTGATATCACAATTGGGCTTAGGCGTGGCACTTTTAGCATTTTTGAGGCGCTAGGTATGCTTGAAAACTCACAAAGCTTTGCACATGCATCAGAAGTGGCGAAACTAGATATCTGACATGAGGCTTGCTCTTGGGTGTGGAAAAATGGCTCAAGTTCACCCCCTAGAAAATTTCAAAGCCCCCACCTCTAAATTTCACATAGATGTACAAAATTTGGTAGGCAGATGCAACATCTCTAGCTTCTTAGAGCCATACCCTAAGTCCAACAGGAAGTCAGCCATTTTGAATTTACTGTGCATTTTTTTCCGAAAATCAAAGCCATTTACAAACCCCTCCTAGAGAATTAAACCGAGTGACTTCAAATTTGTAGGTGACATCTAAAGATCTTTGCAATGCTTAATTGTGAAGCATTTGTGTTTTTGAAAAAAATATCTGTGAAATGGCATGCCAGTCAATTTTACCCAAAACATGAAACATGAAGTTGTTGTAATGCCACTTTACACTGTCCAATCTGCTCCTAAATTTCTCATGCTTGATAAGAGTCCAGACGTGAACACAGCTACATGTCAGTATTAAGTCATAGTCATAGCACTACCTACTGACAACATGAAGTCAGCCTTATGTGACAAACATCATTAGATTTACATTAAATTTACATGGTGTGGTCTATACATCATATACTGCAAAAAGATGTATAATTAGTGGATGTTCTTTAGTGCCACAGTGGACAGAGGAAGTGATAATTAACTCCTACATGCAATGTCCAATACTCATGAAAATGTTATTTTATGAAAATTTTATGCAAATACCACTAAACACAAAGTAGAGCTGGGCCTGATGGGAATGGCATTTTTTTTCAAGTATTTGCTCGTAAGGGACTGTTCATTATTTATCAGAGGGAGGGGGGTGGCTGGGATGTGACTTTGTTCTTGTTCTTTATCTTGACCCTCCTTGGAGCTACAGATATTTTTCCTTGAACCTCCCTGAGTGATTGGAGGAAAATGTATGGCCCTCTCTCCACCGTAAATAACCATATTTTACTATGTTCACATCAAAGGTAGGTATTATTGGAGAAAATAAAAAGCAAAGGCTGACCTCCTCCAACCATAACTTTTAATAGCGAACCGTGACTATTAAACCTTAGCCTTCTGAACCCCTGTTCCCTCGTTAGAGAGAAAAGCAAACTACCAGCCCAATTCACTGTGTCTTCTCCTATAGCACTGCAAAAGTTACCTGTGACAGTTCCAGCTCTGAAACAAAAATAAGACGCTAACTTAATCTAGCCAATGTAACGAGCAAACATCACGGAGAGAGTGAGAGTTATCACTAAAACACACAGCGAAATTCTTAAGCAAAATGCAAATCCTCCTTACAAATTAAAACAAACATAAGTGGCTGTGGCTCAGGAGGTAGAGCGGGTCGTCCACTAATCGGAAGATCGGCGGTTCGATTCCCGGCTCCTCCAGTCCACATGACGATGTGTCCTTGGGCAAGACACTTAACCCCAAATTGCTCCTGATGGCTGTGCCATCAGTGTATGAATGTGTGGGAATGGTTAGCTTCCTCTGATGGGCAGGTTGGGACCTTGCATGGTACCCCCTGTACCCATTCAGCGTATGAATGTGTGTGAATGGGTGAGTGTGATTTGTAGTGTAAAAAGCGCTTTGAGTGGCTGGAAGACTAGAAAAGCACTATACAAGTACAGTCCATTTACCATTTAAGTCCCTCCCCAGTGTTCAAAAAATTATTTGACATGCCTCCCCCGTTTTTCACCACCATCCCCTGCCTCTCATAAATAATGAAGTATTATACATATTGAAATTAATATTGATAATATGAACATCCATACAACATTTAACAGCAATTCATCCAAAAGTTGTTGAGATTTTTCACTCTGAACCAAAGTTTCGAACCAAGGGACCAAGTATGACCATCCCTTGATCTGTGCTGCAAGCATGGCTATAAAGGTTTAAGAACACTGCTTGATGACTATTGGTATAATGCTATATTGGACTTTGTCAGCCAGTAACACTAGTTCAACTAAAAGCATCCAATTGTTAAGCCTGTCAGTTAGTTCTCACTGACTGGATTGGTGTAATTATGAAGTTACATAAGCTCTCCAGTGCTATTTAAATCATGCGTATGATAAGAGAAGCCAACGGTGGAAGAATTGTACACATGCCATAACTGTTCATATATCCTCTTCAGAGGTGGGTAGAACAGCCAAACACTGTGCTCAAGTAGAAGTATAAGTAGTCATCAAGACTACCGCTTGACTAATATGAAGATCCAAAGAGTTAAATTATAAATGAAAGACATTATGAAATTAAATAATCTTATGAATACAGACAGATAATATCTGTCAATCTGTCAAAACAAACAGGGCAGAGCCTGTGTGTGTGGCTGAGCAGACAGTTATCACAGAACTGTCAGAGATCTGCCCAGTTTGTCTTGATTGACAACGATTTCATCCTTAAAAGTAGAATTACAAAATGAAAAATGGCATGGAAACACAGGAAAAAAATGTTGTTGACTTGTGAAATAAAAACATTTGGCACAAATGACATTTTGAGATAAATAACTGCTGGAATAATGTAGAGATGACTACAATACAATAATGATCTGAGGTTTAAACATTTATTGAGGTATGTAATGATTTCATGGTAATGTTCATCATATCTGTTTACTTATTTAATATTAAAACTCTTTTGGTCTCCAGAGAGTATGAAAGTATTACATAGTACTGTGTTGGGACTTAGTAAGAGCAGTTTTGGTTATTAGAAATATTAATGTCTTTATTAAAAATCAATACAAAAATTAATGTAAATTAATAATGTTATTAACCAAAACAGTGAAAACAAAAAGGGGTGTTCACTTTAAAAATGTCAACATCAGAGAGACATTTTTATTTATAAGGTTAACAATGAAGGGTTGAGTCAAAGCACTGACCCTCACAACCTGCCTTTACCACAATATGTATGTAAATTATATCAAAACACCTTTTCTTTAAGGTATAACAGAGTTTATTAACATTAGTGATATCAATTAACAATCAATATCATTTCAGGTCAAAAAACATCCAAATACAAACTATCAAACAAACAAGTATAAGCACAAGTAACTACAAACAGCAAGCAACAATGAACAACAAGCAAGCATATGGCACATCCAGATGTGTGTGTGTGTGTGTGTGTAAGAGATGAAGAGGAGGAGCAAGATGGCGGATGTGACCCACATGGGGGGGGATATGTCATGTGAAAGTTCGGGTCAGAGGAACTGACCGCGAGAATATAACAAAGACAATGGCTAATGGCACCTGCTGGTTTAACACTTGTCTCACGTGTCTATATGCTGAGCTCAGTTACTGATTTATCTGCTCACCACGAGTGTGTGTGTGCATGTAGGAGCATGTATGTGCATGGTTAGTAGGAGAAAGGAGGTGGAAGTACTGAAGAATGAAAGATCTCGGCGATCATGAAGAGAAGTGGCGCTTGCTTTTATTTTCACAGAGAGTGAACATCCTTATTCACCGGGCGCAGTCTGATTTCAACAAATAAAATGCAACCCACAGTCTCACACACGATGGTGAGCTAACACAAAGCAGTCCAAGCAGTTGGACAAACACAAATCAGTTTAGTGTGAAACAACACCAACACTTCACAGTATCCTCAGCAGCAAGCGGACTCTCATTCCATTAAGTTCACAACAAAACAACAGCAATAAAATTGAAAATAACACACTTTAATAGCCTATCTCTGCCCAAACTTAAGCCTCTTGTGTCACTTAAGGAAGCAAGTAGGATGTGTTTCAGTCCAGTAGAAAATCTCTACTTGTCCAGCCAGGTTGAGATTGTGTGGCCTAGTTACAGTTGTACATATGGGAGTTACTTCCTTACATTAGATGTCGAGCAGCTGGAAAGTGCTGTTCAAAAAGCAACTCTGGTGTTTATACCCTCAGTGACATCACAGCTGGAAAGGGGAAATCCCTGCCGAGAGCCAAGAGTTTGACTTCACACCATGGATGTATAATAACAGCTGGATAGGGTTGCAGCCAATTTTTCCCAGTGGTCACTTGCGGTATTGTGCCCCAAAATGTTCAGTCCATGGAGAAGTCCACACCATTCAGAAAATGTTCCTTTAAACAAGCTGTTTGGACTTCCGTAACTTTGTGATGTCACAACTATATTCACAGTGTCTTCCCTACCATTGTCTTGGAAAGAAACAAAACATGTTTATTTATGTAATTTACCTAATTTATGTGCATTTGTTTCATTTTAGCTCAGTGTGAGAGTCTCTACTGCGTTTTGCTGTCATTTATGGTCCCACTAGTTTCTCTCCTCTCCTCTGCTCTCTGTGTGCTACAATCTGTTACCTGTGGTTGGCCAAGGCGTGCGTCACACAGAAATCAGTCAGCCAATCGGAAGACAGGGGCATTGAGCAGACACAAAACGGCTTGTTTCAGGCTGAGTGAGACAGAGGGGCTGCATCCATGACCTGTACAGATGTAACTACATGCTTTTTTAACCATAAAAACATGCAAATGTTTGTAAATAGACCATGCCAATTAAAATATTAAACTGGGAAAGGAGCATAATATGACCTCTTTAAGTGGTTAACCCTTTTTAAGGGTTAAACTTTCTGTTACAAGTAACATGTGATAAGGCTAGCATTTCACTCTGTTTTAGGCACCATGGCTGCTGGATTGAGGCCAGTGATTGTGCTGCTGTTGCTGCTGAGTTGTTGGCATTTGACCACAGCCAAGGAAGGAAAATCCACAAAGAAGGGAAAGAAAGGCAAGCAAGTCGTCTGTCCTTCGTGAGTAAATATGCTATATTCTCAAAATATATCCTCTCTCAGTACACTTCCATTACTATCAACATTATCCTCAGAATTTGTCATCATTCATTACGCTACTACGCCACATCATTCAAATATGATTTCAGACACTGTCCTGCCCATATTTTCTTGCTTTTTGATTGCTTTCCTTTTTATTACTTTATTCTATCATGATGTATTCTGCTGCCTTATAATATGAATGTCAATTATTCCTGTAAATACATAATGTCTGTCATCTTCTCTATCTATAACACTCTGCACTTTCAGTTTAAAGTCTATTGTAAGTTATTATAATAATTAGAGAAAAAATGGTGAAGAGCTGCCACAACTGACCAATCAAACAGGGCAATGGTCATTAGGTATACAGTCAGCAGTATAATAGATACAGTTCCTGTTATTTATTTAATACAGCAACAACTACTACTACTACTACTACTACCACTACCACTACTACTACTACTACTACTACTACTACTAATATAATAATAATAATAATAATAGACTTCAGGGGCTACTGACACAGGGGGGGTTGTCAGCCTGTCAATAGGGGCAAACAAGACACGTACATTTTTTTTTTTTTTTGGTAATGATGTCAGATAAGGAGTGCCTTGCATTTCATAGTTCTAAATTATAAATGCCAAGCCTAGATGTATAGATGTCCACCGTCTCCTTGAGCTTGGAGACATTCAGGTCCAAGTTGTTGTCCTTACACCATGATGACAGCACCTCCACCTCATCCAGATAGGCTGTCTCGTTGTTGTTAGAGATCAGGCCTACCACCACCATGTCATCCACGAATTTCACGATGATGTTGGAGCTGTGTGTGGCAATGCAATCACAGGTGTAAAGGGAGTAGAGCAGAGGATTCAGGATGCAACCTTGGGGGGCACCGGTGTTGATGGTTCGGGTGCTGAAGGTGCAGGTTCCAACCTTCACCACTTGTGGTCTCCAGGACCCAGGAGTAGAGTGATGAGCTCAACCTCATGTCCCTGAGCTTGGTGATTAGTCAGACGGGAAATTATAGTATTGAATTCTATGACTTCTTGTAGTGTTGAGACACTGTTCTCCACTGCAGGTCGGATTAAAATGGACCTCAAAGAATCCATGACAACAACCTATCTCAACAACCTGAAAAGGCACTCTGTGACTCTTTGGACCATGATGAGATAATCTCTGAATTCAGTGTTTGCATTTCTGCCTTGTTTTGTAGGCCATGAAAACAACAAAGGTACCCTGTTTTCACTAAAGCCTTCACATTAAGTAATGGTACGGTGTGTATTAGCTGTTTACTGTTAATAGGATTCATAGTTTAGTTTATGAGTTGCTTATTTTTTCAAACACAAGTTAATTGTTGATTTAATAGAAAGTGTGTGCCTGAATAGAAAGTGTGTTGTTCTTTCATAATTCAAACAGTGCTGGGCTGGATGTTTCTATGATTTCCTTTTGCTGCTGATTCATGTAAACAGCTGCTGTTACATTTGCTGTGTTATTTGTGCGCTCAACATGGTACTGAGCAACAGTGGCTGTAGGCTATAATGAATACACAAGGGATATGTTACATGTTCGGTTTCTGTCCAATGTATACTATGTCATGCAGTATTTTTACACTATCTCTGCTTTCAGTGTTAAAGTTGAGTTGCAACTTTGTGCAATAAAATGGTTAATTAGCAGTACTGTTTGCTGTAGAGCCCATGCTCTGACAGTTCTAAAAAACAGGTTTTTGTCTATTCTGTGCACTGTGATTCCTTTATAGACTGAGGCTCTCAGGGTTGACGATGTCTTGTAGGGAGGTTTTTGCTGTTATTACCTTTGTATTGCAGAATGTTGTCACTGTTTTTTCAGTTGTTCTATGTTTGTCCTTTTTTCTACTTCAGTTTTCATAGGTCTATGTTTCTGGGAAAAGATGGCCCACTCAACTTTAGAATTGGCCCCCAAAATATAGTTTCTGCCTACGCCACTGAATTCAGCTGAAGAGCAACTCATTCAAAAGAAGCAATATTTCCATAAGACATCTGCTTGTAGAGGAAGGTTAAACAAGGGGGAAGAGATAAGTTTGATCCCGGCAGTGACCACCTCTTTCATCTGGTCAGTAAACTCCAGGAGGAGAGACTAGGGGGAATCCTTACAGGTGGTGGTTGGTATGTGGAATGGAGAATCTGCCTCTTAGCTCTGATACCACTCATGTTGTAAGCTCTTGTCAGGAGGGGCCTAGGTGGCTTCTTTCAAGGTTTCTGGTATGTGGTATATCTTCTTGTATTGATTCGTCTCATTCTTGGCAGAGGGAACAGAAAGGTGACGCAGCGAGTAAAATAGGGTAGAGGTGAATAATTTTACACCTGACTTGTTAAGGCTCCATCTGCCTTAAAAAGGTGTCTGCGGACACAAAAAAAGATGAAATTGTCAATAAGGTGCACTGAATCAAGGGCACATGTAGTTGAAAGCTATGTGTTCAGTGCCAACAATCTGCTGAATCTCTCAACTCCTTCTCTGACTGGTGGTAGAAGGCCATTGATTAGCATCTCAGCATTCAAGTAGCTGAGTATGTTCAACAGATCAGTAAAGTCTTGTTTCTGTACTTCTGACTGGTGTTTGACAACATCTTTGGTCCTTTTGTGCACTATGATTTTTTTCACAGTTAGTGGTGCAGCCACATAGTTAGCTATCGCTGCAACAGAGTCCAGACAGATACCAAAAGAAAGAACAAGGTCCAATGTGTGTGCTGCGAAATGTGCAGGTTCTTTATCTGACTGTATAAAACTAAAAGGATCAGATTTAGTAGAGTCAGACTAAGATTAGTGAAATCTAATTAGAGAAAACAGCTGAGAAAATTCTGTTATAGCTGTTCTGAACAGCCACACAGCAGGCTTTCACCTCATAAGCCTGTTATAGAGACAGCAGAGAGACACAGCAATGGTTCAAATTTTGGGATAAAGGTGCACACTTTTGAATAGTCTTTCCTATAAGGCATTCATGGTGTTGCCCTCATTTGTACATTGGAAAAGGTACATAAGTAGTTGTGTATAGAATGAAACAAGAGCTTTAGAGAGTAGTTCAAACTCCGCCTACATTCTTACCTTCTCAAACCTGGCCAATCGCTGCATGAGGTGTGCACACTTGTCAGAAAGTTACAAAAGATGTTGGACACATGATTCCTGGATCTCCAGGATGAATCTGAGTGGAGAAAGTGAGCAAGCAGCACTTGCCCCTCCCTCATGTCCACCACTGAGGTGGTCATGGGCAAGGCCCTGAGCCCCCAACTGCTCCAATGGAGCTGCTCATTGACCAGCAGATCAGACTGCTGTACTGGGCAGCTTCCAGGTGTGAATGTGTGTATGATCAGTACCTTCCTGAAATGGAGACCATTGCTCTCGTTGAAGCTTCCGTGTCTAAATACAAAAGCATCATAGAGACAGAAACAATACAGTACTGGTAAATGAAAAATAAAGTGACACATTAAGATGATTTTGTCATTGGTGACGCACAGTTTTAGCAAAAAATCCATTTATCAGACTTTTCAAACTCTCAAATATCAATATTTGTTTTGGCTTGAAAAATCCAGCATTGGGCTTTTCATTGCTTGTTGCTCCTTGCATGGATAATGGTTTCAAGAGGGGAAGTATGAATAAATATTGTAAATAAATCACATATGGAATTATTTGTCCATCAAGATCATTCCTATGAGAGTATAATAATAGGAAGTAGCCCTTCTTGCTGGCCAAACAAGAGAAAATTCAAATTAAAATTGATATAATTATTATTTACTCATTCATTTACTCTTGACTACCTAATAAATACATAAAAATACTTATTTATGATTAACCATACCATCAGAGAAAGGTTCCCATTGGAGCCAGATTTAACACTAGATAAAGCCGTCTTGAACAGGACATCCTCCTGTCTGCTATGATGACTACAGTCTGTAGACAACAAGACACTATGGAGCGTTAATCTGATGCCAGACATGATGCATGCACACCTTCCTTTCTACTGGGTGAGGGTGGGAGTAAAGGTGCCTTTAGACTGTGCAACAACAGCAATCGTGTAAGCTTATTGCATGTCACACTGTTTTTTCCCCTTAACTTCTTAGATGTGGGTTGTAGTGGCAGTCACGTTGAAGATTTGGTCCTAAATTTCTAACACCAAAAAAATTTTGCCGCAGGTTGTCTTTGATCGCCAAAGCTCCAATTTGGCCATCAGTGGACGTGTCTCATGTGTTTTGGATTGATGACCAAATTTTTCGCCACATTTTCTCACTTTCACTCTCACAAGGCAGGACTTGTGAATGGTTAAATAGCACCAAACCAAAAGGAACAGGACTTCATTGGACCATGGCCTAGGCTCCTAAGCAGTGCCCTCATTCACGCTTACGTTAGGTTCTTGCGATGCATTTCATCAGAACCAGTTAACACAAGTAAATGAAAAATGTATTCTGTTGTATATATATGACCACCATGTATCTTCATCTGAAGCCATGCCTAGTGGACAAAGGAAGAGGTACAACACAAAATACTGTATAATTAGTCTAGAAGAAGAAAAAGACTGTATCCACATGTGAAAAACCATATGGTTGGGGTGTTGACAGGTTGTGATCTAAGCCTCTGAAGTTAACCTGCTCCAGATGGTGATTTATTCCCGTTAAAAGTGAGCCAGCTTTGTGATACTGGAAAATGTTAGCTATCTATCTTTGAGTTAAGCTCAAAGATAGCTGCTAACACAGCTTTGTGGTACAGGCCCCTTCTCAGAACACACACCATGTTGGAAGGAAAAGCTGATGTGACAGTACTGTATAGATGTGGCATACATTGCACAATCTGTAGTAAACTCTAAATTTTGAAAGTAATATTCAGTTTGTTTGTCACTCTAAGGTAAATAAATGACAGCCAGCGTTTATTGAGAATGGCACCCAAAGAGGGCCTTTGTGGGTGACTGAGTTGTCCTAGACAGATATGGTATATGATGTCAACCAGTGTTAATTTTGTTGATGTAACCTATGACGAAAATGATTCGTCAATGATATTTTTTCACTGATGAAAACGAGACAATAAGTGAATAAAAACTAATTTATGATGACAAAAATTATGACTTAATCTATGGACAGTTTCGTGAGTGAATAAAAACGAGACGGAATGTTAGGGAGGGGTGAGTTTCGAAGAGATCCAATCAGAACTAATTAAAATCAAATTCAAGTAAGCTTTATTGGCATGATGAATCAACTAATGTCTTTGCGTGGTAGGGAGTGGGAGATTACTGATAGTACTAATCTACCTAGTGGGAAGTCAACTAGCATGCACACTTGCTGCCTGTGTCATAAACTGCACAGAAATATCAATGTTTGGGAGAAAGAGAAGAACAGAAATATGGATAAATTTCACATTTGATGTCAAGGAAAACAAGACCCTTTGTAAACCGTGTGGAGTGACAATCACCAGTAAAAACTGGTGATTGAAATTCAAAAGTCAAAATAGTTGGAGGTGATTGGGTGTGGAGGAGGAGAAGGGCCGGGGTTGTGAAAAAAGGCAGACAACAAGACTCTAACCTACATTTAGATCAAAACCAAGAGCGACGGAGACACAGATACACGTTGAACTGGGTACGTATTAAGTAATTATAATTTATTAGGATAGTACAGAAACGCCTCTTTGACTTAAGTTTAGTTGAACTAATTAGCTTCAAGGTAATGTTAAACTGAAGAAGCTAATGCTAGCACCAATGTAAGTTTGTCAGTGTTAGCCTAGCTAGCACATTGTACTGAGCAGGGGAGTTAAACTGGATTTCTGTCTGTCTGAATGGAACACAGACAGTCAGTCATTCAGGCAGGTGGTGCATGTTGTTTATGGCCCCGTTCGTAAAAGGTACCAGTGAGCCTGCACTGTCCGATCCGGTTTGTTTACGAGTCAAGGCGTCGGCTCCTTATTCAGCCTTGGTTTACCGGAGAGACTCTCTCACAGCTATGGTTTTGTTGGCTGTGGTTTCGATGGAGATCTCAGTATGCTAGGAAGAACTAGGGAATGAAAAAGTACATGACTATTGATGCCTGTTCAAAACAATGCAAACGTCAGTAAATCATTCTTGTTGTTAGTATGGTATGTCGTGATTAATCTGATGTCAAGTTGAGAACTGTTTAATACAGTGTACAAGTGAAACATAATATTACATTTATGTCATACTCAGCTCAAACCCAGTAGGGAGCAAGCTAGAGGTAGTGTTTGCAAAGTGTGATCAATCGTATTTTGTATTCAAGACATTTATTTCTGTAAGACAATATTCTCATTCATCCGAATTAGACTCTGTCACTGTCAACTTTAGTTTTGCAAACGGGAACCGAAATTAGATAACCATGCACTGCATGCCTTTAAATACAACACTACTGATCAGTACTGTTGTCTTTTCTTTTCTCAAAGGGGTCCAGTTAGAGAAAAATTCCTCAACCAAACGTCTGGAACATCATAATGAGTTTTACTGCTTAAACGCACAATATGTAATTTCTGCCACTTATGGTCTCTCAATCAAAACAATAACAAAACACAGGACGTCCAGTAGAGGCTGTGAGCCGAACTGCTGTTAACACTGGCTCAGCTTGTTTCTCTGACAACTTAAGATACAGGCATTCAGCAGGTCTTTATCACGATCTGAATTATCCGCAGAGGTCTCCTCCTCTCCAAAAAAAATGTACATGGGGATTAAAACTGGTAAAAACACTGAATAAAGCAGTTTCATGTAAAAAATCTGTATTTCCCTGGCGCTGTTCAGAAGACACAAGACATAAGGAGGGGCTCTTAACTGAGCTGCTGCTAACATTTGCTCAGCTTACTTCTCTGAAAATTTTAGATACAGACGTTAAACATGTTTTTTACTGGGAGCTGAATTATCTGCAGATGTCTCCTCCTCTCCAAAACAAATGTACATGGGGACTAAAAACTGTAATTAAAGCAGTTTCCTTAAAAAATTGGTGTTTCTCCGACGCTGTTTGGTGGAAAGAGGGTGTCCGGGAGGGGCTGTTAGCCGAGCTGCTGTTAGCCGAGCTGCTGCTAGCGTTTGCTCAGCTTGTTTCTCTGATAACTTAAGATCCTGACGTCTGATGACTAAAATGCCTCATCCAGTTAAAAGATACAGTTAAAAACGACCAAGATCTAAAAAGTATATCATGAAAATGTGGCTAACTGAATAAAAGTCAATTTGTGACAGTTCTGGTGGGCAACCACGATGCCAACGTATTATCTTGTATGTGTATACTCTTTGGTAGACGTCATTGTGACGGACAACCACAACACCGACATTTTATCTTGTATGTGTATACTCTTTGGTAGATGCCTTTGTGGTGGACAATCACAACAAAGTGTAACTTGCATTTTGTCCACTCTGGGGATGATAATGTATGTTTTCAAATTAAGTTTTTCATTTGTTAAAACCAAAGAAACCATTCCTTTGTCAGAAAAATTGCCCTCAAAGCTGTCTTGCTTTTTTTTAGTTGTAAAAAATAAATAAATCATTTGTATAATATTATAATGAAGAATTTGTGAGGAATTATTTACTGCCTTAGTCCAGACGCTATCCTGTTGTTTTAACAATCACAATTGCTACTGTAGGTTTGTGTGAGGTTGCAGCATACATGAAAAGCAACAGTGTCCACAATTTATGCATAGTGGCACAAATCGTTATTGCACGTTTCAGATTTGAGACTGATAGACAGACAGAAGAACTGACCAACAGTGACTTGTACTAGCTGCTGTTTGCAGTTTTAAAAAAAAAAAGACTTCTGATACATTAGAAATTATTCTGATTGTAATTGTTTTTGTCACAATGCAGGTGGACCACTCGTGACTGTGGACAATGAAAGTCCATCAATGCTTCAGAGTAACAAAAATGCAGCAGCACCTGAGGGGAGCAGAGGCCCCTCACTGTTGTCAGTCTACGGACTCTGACTAAATCAACAAATAAACAACATGGAACACAATCACCTCTCACCTACACAAACACACCATGACACACACACCATCAGATCAGAGTACTTTTTTTTTTTTTTAACATCTTTTTATCTGTTTATCTCATACCCCAATAATATATGTTTAGTTTATGGTGCAGAAGTTGACTGTACGACATTTAAGTGTATAATTTTTGTTATTAGATTTGAAACCTAGTCATGACTTTTTTTAAGCGGAGACAGGTTTAGTATGTTTTCACACACACACACACACACACACACACACACACACACACACACACACACTCACAAAACAAATAAATGAATGAATGAATGAAAAAAGTAATTCTGTTAAGACTTTTGAATACTGATGTATTATCAAACGTTACCATGTTTTAGTCAATTCCAATAGTGAAGTAAATTATCAAAGTCATCCTAGTGACCACAGTGGTCCAGTTACCCAGGAATTTTGAGTGGAAGAGTTACAGGAATGTTGTGTCATAATGTTATTATTATAATGTTGATTAATGTTAAAACATGTTAATGAAATGTTACCACAAAACATTTGAATAATGTTTTGAATAATGTTTTTAAAGCATGTTATCCTACTCTAAAATAATAACATTCTGGGTACATTAAAAAAACAACAACTTGCCACTGAAAACATTTTTAGGAATGTTAGGGTATAATGTTCTAACATTATTATCACTAAACATTTTAAGAAGGCTATCACCAAACATTTATAGAGAACGTTATCCTAGAATATTCTGGGAACAAAAAAAACTTTCTGTTGATGACATTATTAGAACATTGCATGTAACATTCTCAGAACGTATTTGGAACAAAAAAAATTCCAGCTGGGCTAATGGCATTGCTGCCTTTACAATATTTCATTTCATCAGTCTGAGAAGTAGAATTGTTACATTCACTTTCATTGCCTGTGCAGGCTGTAGAAAAGAGCACAACCCAAATCTATTTCATTTGTCTTGAGTTACTTGATACTTGTTTTCATTATTAACAGAGGACTGTTGAATTTTCTATATCCAAGTACTATGTGCAATGACTTTACAGCCAATATAGTTTCTCTTCTTTATATTTGAAAGTTGCACTTCTGCTTGAGAGAATGAAGAATGTCATATGTAAGTTGTTATAAACAGTCCATATCTAATTATTGGTCATTTGGTTTGTTGTCTTTTGTGAAAAAGCAAGGCCATATTCTTGTTTCTTTTATGAGACTTGATTTTAAGATAAATAAATAAAACATAATAAAGACATGTATCATATCACAACAGTTAAATTTCAGTCTGTATTGCATGTTCCACCTTAATACCATTCTATAATAACAGGTTAATAGATGTTTCCACCAGGGGTATATAATGAGTTTGGAAATTTTAGAGAAACCCTTACATAATGCATTACACTTTAGCTATTGAGTTGATTTTAGTCAACTCAATCTACTGTAGATTGAGTTGACTAAAACAATTTAGATGACTAAAATATGACTAAAACTAAATGGAATTTTAGTCAGAAGACTATGACTAAAACTAAAACTAAATTTGCTGTCAAAATTAATACTGGTGATATTGACCCTGATAGACTCCACTTTCTCTGTAAAGTAATTTCAAAATTTCTCACAGTCAGCATCACATTCAGCAGGAACATTTGGAGGGTCTGGATTAACCTGTTGATTGATAAACTTGAATAAAAACCTAGGATTACGCTGATTAGCATTATGTTGTAATGAAGTAGAAGCTTTTTCATTGCCACATAGTGGAACTGAAGACTGCTTTTCTTCCACCTCCGTTCAGCATTCCTGCACTCTTTTACAGCTATGAATACTTTCAGTTAATCAAGGTTGCAACTTACGATTTGCTTTATCTCTGTTTTTAAGGGGAGCAATGCTATCCAAAGTTGATGAGCATAAATAATTCAAGCAACTAGGTCATTAAGGTGGGGAATTTTCAGAATTTCCATTGTATAGTGGCTAAAAAGTGCACAAAACTTAGGTCCACTTTGTTCATTAAGACCGCATGTGCACAAATACCCTGCCTTGGAGTTTTTGCCCTTGACGTTATTGATCACACACCTTTATTGATTGACTAAACTTACTACAGCCACAACAGTCTGGTTTTCACCCGGGTCACAGCACAATTACAGCTGCAGTTTCAGTCATTGATAGCACTGTCTCCTCCCTGGATAAAAAACAATTTTGTGCTGTTCTCTTCATTGACCTGTCAAAAGCATTTGATACCGTTGACCATAAAATCCTACTTCATAAACTACAGTCTATAAGTTTAGATGAAGCCACACTTAATTGGTTTCACTCTTACCTTACAGAGAGAACCCAGACTGATGTTGCTGATGTTTCTCAATCGAGCCCTCTTACCATCAGAAATGGGTTGCCACAGGGGTCTATCCTTGGTCCACTGCTGTTTACATTATACATAAACAACATTATTCTTCCTAATCAACACTTCAATGTCCTTTTTTTTTCAGATGATACAATTTTCTATGCCCCAAGCTCCCCCCCACCCAGCCCAGGCCTTGACTTGTCTTCAGTCTGCTTTTGACACTTTCCAAATATAAATCCTTAATCACAGACTAGTTTTAAATGCAGAAAAGACCAAGTACATGGTATTCTCCACCAAAAGTGACTCTGACTATTCTACCATTAAAACGTTAAATTGCACCCATATTACTCTTGCTGAGTCATACAAATACTTAGGCATTTGGCTTGACAGCAGACTATAATTCAAGATTCATATTCAACATTTGACTCAGAAATTAAAAATCAAACTAAGCTTCTTGTATAGAGTTAAAGGTTGTCTGTCTTCTTCCAACCGTAAGTACCGTCTGTATTGTCATACTGCCCCATCTACACTTCAGCAATTAAACCCTGTGTATCATAGTTGTTCACATCGTTATCACATTATCACATCATTCGGTCTCTGTATCACAAGATTGGTTGGACTTCCTTACAATCAAGAAGAAATAACCATCTCATGTTATTCATCTATCAAGCTCTACTGTTGAAGCTTCCAAACTACCTCACATCTCCTCTCTCATTTAAATCTAGTAACTACAGTACACCATCCAGTAACTACTTAACCTCAGATATCCCTCATGTTCGCACTAATGTTGGCAGCACTAGTTTCAGGTACTATGCACCTTTTAAATGGAATGAACTGCAAAATGCTCTTAAACTTAGTCTTACATTCTTCTTTGAGATTTTAAAGCTTTATTGTCTGATGTTTTTTTTTTTATAATTCTTGTATCTGCTTTTATTTATTCCTTTGGTTTCTTTTATTGTGTAGTTGTGTTGTTTCTGTCTGCTAATTGTGTTCTTGTCTTATGAATGTTTCTTGTTCTCAGGTGTCTCTTGGAAAAGAGATCTTAAGA
This sequence comes from Thunnus thynnus, assembly GCF_963924715.1. Taxonomy (NCBI): domain Eukaryota; kingdom Metazoa; phylum Chordata; class Actinopteri; order Scombriformes; family Scombridae; genus Thunnus; species Thunnus thynnus. The sequence goes on from NC_089519.1 coordinate 17,565,239, forward strand.
GTCTCAATGAGACTGCCTCATTAAATAAAAATAAAGTTCACACAAAGCTTAAAAAAAATAGATAAAAATTAATGCTCACAATAAAAACAATTAAAACTCAGAGTGAAGACAAACTGGGAAAAAGGGAGGCAGCCACCTTGTCGCACAATCGTATAGTATTATGTGATAAATGTGTTTTTGTGAATTCCCTGAATCTTTGTAACAGAGTTGGAGAGAGCAATATTAGTATGACACACAGAGCAACAATGGCCACATTATGGGAAAGACATCCAGTTAAAATAAACTGGAATTTTCCTTTAAGTATCAAAGCAGAGTACTTTTGTGCACACAGCAGTAGCAACATCAAAACTGGTTAAAATACTGCATTTCTATACCTATCCAAGTTCATATTGATAATTGAAAGCAAACTAAAATATTCCCTTTACTTATCAAAGGCATAAATCTCTATTTTGACCACTCAGAAATTAAAACGTATACTTACATTATTTTTAAACTATAGTCTTGATGATGTCCTGAGGTAACCCTTTTTTTGAAAGCCACAGAGTTTTTGTCCCTACAGTCTTTAAAGCTCAGTAAAAAAAAAAAAAAAAAAAAAAAAAGTACAGTAAGTGATTGTTATGTCATTAGGTGCTTAATGAAATGCACTTGACCCACTTGATGTTCTTATTACCTTTCCTTGTTTGCATTTTGCAGTAATCTCACATGTATTCAAAAAAACTTAGCTATATTTACAGTGTTTTAGATTTGGATGTTAATTATGTTCATCAATTTTTATTAATATCCTATTTAACAGCCAGCTGTCCCCAGAGGATTTGGCCCAGGTTCCTGCTAACTCCACTTCTAACATCTTGAACCGTCTCATGGTCAGTTATGACCCAAGAATAAGGCCTAACTTTCAAGGTAATACCACAAACTACACAGGTAAGTGGTGACAAACATTTCTTTTTAGCACAAAGATTGCCACACAGGAACAAGTCAGAATGTATTCTTTTGTATCCATCAAAAGGATAGGTTCACAATATTTCAAGCCTGTCTTAATAGTCAGAGGCCCATATGCACATTGTGTAGTTTATCTTGCTGTAATCATTCCTCCTGTTCATACTGTCCATTAAAAGATAATTTCCTAATGGGCAAAAGCCAAAGTTCTCGTTCTGTGCAAAAATATGTTCCTAAGTTTGCCTGAAGTTAAGTTTAGGCTTCCAGAGTTCAGACTAAGCAGCAACTACCACAGTTTGAGGCTGCATCTGATGTGGGAGTACTTACAAATGCAATGCCACTGACTGCTACTGGATGTTGGCTCCAACTGATTCCCATTCAAAAAGCGTCAACTTCCCTCTAGTAATACTAAGTCATCATCATTTTTTCAATGAATCATTATACCACTTTTCTAAACAGAGTGCTCAACAACACAGTATTAAACAGTAAAACAATGAGGGCATAGCAAAATAAGAAAAAGTAGTTAATATTTAAGAAAAGGCTATCCGATAAAAGCGAGTCTTAAGAAGTGGTTTAAAAGACGCTAAAGAGTTGGCTAGCCTGTGAGTCACGTCCGCCTACCAAGATGGCTGCCAAGGACATTGCTCGTAGTTTGTTGGTCGCTCCATGTCTAGAGTAACAGCTGTCTCAGTGTCTCATATGAGGATACAATGTTCAAACAGAAAACAAGTGTTCCTAGAATCTACAACAGAAACTGTGGAATGAAGCCAGTCTGACAACAGCTGTAAGTAATAGAAAGTGTAAATGCTCACGTTGGACTGTGTAAACACTATTTCAGAATTTGAGTGAGATGACAGAATCCTGTAGGTAGAGTAAGATGTTGAATTTTATATTGTGAGTTTGAGGTCTGAATTCCTTAGATTTGATCATTTTGTCTAATTGCTGCAGTGAGTGGCTCAATTCAAATAGCAAATGGTGAGGAGGAGAGAAAGTGGGTATCCTTGTCTGGTTCCCTGGAAGTGTTAAAGTCTGTGAAGCCATTTGTGGTGACAGTGGCTTTAGGTGAAGTGTAAAGTACTCTTATCCAGTGGATGAATGAGTTTCCAAAACCAAATTTGTGTAATATGTTGTAAGAAGGTCCAATTAACTTTATTGAATGCTTTCTCTGCATCCAGTGATGTAATGATTTTTTTAGTTTGTTGTGTAAAGTGAATTATGTTAAAATGTCTGCAAATATAATTTGAAGCATGTCTATCTTAATAAAACCTGTTTGATCCAGATGAATTAAGATAGGAGTGACTGTCTCTAATGTGGTGGCCAGCATTGACGATTTTCAAGTCAGCATTCCTAAGTTAAAGAGGACAGTAACAGGATGGTAAAGATGGGTCTTTATGAGGTTTCAGCAGAACTGATATGCCAACTGTATTCATGTTGGGAAGGATTTGGGATTTGCTTTTTTTTTCTAAAGTCAGTCTATAAAAGAGAGGGAATGATATGTTCCAGAGGTGCTTATAGAATTGAGCAGGGAAGCCGTCGGATCCAGGTGATTTGGTTTTTGCCATTTGGATGAGGGCTTTAAAGAGTTCATTTGATCATAGCGGTGCATCCAGAGGGTCAGTTTCTTTTTAGATAGTTTAGGTTATTCCAGGTTGTTGAGAAATGTCCGTACTTCTGGGTCGGGTTCATCGTCTAAGGTGTATAAATTGCTGCAAAATGGGGTGCTGGGTTTTTTGGTACCACAGAGGAACTCTATCTTGTATAATAGGTGGCGACCTCCGGCTGGCGCCATTGCCATTGTCTTGCCACTTCCTGCTATAGTCATGTCCGCCATGTTGACTCTCTTGTCACCCACCCACACACATACACACACACATACACACACCTGCATGTCCGTTTAACCGTGTACAGTTGTTCTATGTCTCTTTGCTTAGGTAGTTGCAGTTGTAGTACAGTGATTTGGTGACTTAAGTGTTTGTTACTTTGTTAATTCTTGCTGAGGATAATAAATTCTGTTATACATTTAAAGAGAAGTCTTCTGTGATTATTGTGTTTACTTACTGTGATAAGAGGCTGATTGAGAGAGTCAGAGCTCAAACTCAAACTTGCTTTGTTCACCTGTGAATGTTGATATCCATCAGATTATTAGCATTCTAAGTGAACTCTTTTATGAGACTACCTCACTGTCTGGTTATTGGTTCCTGTTTGTGGAAGGTGTCCTGTTATTATTTAATTCACATTAATAATTTTATTAACTTTAATAATGTATAATTATCTTTGATAATTATTAATTATTGCTAATAACCAGCCATGCTCCTTCCAGCTCCGACATTGTGTATGTGCACTTGGTATCCATCCCTCTTTTCTCTTTCATATGCACACACGTGTGCACACACATAAAGTGGCTGCCAAATGTTTACTTTATTGAATATGTATTTGCTGACTTGCCTGAAACCAAACTTTTATCATGAACTTTTCTCTAATTTTTACATTTTATTTTACTTACCTACTTAACTATAAATCTGAGACCAAAGTTACTATTTAAAATTTACATTTCATAGAGTGTCACAATAAAAGTTACAAACACAAATGTATAAAAGCCTGTAGGTAATGTGTTACTCTGTTTTAACCAACTATCTGTTATAAGGTTTTCAAATCTCATCTGGGATTCTGTAGCTCTGTGCTTCTTTCAGTTGTTGGTTTGGGCAACACAAATGAAGAGTTTCATGACAGAGCCACAGCAATGCTCAAACCTACCTTTGAATCATCTCAAAAGCTTCTACTAGTATTATTATTTTATTTATTTTAAATAATGTCCATGTCATGGTCCACTAAAAGGAGAGAGATGGTATTAGAATAAATATTTTTCCCACTAATTAATTTCAAAGATGAACGTTTAGATTGATTACGGATCGCTCTTATTAGCTAAGCTCAGCTGTTTCTGACCCTTAGGTTCTTCTTTAAAAAGGATCAGATGTCTTACTTCACTTTGGGAGGAGGTATCACCAACAGTAATAGTTGTTTAATTAAACAACATATCTGAGCAACAATCACAAATTAGCAAACACCTCACACCTGAAATTAAAATATAATATCAACTGACTGATGTTAGTTTTGTCGTTGTCAATTCTGTGATATCTGAAACATTGAAACTCTAAATAGCCTAGTGATCACTTCAGATTGACCACCATTCATTCATCACTGACTTCACTGCTGCTGTCGGGCTGCTGCTACAATTGTCAGAAAACAGCGTCAAACAGCTTGAAGTTGAGAGTTGCTAGATCATCAGGTCGGGTATCCCCCATATCCTGCTCTTTCACTCTTTATCATAATAACATAGATCTTACTGTTAACATTACGTGGAGTTAAAACTGAGAGATCATTTGAGATCTGTAAAAATACTGGTAGGAACAATCCAGCAACACCTTCACATTGGTAGGGAAATGTCCTTACTGTCCGTATCTAAATCTATGCCCATAGTAGGGGGAAACTACTATGATCTTCAGCAAAGTAAAATAATACACTTCAAGTGAAAAATATATCCAATCAAAAGCATCTAAAAAACATCTAAAAACTAATACATTTAAAATAAACAGGGCATCTGTAGAGTAGCAGTGACTCATTAATGTGGCAGCAGATCCACTGCATTTACTGTAAAATAATCAACAATCAAATATGTGTCATTGTGTCAAGACCTTGTTATGACTCATGTTAAGGCTCCTGCCAGTTGTTTTTATGAAGAAAGGAAATAATTAAACAGTGGACATTGTTTTAGAAGAAGGAAAAAGGGGAGATGTTGAGATAAAGTAAGAGAGAGGGAGAGAAGATTTAAGGCAGAGGAGGAAACAGCATGAGAGCAGAGAGAACATGAGGAGTATGCGTGGTTGATTTGCTCTGTGAAGCTTCAAGCTACAACCAGATGTCCTTCACTTCTCGTACACACACACATACACACAGAGACTCATTCACACCACAGTAGACACTTATACTGCAGTTGCAACTATGTACTTGTGCACTGACGCTCACACTATATGACTAAGAAAAAGTCTCTTGAATTGTACTGCAGTTACACATAGGAGTGTGGAGAGCCTGTGCTAAGGGTGTACCAGCAGAGATCTTAAGGCAAGTGTGACCTGAAAACTGCACGAAAGGTAATCCCTTTGACATGCTTTTGGTGGGGGTGGGTTCTTTTATTTACTTTTTTTTAGATAGTTGCACAACTTCTTTATATAAACTTTGTACGTATGTATCACATCTATTACTGAACTAAGCTCCTCTCCCAAGCATCTTCCTGGTCAATGTAAGATCTCTGGTTAACAAAATGGATGAGATAAAACTCCAACTACGCACCCAAAAGAACATACAACTGCTGCACCCTGATTTTTACGAATCTGGACACCACAACCTACTGTAAAGGGATATTACTAAAGCCAAACAGGCATACAACTCGCAGGTCGAGGACCTGTTTCACAAACACAAACCCCAAGTGCCTTTTTTTTTTATCCTTTTTATCCTCCTCTTGCGATGTCTCCTAGAAGCCACAGGACGCTTTTCATTGTATGTCTTCTCTAAGTAACTAAGTAAGTAAACTTTATTGATAAAGCACCTTTCAAAACCAGAGTTACAAGGTGCTTTACAATGCAAATAAAAACAAGAGAAAAATAAAGTAGAATAAAAGTAAGTAACAACACATAATATCAATATAAAAACAATAAAAGCATAATAACTGCACAGAAGTCAGAAGAATTATACACTATATAATGACAATAAACTTGAATTGAATTGAATTGAATTGAATTGAACTGAACAGTGCAGTATTATCCTAAACTTTCATGTTTTTTGTGTTTTCATTTGACTTATTTTAACTAAAAAATGTAGATTTTATTTGGTGTGATGGAGGTACTTACTATTAAATAAATGTAAAAACATACATCTTTAGTTTGTAAACTGTAATCTCACGCTTCTTTGTATGAAAACAAAAAATGTTGCAGTTTAGTTTTGCTTCACCAGTTGGAAATGTTACACACTTTGAAAATGCTGCCCACAATCAAAGATCAATTGTTAGTATGTTCTTGTCAATTGTGTTTCAAATGTGTTTGTAATTTCACTTCATCTTAAAAGCATATTTCATGTTATTTCAAGAAACTTACACCTTCACACTGCTGTATTGAAGCATGTTTGTCATCCTCCTTATCCTACAGACCATAAAAATGATGAAGTTGTTCTCGGTTCACCTTTTTAATAGTACATCTGCAACACCTTCTTTTGAAAAATACAGTGGATAAATCGATTTATGGATAGGGCGGCTAGGCTTTTACCAAGGGGGTCTGGGGAGAGGATATTTTTTTTTAAATGGCCCCAAAATGTCTGTCATGAATTCAGTAGCAATAGGTGTAAAATCATCACAACTTCATATAGTTTGTATTAAGCACAGATACAATATGACTTGTGAACCTCTAAAACTAAAAATGTCATAAAATCATTTAGTTTATGCCTAGTATGAGTAATAGGCCTATGTCATAAAATTCGGTATTAATTTTAACTGAAAGCTTAAACAACTCCCACTCGCTTTCTTCTTGATCACTAACCTCCATTAGACCTGTTCCTTCAGCCCTGTCAGTTTCCTCCATCTTCCTCCTCTCCCTCTCCTTGCCTGTCTTTAGTAACACGTTATTTTATGAAACTCAGATTTACAAGAACTCAAGGCTTAATGAGTGATCAACCAGTTTAAATTTGTATTTGTTTGAACTGGCAAATTCTTCTCACCTGACTGGCCTTCGGCGGAGGATGAAGAGATTTCATATATCCATCTACAGGTTGAGGTATTGAGGGATATAAAATTGCATTAACACAATGTGACCTTTTCACGGACATTAACTGATTATAAACAATAATCTATGCCTACTAATATGATCGTTTCGAAATACTTAAGAGGCATATAAAAGCACAGTACATAAAGAGCTGTCAATAACATTATTTCTATCTCTTTTGCTTGTTCACACTTTGGCTGGATGGCTCGTCAACTAGTTAGTACAGTGGAAACTGCTTATTGTGATCACGTCCGTCTGGGTCAAATTAATCATTATAAGCTGATGATTATTATAACTGAATTTTTTTTTTCATGCAGATTATCATCTAATTGAAATTTGTATATTTATTACATGAATATAAAGTAAAAATGGCCGGTTTCACTATTTACTGTAGCTGTTTCAAAATACAGTACAGCTGTTTCAAACGCTTGTTTTGCTGCTGATGCCTTCCTGACTCATTTTAAGATGAGAGAAAGAGAGATGCAGTGGCCAAGTGAGCTAGAGAGTGGATGAGGAGAGCTGTAAGCAGACTATTTGATTACTATAAGCAAATTATTTAAACAGCATTTGTATAGGAATGATCCTGTCCTGAGCTTTTTGATCCATATAAGTGGTTGATCACTGTAAGTGTGATTATATAAGCGGTTTCCACTGTATAATGTTAGTGTTATATAGCCTATCCTCTTGTCTTTTCTTCACTTATACTTAAAATTAGGTAACGTTAACTAAGTAACAAACAAGTAACAACTTGATAGCTTGCTACATTGACCATCATTTGCCACAAATTCATATTGGAGCTTGGTATCTTCACTCTGTAACTACTTAATATTTCACTCTGTATATTATGTTTATCTTGCTTAAGTTTTAATCAACATCTTGTCACAACTTCAGTGGTTTCCGACTACTGTTGCAGTCTCTATCAAAGATGGTACGGGAATTGCAGAGTAGGCAGCACAGCCAATAGAAACACTGGATTAGAGCAGCAGCAGCAGCCTCTACAAGGTCCTAGCGCCCGGTGCTTTAGGTACATTGTGAATTTGGAGACGCGATGGCATTATTCGATCGATTTTAATGAAAAATGAATAAGAAAAACCTATTGATGATTTAAACTAATAATGTCCATCTATTTTGGGGGCGCTAAAGAAAATTTATGGGGGGCTAAAGCCCCCCTAAAATAGGCCTAGCGACGCCCCTGCTCCTCAGCATTAACCACTAACTTTCTTCATAAGTGTCCAGTGTTAGACATAAACTCCCTTACAGTGTCACTGTCAACTATTGTCGCGGGTTTGACACTTTTTAAGATGTCAGAGTCACGTCTGACAAATAGTAATGATTAGAAAATAAGCTCAACTTGCTCCCGATGAGAGGTACAGTAAGTCACAGTAAGTTGGGCTGGCAGTTTGGGTTTTTTTTCCTTATGAGGGAAGGGGGGTCACAGGGCCAAGGTTTAAGAGTCACAGGTCGCTATTAAACATAAGTTTCATTTTCACCAATACGACCTAACACTGAAGTGAATATAATAAAATATGGTTATTTATGGTGGAGGGAGGGTCACACATTTTCCCCCAGTCACTCAGGGAGGTTCAAGGAAAAATATTTGTAGCTTCAGGAGGGGTTAAAATAAAAAGAAAAACTGAAGTCACACCTGAGTCACCCCCTACCTCTGATAAATAACGAACAGTCACTAAGTACACTGAACTGGAAAAAAAAAAACAATTTAAAATACCAATGATTGATGGTTGTTCGCTTGTTAAAGGTCCAGTGTGTAGAATTTAGTGGCATCTCGTGGAACGGACTTGGCAGAAACGGAAGATAATATTCATAAGTATGTTTTAATTAGTGTATAATCACCTGAAAATGAGAATTGTTGTGCTTACCTTAGAATGAGCCCTTTATATTTACATAGGGAATGGGTCCTCTTCCATGGAGCCCACCATGTTGCACCGCCACATGTTTTTACAGTAGCCCAGAACAGACGAACAAACACTGGCTCTAGAGAGGGCCTTGAACGATTTTTGCAAGTTTCGCGGCCACTATAGGTTGTTCTACATATTTGGAAAGGGAGGGGGAGGGATATTCAGTTGTTTGTAATCTGCAACCTCACCTCTAGATGCCACTTAATCCTACACACTGGTCCTTTAACTAGTCATTTAAGTTACAATTTTACTGAAACAAGTCCACATTTACCTACAAAATATGTGCCGAATTAAACAATGGCTCTTAATGTTACTTTATTTTTTAATTATCATCCATGTTGCTTGCCTTACACCTACAAACAAGGCTTATTTTAAATTGTGTACTTTTATACAGGAGTTTGGTACGAGTGCTGTTAACTCAGACTATTCAGTTGGGCCATGCTTTCAGTGCCTCCAGAAGACATACAGTACTTATTTTTCCACAATTTTGAAACCTAATTTTATATACTTGGTGACTTTTTTAATCATTCAAATTTGGCTTTTTGGTTAATTACACATTTTTCTGTGGTGTGAAAAACTCAAAACACATTTATTATTGCTTTACACAGGCTTTAAATACATTGAAGGTGCACTGTGGATTTTGTCCCACATCACTGACATTGTAAGTGCATTATGAAGGGATATTCTAATGGAAGAATAGGACAGGAGGAATGATTACAGCAGGAAAAACTTACCTTACTTTACCCCACCTGACTGTTTTAAGTCTGTTTAAGACAGACTTGAAAATGTGTGAACCTTTAAGTACTTTAGAGTTTACATACCCAAAAAATATGCCCTCCTTGTATATTAATTATCATCAGATTAACAAAAAAGTATGTAATGATATGGGCTGGTGGGACTTGCTCCCTCTTGATCTCGGCAGCATAGTAGGTCACTCAAAACGAACATTCTTCCTAAATTATCTATTTACTGCACTCCCAGTAGAGGTCTCTCTTAAACAGTTTAGAAATGGGTCAAACATATTTCTAGGTTTATATGGAACGAAAAGAGACCTTGAGTAAATTACTCAACATTACAGCTGGGTTTAGCATTACAGCTATCAGATCAGCTATTAAGATTGATCGTGCTCAGGTGTAACCTATGAAGAATTTGTGCCAGTTATTTGAACTGGTAAGACAGGACTTTTATAGGTACCACCAGGTCCACCATTTTTTTCATCAAAACACTTGCATTTCTATTTTTCTGTGTTAACTCCAACACACTCCCATCTCGACGCACAGTAACTCAAAAAAAGCACCAATTTTGTTCATTGACTTCAGCTCTGCATTTAACCCTATCGTGCCAGAGCTCCTCCACAGGTGACTGTGCCTGAGCCTCTATGTCTGTGGATCACTAACTTCCTGACAGACAGGAGGCAGCATGTGAGGCTGGGAATGCACACCTCCACCCCTATGACCATCAACACTGGAGCACCACAGGGCTGCGTGCTCTCCCCTCCCCTCTACTGTCTGTATATGTGTGACTGCACCTCCACAAGCTCCTCCGTGAAGCTCCTCAAGTTCACAGATGACACAACCGTCATTGGTCTGATCCAGGAAGGGGACGAGTCTGTGTACAGACAGGGAGTGGCATGGCTAACATCCTGGTGCAGCCATAACAGCCTGGAGCTAAACACCCTCAAGACAATAGAGTAAACAATAGACTTCAGGAGAGCCCTCCCTCCGCTGACCATCAACAGCACCAACAGTAGCTGTAGAGTCATTTATATTCCTTAGGACCACCATCTCCAAGGATTTTAAATGCGACATCAACATAAGCTGTATAATCAAGAAGGCCAAACAGAGGATGTTCTTCCTGAGGCAGTTGAAGAAGCTCAACCTGCCGCAGTTCTACACTGCCATCGTCGAGTCCATCCTTACATCATCCATCACTGTTTGGTACAGTGCAGCAACCAAACAGGACATTCAGTGGCTGCAGCACATGGGCCAGGGGCCCAAAGGTCTCTGGCACTGAAAGTGCCAGAGTATGTGGAGTTTTGACACCATTTTAAAATCCTTTCATACACAAATGCATGATGTGTTTAGGTGTAAGGCTTATGTATGTCCTGTCAGTGCATTCATGTGAAATTCCAAGTGGAAAAGGTGCCTCTCCCAATTATACAGTGGTTCATTAGCATCTGATCAGACAACATCACTTTTTTACATGGAATAGAATAGTCAAATGTTATATGGCTCTAAGTGTTGTGTGTATGTGTGTTTCAGGTATCCCTGTTGAGTCCAAGGTGAACATCTTCATTAACAGCTTTGGGTCCATCCAGGAGACCACTATGGTAACATGCACGCACACACACACACACACACACACACACACACACACACTTAATGTTACTTTTGTATTTTCTTTAGTTTCACATTGTGACTTTCTATCTGTGGATCTATACTGCAGCTATTATGCTATGCTTGATACCACTAAGGTATGTTTTGTCATACTACCCTGTCACACTGTTCAAAACATAACATGGTAATATTAATATTAGTAATATTAGCAGTGTAGCAATAGTAGTAACCGCAGTAGCATTAGCTGGAGCCGCAGTAGACATGGAGACAATTATTAATATTATGTTTCTCTGCACAGGACTACAGAGTGAATATATTTCTTCGCCAGAGATGGAATGACCCTCGCCTACGACTTCCAACTGACTATAAAAGTGAAACGCTGACTATTGACCCGAAGATGTTCCAGTGTTTGTGGAAACCAGACCTTTTTTTTGCCAATGAAAAAAATGCAAACTTCCATGATGTCACACAGGACAACATTCTGCTCTTCATATTCAGGAACGGAGATGTCTTAATTAGTATGAGGTGCACACACACATTTTTCATACTTTTTATGGCATTTTTGCCCTTTTTGAGAAGTATAGAGCAGTGTCAAATCATCCACTCTTTGATTAAAGCAAGCAGGCAGCACATTAGTAACAACTATCGTACAATGTAAGTTCCCATGAATTACCAAGCACACAGCCACAGTTTACAATCTGACTTATAACAAGGGTGAGACAGGTACCTGTATTTTACAGGAAAATGTACTAAAAAAATGAACACAGTGAAGGTGTGATAGTAAGCAAGAAGACAGGTTTTAATGTCAAAGTGACACTCTACATAAAAGATGGGCAGACCAATCAGTCTAAAAGTTCATTCAGTACAACAGATAAGATTCTGCTGTTGTAGCAAACAGTCATCATGTCCATCATCAATCAATCAATCAATTGGTCTGCCGCTTTATTCCAGACTGAAATATCTCAACAACTATTGGATTGTCATGACATTTTGTACAGACAATCATGGTGCCCAGAGGATAAATCCAACTGACTTTTCCTCTAGCACCACCATGAGGTTCACATTTTAGTCAGATGTTTCAACAACTGCTGGATACATTGCCATGAAATTTGGTACACACATTTGTGTCTCCCTTGATGATGGCACTTTTTATCTAGTGCTGTCATAAGATCAACATTTTAAAAACTTTAGCCTCAGCTATGCTCTGTTTAGTGCTAATCAGTAAATTTTAGCACACTAACTGGGAATCCACACAGAAAGAGAGACATGAGTGGCACGGCACGTAAGCACTATTGGAGCGTTCTATCTGTTCAATCTACACTGAAACCAACCTGTGTTCAGCATCTCTGTCCACAGAAGCAGCTGTCTGTCAGCAACAGCTCTGGGGGAGCTGAAAGGACAGCTACCAGCCAAACTGTCTTGACCAGGCTGACTGACAGCAGATTTTTACTGAACCAAAATAGTTTGCATGTCAGCTCCATGGGAAGAAATCGATTATTGTTTCACTGATTATATTTCCCGCCCACTGATGTGAGCGATCTGACTATAGTGAACACAGGCAAGCTCATAGGCAGACTGGGAACTGATTAATCAATATAGTTAATAATTTCAAAACAAACAGTATATACAGCAGGAGATTTGTGTGATTTAAACAGCTGTCTGTGCAGATTACACTTCACTAAACGTGACAGGGAGGAAACAGACAGACTCTGAGCTTAAAAAATGCAGGAGGTCCTGGGGAGACGCACGTCACTCGTGTGGGTTGATACATTTAATAAAATGGAAGCTGTATGTGTTCTGTGAGAAGCGCAACTGCTGCTTAACGTCAGCATGTAAGCAGTGTCATTGTGAGCATGTCAGCATTTACCTCAAAGCATCACTGTGCCAAAGTACATCCTCACAGAGCCTAATGTGGCCTTAATGTGGTTGTAGACTCTTAGTTTTGTTCCCATACAGACCAAATTGTTTTGATATTGGGAAGATTAGTGTAGAATTAGAAACATTTAGATTTTTATGGTTAACTCTGAGAATATAAATAACACTTCAAAAATTTTAATTTTAATTTATCTTTGTTCTTGATGTTTCCCTAGTGTTAGATAGTATGGAGAGAGAGGATTTAATCAGAGTGGTGTAGTGAAGCAATGAAACTGAATTTCACCAAGAATTATCCTTCAATCGAGCTGTTTTGATCTTTTCTCCTAATGAACCTTGTGAGTGTGTGTGCATTTGTATTTGTGTGTATGCATGTCTTTGTGTGTGTAGGCTGTCGGTGACGCTGTCTTGTCCCTTGGATCTCACTCTCTTCCCCATGGACACACAACTGTGTAAGATGCAGCTGGAGAGCTGTGAGTACATTCACACAAAGAGTGGTCTTTGCACACAGGTGTGTAGAAGATAAAAAATAGTCCAAAGGCAAAAATTGTCAACACAAGGGAATTTATTTAATAGCTATATTTTGGTCAAGTGACCATCATTGGGCATTTCACACAGCAAAAAAACAACAAGCCTGCATATAAATACATGTATTCACAGAAAAATCTGCCAGTCTTAGGGACCACACAATCAACAATCATATGGGAGTAATACACCTGGGAAGGGGCAGGAGAAAAGAGAAGATATATTGATTCAGCCCAATAGGTGAATCTGAAACAACAGATAAGTGAACACAAAAGTAAATAAAGATTACCTTCTAACCATTCATTTTAATGAAAAGTACCATGATGGTCTGTGAATGAAGTATAATTCACTTGCAGTTGTTCACATTGTATAATGAAAGTTAGTTCCCATTTTGGGGGGTTCATTGTCCTAATCCATATAATGCAATTATATGCAGAGCATCCACTTCTTCCATTATCCAACTTGTACAATGAAAATTGAAACAGGAAGTCGAACGCTGGAAACAGAGACAGCTCACCTTCAAAGTAAAAGCTGGTCATTTTGAAGTATGTTGGCTGCAGCTCAGCTTAACCAAATAAATAAACAAAAAGCCTAAATAATGAACGTAATTCATGACTTCTTTTACACACTTGAAAAAGAAGGAGATGAAACTCTGTAAAAGGAAGCAGGGGAAGCAGAACCAGCCCCAGGGATTTTCAAAGTAAACGCATCATATTTTACTGAGACGCTGCTGCCTTTAACATAAAGTACCGGTGAGTCCAGCTTTATGTGTTTTTGGTCTTGTTGTGTGCATGATTTTATCAAGTTAATCTCTTGCTGCAGTCGCCAATTTAAGAAGAGCGAAACTAAATAAATACGCAAATAGCCTAAATAATGAATATAATTCATAACTTCTTTTACACACTTTGGAGATTAAACTATGTAAAACTAAAAGGAAACAGAGGCAGCAGGACCAGCCCCAGGGATTTTCAAAGTAAACGCACTGTATGTTACACAAACACACTGAGCCTCTGTGGAAATTTAACATAAATCCAACTTTATGTGTTTGTGGTCTTGTTGTGTGCATGATTTTATTGAGTTATCCTCTCCAACCTAACACTGTTTAAATTGTTTACCTGTCCACCAGCATAGCTAACTGTTAGCCTCAGAAGATTTCTAATGCTAGCAGTGCTAATTGGTTTGTAGGTAAACTAGCTAGCTGTTGTAGCTAACAAACTGCTGTTGTGTACTAACGTTACTTGTTTATTATTATGCTTAAACTAAAGCTGCAATTCCTACATTGTCATCTGTGGGTGTCACTCCATCAAAATCAACAAGAAAGATTAACCTTATAGTCAGGGTTTCATTTCAAAGCCAATGGCTTAAAGTAAAGAGAAATTACAACAGAACCACCAAATATGTGTCAAAGTCAATTTAGTCTTTCTTGAGCAGTTTTAGCAGCCCTTTTACAGTTCCCTTACTAAACCTTTGCTGGTACACAACTTAACATTACATATGTGGCTCTACTGGAGTAGACAATATGTTGGGACTTTTTCAGGGAATTTTGCCTTAATTTTTTCCAGGTTTACTCACTCGACCACCACACTGGCTTCCTTCACATTGTTCACATGTCGCAGGCTGACAAGATGTACCAGCACTCAAGCTTTAAGGAGCATGGAGGTGTGTGTAGTAAAAGTCAAGTAAACAGATTCACACTGAATTTACCATCTCACTTAGACATCTGTTTTAAATGTAACAAAACATTTACTTTTATTACAGAGTTTCCAGAGGACCAGAGTAGAGAGCTTGTGAGACACCAGGGAAGACAGCTGTGGATGTAGTGTCGCTCACCTCGGATGCTTTTGCTGAGGTTTCACTTGTCTGCTTTCTGAGTCCCTTACTGTACCAAGACTGACATTCACAGCAAAACACCATTCGCTTTTCTGTCCAAAGGACTAAGACACACATGGTGTTGGGTCTTTACAGTTATTAAAAAATTAATAATAAATGAAGAAGAATAGAATTAGTATTAATTAGTGATCACATACACAGCCTGGCCTAATACTTCTCTAAGAAAGAATGCTACGATCCAGAGAGGCACCACACAGTTTAATGCCAGAAGTCTTATCAAAGTATGAAAAGATGATATCAGTACAAACAATTGCAAACAAGAAGTAAAAAATCCAAGGCACTTTGAGTCCTGAGTTTATTGAAGACACATTACAGCATATGTACATGAAAAAATGGTAAGAGTATATTGATTCAGTTTTGTTCAGTTTTTAAACAGTCTTTTAATTTACTGGATGATTAGAATTACAGTTGATGTACAAATATATTAATTCTTCATCATCTGGTTTTGTTTTGTTTTTTTGTCATATGACCTCTGTCTTCAAAATAAATAAAGGGTATACTCTCTATTTGTTGTTGAAATTGTTATTCACTGAGCACTTCAGTGACTAACTTAGCAGTCACTACTTTAGTGTTTTGTGACTTCACCATGCTATAGAGGGTGACAAAGCAAATGTCCTGATATAGTTTTATGAAATTTGAGGAATTTTAAACAGTGAATATAATCTGCAACCTTTGATTGGATGTAAGGCTTAATGTTTTTTTTCCAAAACTCTGCTTTGTTTGCTGTTTGCTTTGTTTTGCATAATCCTGAATGCAACATCACTAAGTGTGAGTACTTAATGCATACTTAGAGGATTACTCATTCAGGTGAACAGTGTTTTTATTTATAACATCAGGTATGTTATGAAGAAACCAACTAATACTGGTAATCTCACGCTGATTCTACAAGATTAATTACAGTAAGATGGTCTGGTAGACAGCTAAGGCTGGCAGCATTTAATTTACTGGAAGTGAAATGTGGCTAAAGAGCCCAAAATCAGACTTGCGTAACCTATCAGGGCTTATCCAGACCAATATATATTATCAAGAGAATTATTGTAAGTTCAAAGCCTTCCTAATGGAGCATGAGGAGCATTTTAGAAAACAAATTTAACAGACAGCTCACACATTATTAAGTGTATAGATCATAAAGCAGGCCTCAAGTCTTGCAAACATCCCTCATTTTCTAATGAATTTTTTATTTCTTAACCTTTCTCATCTCCACTGCCCTACAGAGGATCAACAAGAAGGGGGCTAAGTATAATACAACTGGCCTAATGTTTCCCACATTTACGTAAAACTTTAAACCAAACTCCTGTTGTCTAATCAAACATTTTTAAACTCACAATAGTGGAAGATCACAAAGTTTCCAGTACTTCTGTGTAGCATGTTGGACTTTTGTATCATTTAATTTAGTTTATACAGTGCTGCTTGAAAGTTTGTGAACCCCTTTAGAATTTGCTCTATTTCTGCATAAATATGACCTAAAATGTAATGATTTCCATTCAAGTCCTAAAACTAGATAAAAAGACATCAGTTAAACAAATGAGACAAAAACCTTACACTTGTTCATTTATTTATTGAGGAAAATGATCCAACGTTACATATTTGTGTGTGGCAAAAGTATGCGAACCCCTAGGATTATCAATTCATTACCTTATTTAAAGAAGAGAAATCTGGGTCTTCACTGTCAAACTCTGAGCTTCACAACACAGGTTTGTGGCAGTGTATCATGGCTCAAACAAAGGATATTTCTGAGGATCTTAGAAGAAGAGTTGCTGATACTCACCAGGCTGGAAAGGGTTACAAAACCATTTCTAAAGAGTTTGGACTCCACCAGTGGACTGTCAGGCAGATTGAGTACAAATGGAGGACATTCAACACCATTGTTACCCTCCCCAGGAGTGGTCGAACAACAAAGATCACACAAAGAGTAGGCGTGTAATAGTCCGAGAGGCCACAACGGACCCCAGGGTAACTTCAAGGAAACTAAAGGTCTCTCTTGCAGTCAATCAATCAATAAATCAATTTTTATTTATATAGCGCCATATCACAACAGAAGTCATCTCAAGGCACTTTTCACATAGAGCAGGTCAAGACCGTACTCTTTAATTTACAGAGACCCAACAATTCCCCCATGAGCAAGCACTTCGCGACAGCGGTAAGGAAAAACTCCCCTTTAACGGGTAGAAACCTCAAGCAGACCCCGGCTCTTGGTAGGTGGCCATCTGCTTTGACCGGTTGGGTTGAGAGAGAGAAAGAGAGAGGGAAAGGGGGAGGGGGGACAGGAGAGCAACAATCACAACAACAACAACAAGCACAAGCATCAATAGACAGGGAAGGATGCCATCAGGACTGTGAAGGACGGCGAAGGCTCGGCCCGGGACTCAGGTTTTCCTGTGAGATGAGAAAGCACAAAAAATTCCGGGGAAGAAGCAAAGTTAGTGACATGCATTGATGTTACATGAATGCATACAGATGGAGAGGAGGAGGAGGAGAGAGGAGCTCAGTGCATCATGGGAAGTCCCCCAGCAGTCTAGGCCTATAGCAGCATAACTAAGGGCTGATCCAAGGCGAGCCTGGTCGGCCCTAACTATAAGCTTGGCTACAGTCGATGTTAATGAGTCCACCATCAGGAGAACATTGAACATCAATGGTGTGCATGGCAGAGTTGCAAGAACTACTACTCTCCAAAAAGAACATTGCTGCCGTCTACGGTTCGCTCAAGACCATGTGGATAAGCCAGAAGGTGATTAGAACAATATTCTGTGAATGGATGAGACCAAAATTGAACTTTCTGGCTTGAATGAGAAGGGTTATGTTTGGCAATGAGCAAACACCACATTCCAGCATAAGAACCTTAACCCATCTGTGCAACATGGTGGTGGTAGTATCATGGTTTGGGCTGCTTTGCTGCCTCTGAACCACGACAGCTTGCAATCATTGATGGACCTATGAGTTCTGAGTCATACCAGCCAATTCTGCAGGAAAATGTCAAGGTATCTGTCTGTGAACTGATGTTCAACAGAAAGTGTGTCATGCAAACACACAAGTCATTCTACCAAAGAGTGGTTCAAGCAGAAGAAAGATAATGTTTTGGAATGGCCGAGTCAAAGTCCTTACCTTAATCCTAAAGAAATGCTGTGGGAGGACCTGAAGCATGTAGTTCATGTTGAGAAGCCCACAACATCCCTGAGTTGAGACTGTTCTGTAGGGAGGAATGGGCTAAAATTCCTCCAAGCTGATGTGCAGAGGTGATAAACAGTTACTGGAAACATTTGGTTGAAGTTATTGCTGTAAAAGGGGGTCACACCAGTTACTGAAAGCAAGGGTTCACATACTTTTGCCTCCCACAAATATGTAAGATTGGATAATTTTCCTCAAACGGTTCACAAACGTTCAAGCAGCACTGTATGTTTTTATCATACATACAGTAAGTGATACTGTCATACAATTTGGATGTTTTTTTCCTTACACTGAAACAAGGCTAAATGTCCCTGTCAGTCCTAACCTCACTGACCTGCACTGAGACACTCAGCTGGTGTCATCTCTGCAGTGAAATGGGATCAGAGTAACTGCCTCTCTCCTAACTCAATGTACCAGATTCTCCAGGTTACACTGGACAGGCTGTGTAACTAACTCATTGTTCATATTCACATTTCTTAGCATCACATCACTTATTGTAATACATTTAAAATACTTTAAATCTTACTTCTGGTAATTTCCATTGAGTTGTATTTATAAACAACATGTCTGATAACACCCAAACAATGTGATGACATGTGATACAAGGAATTCTGAAAGCAGTCCAACCCCTTCACTATGACTGTACTGAAAATTTAAAACTCTGTGGTTTTCATATTGTGAATGTAGCCATGTTTTATGTGCTATGTTCAGAGGACTTGCCTCAAACTGAAACATTAGAATGTAAATTGATAACCTACAGTTCATTTTCAAGACAGTTTCAAAATGCCTTAATGTGTTACTGGGCTAATTCAGTGAAAATTCCAAATTACTGTACTAATATCATCTTGTCATACTTTGATACTGATTTTTTCTGACATTAAACAGTGTGGTACCTCTCTGGATCACTGCATTCTTTCTTAGAGAAGAATTAGGCCAGGCTGTGTATGTGATCACTGATCAATACTAATTCTATTCTTCTTAATCTATTATTAATTTTTCTATAACTGTAAAGACCCAGCACCATGTGTCTTAGTCCTTTGGACTGAAAAGCGAACTTTGCTGTGAAAGTCAGTCGTGGTACAGTAAGGGATTTAGAAAGCAGACGTGAAACCACAGCAAAAGCATCTGAGGTGAGCGACATTACATCCACAGCTGTCTTCCCTGGTGTCTCACAAGCTCTCTACTCTGGTCCTCTGGAAACTCTGTAATAAAAGAAAATGTTTTGTTACATTTAAAACAGATGTCTAAGTGAGATGGTAAATTCAGTGTGAATCTGTTTACTTAACTTTTACTACACACCCCCCCATGCTCCTTAAAGCC
Source organism: Thunnus thynnus (assembly GCF_963924715.1). Classification (NCBI taxonomy): domain Eukaryota; kingdom Metazoa; phylum Chordata; class Actinopteri; order Scombriformes; family Scombridae; genus Thunnus; species Thunnus thynnus. Next base: position 17,585,006 of record NC_089519.1, read on the forward strand.
TGAGTGCTGGTACATCTTTTCAGCTTGCAACAGGTGAACAAGGTGAAGGAAGCCAGTGTGGTGGTGCGAGCAAGTTCACTTGGAAATAATTAAGGCAAAACTCCCTGTTAAATTCCCAACATATTGTCTACTCCAGTAGAGCCACATATGTAATGCTAAGTTGTGTACCAGCAAAGGTTTAATAAGGGAACTGTAAAAGGACTGCTAAAACTGCTCAAGAAAGAATAAATTGACATTGACAAATATTTGTTGGTTCTGTTGTAATTTCTCTTTACTTTAAGCCATTGGCTTGAAAACCATGAAAAACCATGAAACCATGACCATGAGGTTAATCTTTCCTGTTGACTTTGATGGAGTGACATCCACAGATGACAGCGTAGGAATTGCAGCTTTGGTTTTTACTTGTAACTTAATTCCTCCAATTATAGTGGACCAAAGATATCTTTATCTTTATTATCTTGGTGCAGTCATATCGTGAGTTTATGCATCAGCCTAACAATGGAGGACTCACACCTGTCAAATAGGACACATGACATTTATTATATAATTCAGAAAATTTCTTTACTTTGTAGTCTGCATGTACAAACACACTGCTGGTAATGTACACATCTGTGAACATAAAGACCACACTCAAGCTTAATAAATCATAAAAGCATGCTAAACACCTGTAATCCTTCCATATATGACTGAAGAAGGTCCAGTTAAGTCACTTCTACCATAAATGTGGAGATTTCACACAGACTTAGATCAGGAAATATCCAAATGATATGCAAAACAGCTGATAATAATAAACAAGTAACATTACTATACAACAGCTGTTTGTTAGCTACAACAGCTAGCTAGTTTACCTGCAAACCAATTAGCACTGCTAGTGTTGGTAATCTTCTGAAGCTAACAGTTAGCTATGCTGGTCAGCAGGTAAACGATTTAAACGGTGTTAGGCTGGAGAGGTTAACTCAATAAAATCATGCACACAACAAGACCACAAACACATAAAGGTGGATTTACTGGTACTTAATGTTAAATTTCTGCAGAGGCTCAGTGCATCTGTTTAACACACAGTGCGTTTACTTTGAAAATCCCTAGGCCTGTTTATGCTGCCTCTGTTTCCTTTTAGTTTTACATAGTTTAATCTCCAAAGTGTGTAAAAGAAGTTATGAATTATATTCATTATTTAGGCTATGTGTTTATTTATTTAGTTTTGCTATTCTTAAATTGACCACTGCAGCCAACACGCTTCAAGATGTGCAACTTTGGGGTGAGATTAAACTGAAGGAGGAGGTCAAAAGATCTAGGGACCACTATGCCAAGGTGCTTAAAGTGAGAGCTAACTCTCTTGAAAGGAAATTCAGAAGATCTCAGAAGTCTCGGTGCTGGGCTTGAATCAAGACCTTGGCTTGGTGTGTTACAATATAGCCAAATATGGGTCTTGTCCTGCTGCCTTGGCTTTCATCATCAGGTGCTTTGCCGTCTTTACAGATGACTTGCCATTACTTTGTGGGTATCCGGGGGAGAAGGTCATATGCTCCAAGCTGAATCACCGAAACTCCTGTGATGAGAATTGGGGTCTGCTAACCGATATCACAATGTCCAGAATCCCTTGTTGTGTGAAAAGGGCTTTTAATTTCCAGATTACTTTGCTACACTTGGTATTTGATAAGTAATAAATTTCATGGTAGTTGGAATAATGTAATAGTCCACAGTTATTAATTACTTTAGCTCATAATCTGCCTGCAATCTCATGCGGGTGTAGTGTCTCTTTTTCTTGTTTTGTGTCCAAGGACCAATGGTGTCATTCATTCCTTTCCAGTTAACATATTCTGGATATGGTGAATGATGTCACCCCTGAGTGAATCTTAGATAACCATTCTCTCTCCTCTGAACACTATTCCATCCTGAAAACTTCACCCTGGAATGAATAATCGGCATCTACAGCTTTCGATCCGCTTCCATAGCAGTACCTACAGATTGCAGCTAGTCTCTCTGATGAGACTGGTATATAGTGAACTATGTTCACCATCTCTGTCTCAGAGGCTATTGGGCCTTTAAGGCTCTCTGGAAAGTATGCCTTGTTCAGAGCACCTGCCAGTAACATGTACCTTCCTGGTACATAGGTGACTTTAATGTCATACTTTTGAAGTCTGAGCAACTTTTCCATGGCAATAACCATCACCAGACACTAAGGGCCAGGTTATGCTAGAAAATAACAAATTTGTACAATATGATGTCTGACCACATCACAAGGTAAATGTTTATATAGCTTTGCTGAACATCCACATTCGAAAGCAGGGTGAAAAGCCTGCAAAAATAGAGGGTAAATGTCTGCATTTATACAGTGCTTTTGTCCAAGCCAGAGCTCATGACCACAGGTTAGGGTTGAAATGTAGATTGACAGGTAAATCAAGAGCTTCACCTTAAGGCTCAGCTCCCTCTTCACCACAATGGTCCAGTACAACATTCACATTACTGCTGAATTTGCACCAATCCACTTTTAGATCTCATGCTTCATTTTACCCTCACTCATGAACAAGATCCTGAGACACTCTTGGGCCAGCAACGTACTGCAAGGTAGCAATCCACTGTTTCCAAACCATGGCCTCGGACTTGGAATTGCTGACTCTTATCCTGACCATTTCATACTTAGCTGCTAACTGGCCCAGATCTTCAGGTCACAGTCTGATGAACCAACAGGACCATGTCATCTGCAGAGCAGAGAAGTAATTCTGAGGACCCACGCTGTGTCAACAATGATGGAGTCGAACATTCACTAAAAGCATGTTTGACTTCCTGTTGAGAATACAGACTCAGCTCTCACTCCTGTTACATGCAGCTCTGACATTGTCAATTTAAAAAACAAAGCAATAAGAATAAAAGTGCCCCTCTGAATACAGCCAGGGATCTGAAGAAAATGAATGAAAAGGGTTTTAATTGTAACTGAGCTACATTTAGCCTATTGTGAATGTTTTGTGTGTACTGTAATTATGTTTATTATTATCAGCTAACTGCTGGCTTGTTAATTTAAATGCTGTAGTCTCTAGTGTACTATATTACAAATATGCAGAAATGGGAAACAAAGTCGAAAAAAAACTGAGAAAAGGACCAAAAAACAGATATTTAAAAAAAAATGTAAAATTGTGTAAAGTATGTAAAATATACATAATGGAGCACCCAAACTAAAGTCTGTTGTTGTAAAGCTGTTGATGTTGAAAATATAGACTATTCATTTTCTTTGTGTTTTAGTTGGCTATACCACCAGTGATCTTGTGTTCATGTGGCAGTCTGACCCAGTTCAGATGGATGAGATTGCTCTTCCTCAGTTTGACATCAAACAAGAAGACATAAAATATGGAAATTGCACAAAGTACTACCAAGGAACAGGTTAGTAATTAGTAATCATAACTAACGCAGTAACACTGCCACTACATTAAGCGTGAATGTAGCAAATAATCAAATTACTACTAACACTACAAACATACATTGGTTTGTTATGACCTTTACTATTACATTATACTTTACAATGATATCTACAAATATACCTTATTACTTCCCATTAATATAAACAACCATAGCAACTTTTGTTTTGTTCATAATAGAAATGCACCGATATGGAATTTCCAAACTGATTATTTTAACCAATTATTCTGAGTTCATAAGTTTGTTGTGGCTGACACCACAACTACAAATAGAAAATAAAACCAATGTTGAGAGAGCCTCCACTATCCTTAGAATAAACAATGAATGTATTAATTGTATACTTTTTTGTAATAAACTAGACTAATTACCAACAGACCTACATGTTTACAAGCATGTATAGGCCACAAAAATCATTAGAGTCACTTTGCATACTGTTGGATTGATTAACTGTTTGACATCTTTAAACTGCAGTCCATAACTCTAAAATATTCAATATATTATCACATATCACAAACAAAAGCAGGTTGGAACCAGAGTATATTTGGAATCTTGACTTGAAAAAATACTTAATTAACCAATTATCTAAGTATTAATCTGTTTAGTTAAGCCACATTTAAAAACAAGGAGCCGAGGCCCACAGTCACTTGCTCTTAGCTCAACAAATTTAACCTGTGATGACCTCCACCTCTACTGACTGCATCCTGTAGAGTCTACAGGAGAGGTCAGGCAGAGTATAGGGACCAAAAATTGATTTATACCATAAATTGTTACATGGTGGCTGGGATCTTTATTTACCTCAACTGCAGAGGAAACCAGACTTTTTCAATTTGCTGTTGATAAATGTTTTACATCTATGGATAATAAAAATGTTCAAAGTAGGAATGGCCACAGTGCTGGGAGGCAGCCAAAAGGCCCGGGGCTTTCCTGTTTGGAAATAAGCCCTGCCCCAACAGTGTCTCAACTCCGCCCCAGGTTTAGGAAATACACCCACACCCAGTAAAGTCCCATCCCTGTCTCCATTGTTTCCCTTATAATTGTACAGGCCTTGCAGGTCACCAGGCCAACGAGAACTCCCACCAGGCCAAAAAAATATTTAGTTTCAATGCCAATAATAACGAGAAATATCCATTCATTCGGAAATCAACAGCATTTGGGAGCCTCTGTGCAGCGCTGTTCCGAAATGTGAGTTAAGGAGTTAACCTCTATGTCATTGCCTGGGAAACTCTTGGTAGCGTAGCTCCTTTTAAGAATAGGGCAGTGCGTATTTTGTGCGCGTGGTGTGAGAGGTTACGTGAGAGAGCGAGTGGCAGGAAAATAACAGTGAATGCAAGCAGTGCAGAGGAAAAGGTAACAGTAAGTTGTCAATCTGGCAGTAAATGTACAGTACAGTGTACGTTGTGTCAGTTAATAAATGCTGCAGCTTGTCAAGACCAAGAAAAGTCGTGTCTGGACTTAGCTCCAAAGTTAGCAACAATGGGTTAACATAACCTGCAGACACTAAACAAAGAAATAGAAAACGGAGAAATGTGTGACTGCTGAGTCTCCCGCACCGTTACCCTTGCGTCACGAAACACCACTCCTGTCACTTAGCAACCTTGGCAGCTGCAGTTGACAATCGGGAGACAGCTAGTAGAAATGAAGCCAGAACTTTTAATGTTATTATTGTGGCAGCCCACCCAAGTCCAGCAGCACCACCAGGGACTCCATGCTCAGCTGAACCAAAATATACATAAACACATTTTATAAGGCCTAATATTTATAAAATTGAATTTAAGATTTTTTAAGGACCTGCAGACACCCTGTTATTCTAGTTCTTATGTACTCTATTTATGTTGTAAATAGCTGTAAAAACAAATATATGTATTTAACAATTACTTTATTTGATTCAATACTTTTTATTTTTAAACTAATCTCTGGAGTAGAGAAAAGAACCTGTCCATTCTCTCTCTGCTCTCCTCTTCTCTGCCTCTCTCTGCAGCAGCGTACTTGCTGACAACAGCAGCTCAGCTTCAACACAGCTACCTGACTGTACTGTGACAAAATAATCTCAACTCAAAGCTCCACTAACACTTTTTTTTTCGCAAAAAATAATCTCATTGACAGAGAGACGCAGCAAATTATGTTATTCAGACTATAATGTAGGTATAATAAAAATCCTAACTGTTATGTATCTTAATAAAATAAAACAAAATTTAATATGGATTGATCTGTTCATTTTAATACATTTATATTTATTGAAATGTGGTGATTTCTGTACATATAGAGCCCCATAGGCAGCGCTGTTGTTCTGTCCATTAAAAACATGAAGCTTCACTTTACATTCAAACTAATATGGCAGCTACAATTGTTAGATTTCATTTGTGAGAACATTTATCTTCCAAAAGGAATTACATCATATATCAAAATGCTACGGAGACATTAGAGCCAACGGTAAATCACTAAAGAGCTGCACGGAGTTCATTGGATCATGTTCTCCCCGGGATGACGACATGTTGACTGGCTAATCATCTCAGGAGCAGGCTGCTAGCGGCTGAGATGATGTTTGTCTCAACCGGCCAGCTGCTCCAGATTTCCAAACAGGCATTATTTGGATAAGATGACCAAATATTGGGAAGCTACATAATTACCTAAAAAACTTAATAAAATGATATATTAACAGTCCTACAATGAAAATTACAACAGCTTAGCCTTGCTCAAAATCTCCACCATTCCTGCTGCCAGTTGGTGCAAAATGCATTCTGGGATAGGTTGGGCCGTCAAAGGATCCATCCATTGGATTATGAAATGAAATTTGGGCAACAATGGCGGCATTTCTCAGCCGCATTTGAAGGATCCTTCGAAATGGGACAGCCCTAGTCACACTGCCAAAACAGGTGGTTTAAAGTCATGTGACTTGAGGCTCAAACTCTGGCATGTAGTGACATTTTACCTTTACTGTGCTCTGTTTAAGGGAATGCAATAACCTGACACACATACATTTTTACATCACGTAGAAAACACTGCACTTTAAGTTAAAGTTAATGAGGCACAGATAACAATCACAATAAAGTCTTTCAATACTATAAACAGTATATATACAGTAATGGTTGTGCTGTCATTTAATAAACTTTAGGAAATAAATTGCATTCACAAGTTATGCTGTGAGGAAATAAAACGCAAAAGACACTGAATTAGGACCTCCGGTTTTCTTCTATACTCTCACACTACTGAAATTACTGGAGTTTCCAGTCATTTTTATATTCTGTAAATGTTAGCAGAACATTTTTGAGTAATCCCTTGTTAGTCATTCTCTTTCTGTTTCTAGGATACTACACCTGCGTTGAGGTGATTTTTACACTGCGGCGGCAGGTTGGTTTCTACATGATGGGAGTTTACGCTCCAACTCTGTTGATTGTCGTTTTGTCCTGGTTATCCTTCTGGATCAACCCTGATGCCTCCGCTGCAAGGGTGCCACTGGGTGAGTCCCCCAAATACACATGTAGCACCTGACCCATGTAGATATTTAGTTGGTAACGGTCTAACAAGTGTATATTATGAAAATTGCTGGCAAAACAATAGGCACTAATCAACCAATCAAACCAATTTCCCTCTGGCATAATAATAAAGTTTGTCTAATCTAATCTGGAAATGTGTGTTTTTAGCAACTTCAATGTTTGGGGTCTGCCATATAGAAAATCATACACTCATACATAAGCACAGATGGCTAATGTGGGCCCAAGTCTCTGAGTTTAGTTTAGTTTTTTTTGTTGGCAGAATTTTATTGAAGGCAGAGTTAAATTGATAAACAGATAAGAAAACTGTAATGGATCTAAGGAAACAGGTATATGATCACTTATGTAAGTTTTGACCAGTCTCTCAAAGCATTTCATTATCCCTAATGTCAGAGCAATTGGCTGATAATCATTTAGACATGTAACTGGTGTTTTCTTGGGTACAAGCACAATTGTGTTCTCAATGGTTCTTTTGGAACACAGTGACGGCTTAAAAACATAAAGCTGAAGTGCTGAACAGGCTTAAAATACAAAAATGAATAAATATAAAAGTATATAACACAATAACACATAGGAATAAAAGGAAACAATAAACATAAGAATTATATTAATAAAAGAATTGTGGCGCAATAGAAGATGAATGCATGGTGTCAAGCTCAACTCAAATTGAATGCCAACAAGAAGAGGTGGGTCTTCAGCAGCAACTTTAAAGTTTCCAGATTCTGAGCACTTCTTATACGAATAGATAAACTGTTCCAGAGATTTGGGGCAGCCACCACAAAGGTTCAGTCACCTTTATTTTTGTGCCTGGATCTCGGAACATCCAAGTTTGATGATGCAGGAGTTCTGCTAGATAAGATGTGATCACGCTTTCTTTTACCAGGTGGAGGATGAGCAGCTGCATTTTGTACTTACTGCAGATGACGAAGAGACAAGTGTTCCACAGCCACATACAAAGAATTACAATAGTCTAACCGAGAGGTAGTAAAAGCATGAATAACTCTCAAAATCTTTGGGAGAGAGATAGGCCTTTACCTTGGCTAAAAGCCTTAACTGAAAAAAGCTAGTTTTGACAGTGAACTAATCTGCTTATCAAATTTGAAGGAGCTGTCAAAAATCACACCAAGGTTCTTAACAAAAGGTCTATTGTAAGAAGCTAAAGGGCCAAGAGTATTAGCAGAGTGATCCAATAGGTCAAGTTGTCCAAACATAACAATCTCAGTCTTATTTTCATTAAGACTGAGACAGTGTAAATCCATCCAAGTTTTGATATCTTTTAAGCAGTTCAGCAAAGGCTGCATTGAATCTTTACTTTTTGTTTTCAAAGGCAGATAGATTTGTATATTGTCAGCAAAACAATGAAAGGGAATAACATGTTTCTTAAAGATGGATCCTAAAGGCAGCATATACAGTGAAAAGAGGATTGGGCCCAAAATGGAGCCTTGAGGGACCCCACAAGTAAGTGGGGCTGCAGTCGAAGAATATTCGCCCAGGTGAGCTGAGAAACTCCCATCTGTCAGGTATGACTGAAACCATTTGAGGGCAGTACCTTTGATGCCTACACATTGTTCAAGACGTGATAAAAGGATCCTATGATCCACAGTGTCAAAGGCAGCAATCAGGTCTCAAAGCACCAGAATAGCAGAGTTCCTTGAATCAACAGTTAAGAGAAGATCATTAAAAATTCTTAAAAGAGCTGTTTCAGTACTAAGGCATGGTTTAAACCCAGACCGAAACTTTTCATAAATGCCATGATTATCTAAAAATGTTTGCAATTGAATAAAAACTACTCTCTCCAAAAGTTTTAACGGCTCCCTGGTATTTTGATAAGCAGTCCTATAAAATTCCTAAGGAGACTTGCAGCTTATCCTTCTTCCACTTTCTCTCAGCTCATCTACATGCACGTCTGAGAGCACGGGTAGTATGGTTCAGCCACGGCTCTGAAAGTGGTTTAGTGCATTTAGTCCTAAAAGGAGCAATAGAGTCCAATATATCAGTGCATATCAGTAGAGTCAAAAAGGGTGGTAAGTTCCTCAGCACTGTGATCCCAGCAGCTATCCAGGGTATAAAGCATAGAGTCTTTAAAGCAATAGAAAACTGCAACAAAGTTAGAGGGTTAATCGCACACAGACGGCGTGCAGGAGCATAAGTTGTAACCCTAAAACAAAGGACTGTAGCAGTAAATAAGACATAATACATACACGTAACTATAAGACAGCACAAGGTCCAGTGTATGTCCCTTTTCATGTGTTGGGCCAGTCACCAACTGAGTGAGATTAAGAGAGTCAATAAGATTCAAAAAGTCTTTCACCAGAGGTCTGGTTTCATAGCAACATGCACCTTAAAATCACCAACAATTAAAAAACGATCATATTTTAACATAATCTCCACCAAGGAATCTGCATAGTCCTGTATAAAATCCTTATTGATTTTTGGTGGACAGTACACCTCTACACAAAGCACAGGAAAAGGAGAGCTTATCAAAAATAGCTGCAGCTCAGAGCTGGAGTAGGTATCAGATGAATTCTGCTGACAGTTGAAGGTAAATTTGAGTACAGACGCTAGCCCACCACCCTTGCTGGTGGTCCGAGGGGAGCTGAAAAATGCACATCCACGAGGAAGAAGTTCAGGAAAAGGGGTAAACTCACCAGCATGAAGCCAGGTTTCCATCAGAAACATAAAATCCAACTTGTGAGAGGTGAGGAAGTCATTAAGCAAGAAAGTCTAGTTTGCTAGCGATCTGGCATTAATCAGAGCCATACAAAGATTAAGCTCCTTGCTGGCCAATGTTGAAGCACGACCCAGTGGGCGAAGGTTTCCATTGTACACGCCACTATGATGTGAAGTTTCTGCTCTTATGCTGCTCTTTGCTACCTTCCTGGCTGAATGCTATATTTGCATCGCTTTTAATTGTGAATTAAGTTCTTGTGGCAGTTTTAGAGAGTAATTTCCTGTGTGTTGCTTTTTAGGGGGTTTCTTTATGTCAATCATTTTCTAACTGCGGAGCTCATGTTCTATGATTTATACTGTTGCTATACTCAGCCACATACATTGCCAATTGAGGTTTTTATCCATGTATTGTTGGTCTACTACTGTCATGCCACAATAGCAACTAATGAGGAGAGAATGTCTGCTCCAAACCATTAATCCAGGATTTTAATTATTTGCAGTATAACTGGGTGTCTTAGACTTTTGCTGTATTTATCATTTCAATAGCTACGATATTTCCCTCATGGTCTGTTGCTTTTAGCAGGGGAATTACCCAACTGTGGTTAGTGCCAGGTCCACACATAGCAGTTTAATTCGATAGCGTGGTGTCTTTAGGAGAATGGCCAGCTCATGCCTTGGTCCACACATAGAAGGTGCTCACTAGACAGTATATCACATCTGATGTGCCTCTTAGGGAACTGGGCATGTAGCAGTTGGTCCTGCTGGCTTCACCTTGTTGATTAATTAGAATGGTTGGCATGTGGCTCTGAATCTAAGGCTGTGTTCCTTGTGAGGAATGACAAGGTCAGAGCTTAGACGCAAATGTTGTACATATTCTTCATTTATATAATAATCTGTTCCACATGAGTTGGTTGACTGAAACGTGTTAACATCTGTGTTTTTCTAGGTATTTTGTCAGTACTCTCTCTGTCCAGTGAGAGTATGTCCTTGGCTTCAGAGCTACCGAAGGTTTCCTACGTAAAGGCCATTGATATCTGGCTCATTGCCTGTCTACTTTTTGGGTTTTCATCCCTGGTGGAATATGCTGTGGTACAGGTCAGTTCTTACATGCAAACATATGTCTACACATACATACGTAAAAGAATAGATACCCAGTGCCTTCATACCCATCATTAGGTTAGACTCTCCCTGGCCAGAGTGTCTGGGATAATGGAAGGAGAAAGCAATGGCTAGAGGTTGGTTAAACATTCAATTCTCATAAGAATTGCAATGTCATCTTCTATGATTATGAATTGATTCACAAATGCCAAAAATGATTTTTGGAATAATGTTAGTTAATAATGTCATGTTGACAGAATGAAAAAGGCAGAACTCAACCACGAAGGAACAGTGCAGGGAATTACAGAGTAGAGAATACTTCATACGTTATCATCCAGAGACCAACATTCTTCAACAACAACAACTCCACAAACGAACCAACTAACGAACACACACTGCAAACGTTAATCAACTCTGGTCAGAAAAATCATTTCTAAAAATTATTTCTAAAGCTTTGCACCTGTACAGCGTTTAGGATAATGACTTTCCCTGTTACTAATGGTGTGTCCACTGCTGGAGACATAACGTAAAGAGTGCGTCACACTTTTATTTCTTTATTTCCCCTCTTACTCCAGCACATACACCAATTTCTATTTTTGCATAAACAATTTAACCACTGATGTCGAAATCGGTATATTACACTTTCATTTCATACAGGCAGAAGTCAAATGAAGTTATTTTTTTTAAATCAAAAAGTGCACACTTTTCTTTTTTTCATATTTGTCAGACAGTGACCCTCATCAAGACCAGCTAGTTTCACTGTCAGTGTTGTTTCATATTACATTTCAGTGGACTAAGGACATGAGGGAATGATTTGCCATACAGTGTTCTGGATTAAGAGCCTAAATATTGCTCTTTCTATTTATTCAAGCAAGAATCTATTTTTTTGATAGAGAATTGATTTTGGATCAAATCGTGACACCAAGAATCAGAATCGAATTGTGAGATTCCCAAAGATTCCCAACCTTAGAGGTGGCACACCAGCAACAGGGCAAAGTCATCTTTACCTTCAAGTCATGTTTTTACTCAGCAGTAGGAGATCTACACTGGTTAATGAAATTACAAACAGATACACAAATTTTACATTTCACACACACAAAAAACTGGTGATGAGAGATCAGAGATACTGGTTTGTTTTTTACAAACGTGAGTGCAAAGGACATGAGAATGAAGATATTTAACTTGGATGAGTAAGAAAGAGTTGGGGTAAGGCCACAAGAAACATAGCAAACACACAGAGTGGCAAATTGAAGTGACAAATCACTGGCAGCGAGCGCAATGGGATTACAAGCAACGATGGACTCCACAGAGAGTTGGCAATGCTAAATAAGTATTCACTATAGTAAATGAACAGGAAGGATTGGAAGATCTTTTGGAAGATCTTTGTACTTAATCATGTCTTAACCATCATTTATTTGCCAAAAACTGCTATTTTTTCTAACCATCACCAAGAAGGTTTAGTTGCCTGATCATAATTACACCAGATCAGAAAATGCTGTTTTTGGACTGTCATATGGGTCCTTTTTTACAGCAGTAACATCTCTGTCATTTAGGTGTTAGGACTAGTTGGAATCTAGTCAAATGTAAGGGACCAAGTAATTTGCAGTAAATGGCAGAAAGGGGAAAGAGAGAGCTGCACATTCATAACTCAGATGCAGTCATTTTATTAGGTATTCAACATTTCAGTAGATATTGGCACTAGTACATATGGTCTTCTTCAGGAAAAATCAAATATATTTTCGAGGGACAGTACATACAGTACCAGTCAAACCAGTAGTTTGGACACACCTAACCATTTCCTTCAATGAGAAAGTGTGGTACTGACTGGTACTGTAAATTATTGGGTTGGGTGTGGACGGAATCTTATGTGTAATTTTAATTTTAATTTTTAATTTTAATGTTTTATTTTAATGTCATATTTTCTTCAGACCCTCCTCTTGACCTTGAAAAAAATGCAATATCCTCCCCACAAGTTCTCAAAATAATATATTTATAGCAAACATGACAAAGAGGTGAAAATACAGCCACTCTATACCTTTGAATGATTGGTTTTACAGCACCAAATATGCGAACTGTCCAGCTCTGTGGCTGCCGAAGAAATTGAGCACCTTTTTCACCCTGAATTACAACAAATAGCATCAAAATAAATATGAATTACTGTGACAGAAGCCATTTTTACCACTGTAGCTGACGCTCAATAGAAAGTGGATCATGCAGTAAGACAGTGACACTAAACGCACAGGTCATTCTACTAAAGCATTGTTAAAGCAGAATAAATTTAATGATTTGGAATGGCAGAGTCAAAGTCCTAACCTTAATCTTGTAGAAATACTGTGGAAGGACCTGAAGTGGGCAGTTCATGCAAAGAAACCCACCAACATCCCCGTGTTAAGACTGTTTGGTAAGGAGGAACAGGCTAAAATTCCTCCAAGCCGATGTTCAGAGCTGATAAACGGGCACTGAAAATGTTTGAAGTTATTGCTGCAAAAGGGGGTCACACCAGTTACTGAAAGCAAGGGTTCACATACCTTTGCCTCACACAAATATGTAAGTTTGGATAAATTTCCTCAATAAATAAATGAATAAGTTTAATGTTTTAGTCTCATTTGTTCTTTGTTTTGATTGGGTTCCCTTTATCTAGTTTTAGGACTTGTGCAAAAATCTGATCATGTTTTAGGTCATATTAATGCAGAAATAGAGAAAATTCTAAAGGGTTCACAAACTTTCAAGCATCACTGTAGATACACTCTTCAATACCACTGCTAACAACATACTGTCTGCCCATGACATGTAGGCTGCAGTTCAAGTTTGTTACCCTACGGTGTATTACCAGCACACAGACACTAACATGCCACCCCCTGGCGGCTGAGACAAAAAGAAACATTTCTGATACTTTCAAACAGAACTCTGAGTATTACTATCAAGTAATGGGTCACTTGTGACTACTGCCTGGAGCACTTACACTTAACTTTGGTGCAGCAGAGTGGGAAAACATGAAGACAAAGCACAACAGCTTTTTCTTCAAATATCTTTATCCAACATTATGCAGCTGACCAAGGAAGAATCCCACTGTCAGACCTGAGAGGGATATTATTATAGCCTACCACAGGTTCATTTAGTTTGGTATTTACTAACAATGATGATGTAAATGATCCATGCAAAGCTGAGTTGATCTGAAATAACTGCCTAAAGAGTCGGGTTCTGCTTGAGGTCTCTACCCGTTAAGGGGGAGTTTTTCCTTACTGCTATCGCCAAGTGCTTGCTCATGGGGGAATTGTTGGGTCTCTTGAAATTAAAGAGTACCTGCTCTATGTGAAAAGTGCCCTGAGATGATTTTTGTATGTATTGTACATTACATTTACATCTCATTCTCCCCCTCCCTCCTCCTGTCTCTCTGTGGTTTTCCCTCTCTCTCTCTGTAGGTGATACTGAACAGCCCAAAACTGATTGAGGAGGAAAAGGCCAAAATGGCCACTAAGGAGAAAGCTTTGAAAGAGAAAGAAGGAAAGAAGCCTCCAAATAAAACTAACAACACAGTGAATGGGACTGGTGGAACACCTATCCATGTAAACACTCTGCAGGTAAACACTACTCATATAACTGTATTGGCTCCCCTGGGGGACCCCAGTAAACTGTAAGACAGGATTAATGACTCTTTCTTGATACAGCAAAATATCAGGAGTGACAGTATCAGATGATTTTATTCAGTCAGCCTCTGTCTTTTAGCAGGTGGTTGAAACTCGCTGTAAGAAAGTTTGTACCTCCAAGTCAGATCTTCGCTCCAACGACTTCAGCATCGTGGGATCTCTACCTCGAGACTTTGAACTTTCCAACTTTGACTGTTATGGTAAACCAGTTGAAGTATCAGGGGCCCTCAAGTCCCAGAGCAAAGCCAACAAGAAACCTCCCCCACCCAAACCCGTCATACCCGCTGCTGCCAAACGTATTGATCTCTATGCAAGAGCCCTCTTCCCTTTCTCCTTCCTCTTCTTCAATGTCGTCTACTGGTCAGTCTATCTGTGAGAGGGAAAAGAGGGTGGCAAAGTGGTCTGAAATTAACTACACTGAACTGACAAATGACAAAGCAAATTCATATACTGAACTCTGTGCTGGTATGATCAAGATTTCCATCATTTCAGCGTTGCTGTGAGACTGCTGTGGTCCCCTTGGTGCAACAGTATATTGAATTGCCAACTCCAAAGCCTTGGGGCTGTTGGATGAGCCCCTATAAGCCCATGCATTAAGTAGGCACTGCATGTGTGTCTGTCATTAATAGGACATTGTGCTTTATGTAAACTAAACCTTGCTGTGGTTACACCAATACCCTCATGTTGTGTATTATAAATAAATGATTTTTATGGAAGGTAAGATTACTGGTAAGACTTTATGTTAAAGGTATAGAGCTCCAAATGGCTAATACTAACTATAAGACATTATAAAATAATTGTACGAATATATACACAGAAAAAAAAATCCATTGTAAAATAACTCAATAAATCACTACAAGAAATTCTGTAATTTAATCATTATTTATGATAACATATTTGCTCAGTTTCTAGAAGATTCTTTTTAACAAGATTTTTTCATGTTATAACTCATGTCACAATACATACCAAGGTGTTCCATTTTGACAAAAAAACAGTTTTTGTTATGCCATATCCGTTGATCTTGCTTATCATTTATGAGCATACAAACTTGCCATGATAACAGTATATAACAGGAAATGTTTCTTGTTAAAACTGATAACAATTTATAATAATCATAAAATTGATAACATGATAAATATGTGGAAAGGATCTTGTATAAAGGAAACAAAATTCTTATTTTAATGTGAAACTGAGCAGAATGTATTTGCAATGGTGTCAGCAATATGATCCTGTATCAAACTCCATATTTCAATACATTTAAATAATTTTTTTTTTCAGTGAGATTTTCCCAGTGACAATTTTATTTAATGTTGCCACATTTTTCAAACAATAATTTGTTTTTTTTTTTACCAGCATTTTAACCCTTTCCCTTCAACTAATCACATGCCCCCAGCCTCTCAGCAGAGTTGCCACTGAATTTAGTCAGCAAGCTCTAATTAGACAACAATAATTCCAAAATAACATATCAAAGGAGCTGCTGTAAATGCTAATGTACACTATTAACCTGGCATTAAATACTCTGCTTTTGATGCTAAATGAAAAAGGTAGGGTAAAAAGCTATATTAATAGGTATGGAGTTATCTGGCTTTCATATCCTATCCAAGCTGCTTCAGACTGTGAACCTAACATAACTGCCTGGAAGATGGATCACATCAGCAGTGGAGGAATGTTTCGCTACTGACTGAGGCCTCATCGCCACCTGCTATACATATTATCTGTATCTAGATATGTAATCTGGATAATGACATCAGATGACATTCAGTTGATTTGTGTTTGATAGAAGTCTTTGCGAGCATGCGATACTAGCATTCCTCTCCCATCTCTTTTAAAGTGTTTCAATCTGTTAAATCAGTTGCTGTAGTCTTGGGTTGGTGCATGCACATGGCCCTTGGCCACACCTTGGTGCATCTCCAGATGAGAAAGTGGGATGTGACTGCTGTGGGGAAGGGGTTGTGGAAATCAAATGCCCATATAAGTACAGGGAAGGCCTACAGGGTGTCACTGTCAATGAGGATTTCTGCCCTGACCAAACATTCAAGTCCTGGTTTGTCTGCAGTGTCCAATGCTGTGATTTTTTGGTGTGGACAACTCAGGGCTTGGTTGTAAATCCCATTCCAAGACATTAACAGCTCTTGCAGAAGGCTTTACCTAAAGCAAAGCTATGTTATTTATCTTGTATTCTGCCAAAACTTCTAACCTGCAGCCAAGATTCTGCCCCTCAACCGCCAGTATTTTGCAACACATGCAATACAATAATTTAGAAAAAAAACAGTATGTTCATTTCTCAAAATGAGCAAAGTGGAAATGTTCTAAGTTCATTGTTTTACACACACATTGTATTTCATAAGTGTCATACTCTTTCTTTTCTGGGCGCTACAGATTTACAGAGATTGGTAAGAGCACCACACACAATCGCCATGTCATCCAAGAGGCTAACCTGGGAAATTGGAATAACAGAAAGCAAAATTTTCAAACTCTTCCATCTGCTTATAACTTCAAATCTAAAATAAATCTACTTCACAAGCAGGTAACTGACTCTTTCCTTTAGTGAAACTTGGTATAGGCAAGGCAGCACCATATGTAGCAAGCTCATCCCTGATCAAAAGTCCCCTCTGCTGAGATTTTATCTTTGGGTTCTAACAGGTGCAAAAACCCTGGTTCAAGTCTTATTTGCCTATCTGACACTCTCCCACCCCAGCATGGGGACAGGAATGAAACTGCCCCTGCAGGTGTTATTCCCACCAGGTACTTAATTGTGTTATTATGTTTGTAATTGGACCAGGTACGAGCTCTAGCAGTCAAGCTAGTTCTCAAGCTCTTAGAATGCTTGATATTGTGCTTTCAGAAACTTTGAACCTATATGCTATATCTCTGTTACTGAGCCCCAGTCTCAGATTCATAAGGACCACTAATAAATGATCTTCCAGCATGAGATTTTCAGTTTGCTTCTGCACACTCTCTCTCATTTTTGTCATTAACAAAGTGAAGATGATTTTGGTGCCCTTCCCCAACCACATTCCACCTAAATTACCCTACCAGTACTGCCTCATCACCATCCGCTCATTCTACAGTAAAAATGTGAACAACAAATATCAGACACCACAATTATTTCAAGACAAAAATATAGTTTTTTATTTTATAAATTAAAATTACTTCTCAAACAACAAAGAATGAATAAATTGTTAAATATTACCAACTATCTGTTAGCAACATACAAGACACGGGCACTTGGTTAGTCATAGATTACACTCGATAGATTACTCCTTCCATGATGTCATGTGCCTAAAATATTCTGGACTGTTCTCATGGGTTTTGAGTATTTCACAGCATTTTTTCCAGTCATTAAATGCATTACTGATTGTTTTGTTTGTATGATACTGTTTCTTGTTTTTTTTTTGTGAGAACAGCTTGCAGCAGAAGCAGTAAAGGAATAAAACACCCAGCTTCTTTTGATTTCCTCTCCATTCACTAATTTTCTGTAAAGTGGTGGTGATGGGAAATTCTCCCATCATCTCATTTTGGAAATGTAGTGTCTTAGTTTACCTGATATGGCCTCTGTTGACTAACTCCATCCTCACTATATCAGACAGGGCTGGCCAGCCAGCAGGATCTATAGCTGCTGCCTTGATGGACTCATACTTCAGGATATGTTCCAGTTGATGGTGTCTGCAGGCTGTAAAGTCGTAGCAGTGTATATGGTTCTTGTTGTTCTTTCACTGCAGGCAAATCTAAAACATACATGCAAATGTAGTCATTAATCCTTAAGTAAGGACACACAATGATTCATAAATTACAACACATCAGGCAATAAACACATCTGAAGCATAAATTATAGATAACGATTGACCAGTACTGTTCAATTACATTAGTGAAAAATGGTCTAGAATCTAGGTTATATTATTTTTGATGGGAATAAGTTATTCTAGCTTTAATGTGTCCTGTAGACAACTTGAATAAATATAGATGGTTGCAGTCTTATATTTATTAGTATTTAAGTTAACTATATTCCCTTTCTTAATATAGAAATGATACTTGTGATTCAATATATTTTATTGCGCAAGTATGTAAGAAACCATTTACTAATAGATAATATTGGTATTTGACTTGAAACTTTCTTAAATCGAACCATAGTTCAGTGTAGTTCTAGCTCATTTGATTTTTTTTTTTTGAGAAAGGTCCAGTATGTGGTGATATTGCCTTAAAAAATAATGAAAAAATGAAAAAAAGATAATGAATGAATGAAAATGAAAGAAATGAAATCTGTGTGTGCAAGCTGCAGTTTCCATGGCTTTCTGTCATTGTGAAGAGTTAGAAAATGGTTAAAGGTTTGGCCAAATTACTGGCATAATAAAAATCGATTCCCCAGCATCCATTTGTGGACAAATAGACAAAACATTCCAGATGTACAGGATGAGTTATGTTTGTTCATAACTGATTGTGAATATTTGATAGAATTATAGCAAAAATATTGACAGTAGTTACATAACTGCAGCTGTAACATACAATGACCAGAACTCACCTGCTGCAGGCTGTGTTTCACTGCAGGTAGCTGGAGTGCTTGATATGATGCTAGATGTTGATTGACCTGCAGCTGTATTCAAACATACAGTACATCCATAATGTTTCACCACTGCACTTTGTGTCATTCTACTGCATATAAAGTAGCACTGTACAAGTAAACTTTATTTAATTTGACTAAGACCTACATTTAATTACTAACAATGTGTAACTATAACATTCAGTAATAGTAATAATAATAATAATCCAGAGATGTGACTAGTAACAACAAACAGCAGCACTGTGGAGACTGTAAGAGCCACGAGTAAGCCTGCATTCTGGGATCGCAGTCTTCTAGTGGGATAATAGGGTATTATGAGCTCTTTAAGATATGATGGTGCCAGACCACTAAGAGCTTTGTTGGTCAAAAACAATTTAAACCTAGATTCTTGACCTTTTTCACTCATGTAACAGTACTGGTCAACTGTTATCTATGCTTATGTAATGTATGCTTCAGATGTGTTTATTGCCTGATGTGTTGTAATTTATCAATCATGGTGTGTCCTTACTAAAGGATTAATGACTATAATTGCATGTATGTTTTAGATTTGCCTTCAGGTGAAGGAACAACAGACACAACATACATTGCTACTACTCTACAGCCTGCAGACACCCCATCAACTGGAACATATCCTGAAGTATGTGAGTCCATCACGGCAGTCCACCAGGGCACCTCCTGCCCTCAACAGGCACCGATTTATCCACAAACACAGGAACCTTAGAAACAGCTGTAAAACCTGATATATATTTAGACTGTTTTTCTCCAATTGACCTTCCTTAATTAACTTCAACGATTTCTTCATCCAAACCATCAACCTGTCTCTTAGACCCCATCCCAACTAGGCTGCTTAAGGAAGTCTTATCCTTATGTGGAAATCAAGGTGACTGATACATACACATAGTCACATGATGATTAGTCACATGACCAGCAGGTAATCAGGAAGTGATAAAAGTTTGCTGGTCTCAGTATAGTGCCCCTTGACTTTGCTCCACACACCTCGTGTGGTGTACTCTCCCTCTCAAGCAGGGTGATAACCAGATGTGAGCATCCCGTCCATCACGGAGGGAAGAAAGACTCGTGCTTATAACTGACGTGACCATCCACAAGCTGCCGCAGCTATAGAGAACTTGAGATATTGCTGTAGCACTGGAAATCTCCCTCCCTGTTCCTGCATTATTGTTCTATGGGAGTTTGTTTATCCTTGCAAAGGACCAGGCCAGCCACTGTTTTCTACTAATGTTTTATTTTATTTTGTTTGTTTGTTTTGTTAGTTTCGTTGATCCCCATTGGCTGTATTGCCCACTCAGTAATATGGCCATTATATTGGCATTTGATTATATATTATTTGAGGCTTACCTCTAGTAGTGTAGGCTAGGCTAGGCTTCTATTGTATGTTATATTTTTGATGGTGATCTCATGTAATAGTTGCTTTCCTCTCTTCTGTCTCAATAGTTTGACTCTATACAAGGCCGGGTCCGTGCTGACATACCCCCTCCTCTTTGTGGTGGGACTGCACAGGGTGGCACATTGTAGTGGTGTGTATACTTAATACCGACACTGCATGGTATTTTGTTGTGGATATTTTAGATATTGTGTGTAGTGCATGCTTTTTGGTGTCAGGCCTGCTGTACCCTTCTCTTGCCCCCCCTTTCTTCTGTCTCCCACAGTTGTTTGGTAGGATGGTGCGCAAGAGCAGACCCGACCTTCATAACCTGAGGAAAGTTAACTCTGATTTTGCCAGCTAATTAATTTATTGTCTTGCTCACCTTATGCCTTTGTTATTTTAATTGTGATTTTATATATATATATATATATGTGTGTGTGTATATATATATATATATATTTGTACTATTTTGTAATAAAATTCAATCTATTTCCGTACAAAATCCGCCTCTTGTAAATTGATCCTGTTCAGGGACGAGTGAGTTGATTGACACACTGAAAATATTTAGGGTTTAAGGGTTCCTCCTGCCCCTTAGCGGGAGGGGGCGTAGTTAGACATAGAAGGGTAATTTCTGTACTGGTAATACACTTAGTTAGCACTGCTTTACTAGATATGAAAGGAAGTTAAAAATTTGTCAGTTAAAATTTCTGTATGGGGGAGAGGAAGTGAGCGACCTTTGAGGACATGAAATTCAGCAAATCACAACCTCCTCGGCTGCTCCCAAAGCGTTTTTTTTGTTCACTTGCAGTCATGATTTTGGTCACCTGATGAATGTGAGTTTCATGTTCACTCTTCTTTCTGCTCCGTTTTGGTCTCAATCAACTCCTGAGAAAAATATCTGGCTCTTAAGCTGCTAAATGCTTCACCATCTAGTTGTTAACTTTGTCTCTTTGGTGCTGGGCAGGTAGAGTACATTGGGTTTATTAGAGTTTTTCGCTGGAAATTAAGTTGATGAAAGCAGTGAGACTGAACCAAAACAGTAAATGTGTCATAGTCCTTTAAAGTAGCTGTAATTAAACCTCTTCTTAAGAAGCCTACTCTTGATTCAAGTGTTTTAGCCAACTATAGACCTATATCTAATCTTCCATTTCTCTCCAAGATCCTTGAGAAAGCAGTCACCAATCAGTTGTGTGACTTTCTACATAACATTAGTTTCTTTGAGGATTTTCAGTCAGGAATTTAGTGCGCATAATAGCACAGAGACAACACTGGTGAAAGTCACAAATGATCTCCTAACTGCATCCAACAAAGGACTTCTCTCTGTACTTGTCTTGTTAGATCTTAGTGTCACATTTGACACAATTGATCATCACATCCTATTACAGAGGCTGGAACATTTAATTGGCATTACAGGAACTGCATTAAGCTGGTTTAAGTCCTATTTGTCAGATTGATTTCAGTTTGTACACATTAATGATGTATCCTCCAAGCATGCAAAAGTTAGACACGGAGTTCCACAAGGTTGTGTGCTTGGATCTATTCACCTTATATTTGCTTCCTTTGAGTAAGCTCATGTTATTGCTATGCAGATGATACCCAATTATATTTATCAATGAAGCCAGATGAAACCAATCATAACTAAACTCCAAGCATGCCTTAAGGACATAAAATCCTGAATGACCTGCAATTTTCTGCCTACTAAACTCAGACAAAACTGAAGTTATTGTGCTTAGCCCTAAACACCTTAGAAACACATTATCTAATGATATAGCTACTCTAGATGGCATTGCCCTGGCCTCCAGCACCACCGTAAGGAATCTGGGACTTATCTTTGATCGGGATATGTCCTTTTACTCCCAAATAAAACACATTTCATGGACTGCCTTTTTTCACTTACATAATATTGCAAAAATCAGACACTTCCTGTCTCAAAAAGATGCAGAAAAAAATAGTCTACGCATTTGTCACTTCTAGGCTGGATTATTGCAATTCCTTATTATCAGGCTGCCCTAACAAGTCTCTAAAGACTCTTCAGCTGGTCCTGAATACAGCTGCACATGTACTGACAAAAACTGGAAAAAGAGATCATATTTTGGCTTTGCTGCATTGGCTTCCTGTAAAATCCAGAATTGAATTAAAAATCCTTCTCCTCACCTACAAAGCTCTTAATGGTCAGGCACCATCATATCTCAAAGAGCTCATACTACCCCATTACCCCACTAGAACACTCCCAGAACACAGGCTTACTGGTGGTTCCTACAGTCTCCAAAAGTAGAATGGGAGGCAGAGCCTTCTGCTATCAGGCTCCTCTCCCGTGGAACCATCTTCCAGATTTGGTCAGGGGGGCAGACATCCTCTATATGTTTAAGAGTAGGCTTAAAGCTTTCCTTTTTGATAAAGCTTATAGTTAGGGCTGACCAGGCTTGCCTTGGACCAGCCCCTAGTTATGCTGCTATAGGTCTAGAGTGTCAGGGGACTTCCCAAGATGCACTGAGCTCCTCTCTCCTCCTTCTCCAGCTATTGCTGCTATTTGTTATTGCTAGTCATATATCTATTATTATTACTATTGTTATTATTCTGCTTCTCTGTGCCCCCCCCCCCCCCCCCCGTCTTTCTTTCTCTCTCAACCTAACTGGTCAAGGCAGATGGTGATATGTCAATGTTTTGTCCACAACTCCTTTCTGCTGTACTCAAGTGGCCAAAACTCCATTAATGCAGGTTGAAGGCTAGAAGGTGAAATTATACATACAGTAAAGGAGGACTCAAACACAGCAGGCCACATAGAATATCATATTTCAGTATATCATATGAGGTAAATGTAATGCTTTAGGTATTGCACAAACTCTGCAATAGAAATGTTCACGTTTTATTGTTTTCACACTTAAATAGTCAAGTGAATCTTAATCTGCACAAAACAGAGTAAATAAACAAACATATATATACACAAGGAATTACCTGAACACACAGAAAGCCTCACTGTAATACACAACTGCCCAGTTTAGTAAATTAGTAAAGAAACATACGTTCACCTTTCTGTTCTTCTGTACTACATATCCCAAAATGTATTAAGACATCTTAACAAACAGTGCTCCATCCTGCTTCAGTCAATATATAGACAAGGTGTTTTCATGTGAACATTCTAGCAATACCAGAAGATATGAAGCGAATGTAAACCTTCCATAAATCACAAAAATCTTTGGGGTCAACAAAGTCAGTGATTCAAGGCCTAGTTCTCTCTTTACCAAAGGGGGAGAAGTACTGACTGAACTGTACCGGGACATAAGTTTGACGTGCACCCTCATGCAGATAGGTGGCTTTTCTTAAGGAACTGATATTTTGTGAAAATGCTTGTTTAAAATTTTGCCAGATGAGAAGATTAATATCAATTTCGTGTTCCAATGTTTAGCCTCGCACGGCAAAAACACTACTTCCAGTCTTTTGTGCTAAGCTAGGCATATATGTATTGAGATTAAATTGAGATCAACTCAAGGGAAGATTGCACGTAAGATTATGTCCCAGAATGTTCCTTTGAACTTCCCAAATTAGCTGCTTAAAGTCACCTGCACTCAGGTCAGGTTTAATTCTTCTGGCAGCTGAATGCAGGTTTCCTTCTTTCCCTGTTTGAAGGACAAGATGCACAGTTGAGCATGTATCAATGTGTTAGTCCAGGCGCTGGATGAGTTTCTCCTCCACCATACAGTAGAGTGCGGTGTGGGACAGGTCAGAGATGAAGGCGTCGCAGGCTCGTCTGCTGATACTCTTACAGCCTCTGAGGTCCAGCAGAGTCAGAGAGGAGAGACGCTTCAGGTAGGACAGACAGCCGTCTGTCAGTTGACTGCAACCTGGAGAGATGTACAGACAGACAGTGAGGAGCTGCTCTCATCGCTTTAGTTATATTGATCACTTTGTTTCTTAGGTTCGTCCATTCAAAGCAGGACAGAAAGCACACATTCACAACTGCTGTATCCATCATTACTGCTCAATCCTGATTGGTCAAGTGCAACTTCTGAGCTTTTCACAGCTGCAGTAAATCAGTAAGAGCTCTTTATGATTTAAGACCTGTGGTGATGCCTCAAGCATTTCTGTTGATCATCGTAGTCAAAAAAAAAAGATTGAAAATACATTATTGTCATCATTCTCAAGTCAAGATCTGCCATTTTTAAAATCATTAAGTCATTAAATTTAGTAAGAAGCCTCCCTGTTTTCTGATCTGGTCCTGTTTTAATTTGCTGTTGATTCAAACTCACACTTCCTCCATGCTCACATGTTGATAAATTCGGTACATTTCCACAGCACTCATTCCATCAGTATCAGTAACATCAGTCGTGCTGCTCTCACTTTCTGTTTAACACAAACGCAGTCTTAATTCACTCATTCATTCCGCTCACTTGTCGTTTATAACTGCTGTTAAGACAGGATCAATGAAATTCAACACTTTCTGCAGAGATGTTTCACATTAAAAACCTTCCTGCCACTCACATGGCATAATCTCTGCCATTCCTGGTGGAATAATAATTCCACTCCCTCTTAATGTTTTTCCTCAACCTTTACAAGCTATTGGCTTTTATTTGAGAATTATGGTAATAATCCAACATAATGTTTCTTTTTCATGCTGAAAAAATTGTTAGTCAATGAATTTAGTACTTAATCAAAAGATGAAATGAAAATTAATTAAAACAATTTTAATAGTTAATAGTTTGCTTCCTCTGTTTTAATATCGATTTAACTTGACTGTTGGTGAGACTGAATAAGCTGTTTAAATACATGATTTTGTGCACTCACAACAAACAATATGACAAACTCTTCTCATTTATAATGACGTTTTAGGAAGTTAATTATTAATCAAAAAAAGATTCAATAATCAGTTGATCCTGGAAGTATGTATGTCACTGTTAGTGGCAGCCATGCATCATAAAAGAAGCCCTGATAGGCAGATAAAGCCCAGTGGACAAGCAGAAACTGTATTTTAACTTCTACCATGCACTCATTAAAAAGGACTATCCCCCTTGGGAGTGGAACTGTGCGCAAAAACCGACCTGCCAGTGTGAGCTCAGTGAGGTTGTTGCGAGTGTGTGTCCCGGCTGCCGCCAGCAGGGCGATGGAGGAGTCGGTTATGTCCTTGCAGTGAGCCAGGTCCAGCCTCTCCAGCTGGGGCATGTGGCGCTGCAGCAGCCTCAAAGTGGACTCACTAACATCCAGACCGGACAGACGCAGTGTTACCATGTTCCTCAGTCTGCTGCGAGACGACTCTGAACCTACAGGGAGAGACAGGAAGGAGGAGAGGATGAGCTGGATGTGTCGATCTGGAGAGGAAAGATGAAGTTATCCGAGCTTTGGGCCAGCTCATTACTGACCAGTCGGGGTGATGAGCTCTTTAATCTGGGCGTCTTTAAGGCCTTCACACCAGCGCAGGTCCAGCAGTCGCAGGTAGGGCAGAGTGGGAGAGACCAGTGCTGACAGACAGGACCAGGACAGACCGGTCACTCTCAACTCCCTGAGACCTACAGACAGAGTGAGGTGGGATGAGACAGGAAGGGGCCGGCTGATATCTGTGTGTGTGTATGAGCATGTTGTGTACCTGGGAGCCTGGTGAGCAGACAGTTAAGCTGTCTCTTGGCCAGGGGGGTCCAGGACAGGTCCAGAGAGGTGGGCTGGCGTTTGATGATGCCTGCCAGGGCCTGGTTACTGAGTGGGCTGCACCGGCTCACATCCACATGGCTCCACAGACGCTTGTCACAGCTCCTGCATAGGACAGGGACACATGTTGTGTCACAACTTCATTTTGTGCCTCTCCAACTAAAGAAATGAAGACAGTACCTTAAAATGAAGTTTTGCTTGTAGAATAAGATAAAAGTGTGACGTACCACTTGTACCAGGCTTTGCAGACAGTCATGCAGGCCAGCAGCTCAGCTCTGTTCAAGTATCTGAAAACAGACACCCAAACCTCCTTCTCCCCTCCTCTTTCGTTGCCAACATCTTTAAAGGATGGCAGGGACAGCAGGGATGGAGGAGACAGGGTGGAGGATGCAGGAGGAGCAGCAGCTTCCTCTTCTTCTGTGGAAGACGCAGACCGATCCCTTGTGCCTCGGTCGCCCTGGTTACCACGGAGACGTGGCCTGCAACATAGTCAACAATATATTAAATGGTGGTTGGGTAATTCATGTCTAATGTATTCACACTAGGGATGCAGATTTTACTATTAACAGGATTTTACTATTATTCAAATGTCAAGGACTGCCTTTTTTCACTTACATAATATTGCAAAAATCAGGCACATCCTGTTTAAAAAAGATGCAGAAAAAATAGTCCACACATTTGTTACTTCTAGGCTGGATTATTGCAATTTCTTATCATCAGGCTGCCCTAACAAGTCTCTAAAGACTCTTCAGCTGGTCAAGAATGCAGCTGCAGGTGTACTGACAAAAACTAGAAAAAGAGATCATATTTCTCCCATTTTAGCTTCGCTGCTTTGGCAGAATAGAATTGAAAATCCTTCTCCTCACCAACAAAGCTCTTAATGGTCAGGCACCATAATATCTTAAAGAGCTCATAGTACCCTATTATCCCATTAGAACACTGTGCTCCCAGAATGCAGGATTACTTGTGTTCCCTACAGTCTCCAAAAGTAGAACAAGAGGCAGAGCCTTCTGCTATCAGGCTCCTCTCCTGTGGAACCATCTTCCAGATTCAGTCCGGGGGACAGACACACTCTCTATGTTTAAGAGTAGGCTTAAAGCTTTCCTTTTTGATAAAGCTTATGGTAAGGGCTGACCAGGCTTGCCTTGGACCAGCCCCTAGTTATGCTGCTATAGGCCTAGACTGCAGAGGGACTTCCCATGATGCACTGAGCTCCTCTCTTCATCTCTATGCATTCATGTACCATTAATTAATTAACCCCCTGGTTATGGACAGCAGGCCTCTGAGGACCATGGCTGGTCTGGGATTACATGAGGAGACAGAAGCAGCTGAGATGCCTGAATCCACAGAACAACTGAAACAAGTTCTCCAAGATGCTTTGAACCACCGACCTGACAACTACCTTGAAAAACTGTGTGCAGTTGTACCGAGGAGAGCCGGTGTTGTTTTAAAGGCAAAGCATGGTCACACCAAATATTGATTTCATTAAGGTTTCTTGTCTTTTCTGCACTTTGTATGAAGTTAACTGATAAATAAAAATTAATGGAATTATTTTTGATAGCATCCTCACTTTACTTTTAGTGTCTAAAACTTTTGCACAGTACTGTATATATTATGGTTTTAACACACACTTATACACCCTCTTTTACATCTTATTTAAAGCACTTTGAACTGCCTTGTTGTAGAAAAGTGTACAAATAAACTTGCTTTGACCTGAGTTTATACTATCAACATTACTCAGATGATGCAATCCACCCATCAAGCGTTATTCTATATTTTTATTGTCAATAAAAAAATCCACTAAAAAATATTCATTTTTAGTCTTATTTTAGTCACTCTCTCTATTCCCTACACTGTGTGTGGCTCAGTCCTGAGCCTACTGGTTCCTACTGAGGATGTAAATCTTTAAAAACAGCACACAAATATATAGTTTAATTTTTTAAAAAGGTTAAATAATTTCCTAAAACAGCTGGTCACTGTAGTTTTTAATCAAACGTTATTCAAACAGGAGCAAATAGTGCATTTGTGGGGGACTATCTTCAGTGGCGGATTAATCCAGTGAGTTTTTCTGGCAGTAGGACAGTGTCTGTGCAACAGTGTGGCTCACTGATGTGTTTTTGTGGACAACAATGGAGGTCTACAGCACAGAGAAAGAAGATATATCAGACCACTTTTAGTAGGATCTGTTCATAGTTGGTTTGGTTTGGCACTGAGTGGGTAGACCCTGGTCTGAAAAATGAGGTCAATGCAGAAGTGACTTTAACCTGCATTCTCTCTAAAGGCCAGCAGAGGGCAACTCCACTGACTCCAAAAAGAATGGATTTATGGTCTCAATCTTAGTTTCAAGTCTTCTTCAATAAAGCTTCATGTTCATTTTGTAAATTATGGTCCCATTTAGAGTAAAATAGACAAAGCAGGGAATGTTTCAGGGCCTGGCTACCTTATGATTGACAAGTTGCTACCATGGCAACAACATTGGTTATACACATTATGTAACGTAACCCAAGATTATAATAGGAGTATAGGTGTAGCTGATGCTATTTCAGTGTGTTTTCAGTTCATAAAAGTTAATTGTAACATTCTGGTTGCCTACAAAAAGTCTTGTTCAGCGTTTCTTTTGTTTTTTGTTAGCCAAAATTAGCATTAGCAATATCACAGTTAACCATAGACTGTAAATGCACTGTGCTAACAAAGCTAGCAGCTAACGTTAACGTCAGGGCCCAAAAAACCAAGATGGTGATGGTCAAAATGCCAAACTCGAGGCTTCAAAACGGAGTACACAAACCAGTGGGTGATGTCACAATAGCCATGTCCATTTTTTTTTTTTTTTTTTTTTGAATAGTTTATGGTCTGCACATGGGACTTGTTGACAATAAGAACAAGCATCATCCTTGAATACATGCAGTATCAATCAAAAGTTTGGACACACTTTCTCATTTAACTGAATGGGAAGGTGTGGTGTGTCATCTCGCACAAGGCTACATTTGACACACTGAAAATGTATTCAACTGAATTTTATCACACATTGAACCTTACCTTCCAGGTCCTCGTGGGGTTTGGCCATCAGCTGTGGTGTCACTGCTCTTGAGGCGTGAAGGTTTGGACAGAGCTGTCTTTCTCTGGATGAAGCCCTGCTGACCACCTGTAACCACTGCTGCTGTCCGCGGACCCATGGCTGCTTCCAGCTTTGGAACTATGGAGCCTTAGAAGGGACAACAAACCTCTGTTGGAGATTAAAGTCATTCATCTTTATTTCACAGTGCAGTCATGAGAAGGAAATGTAGCGCATAGTTTACATGTTGCTGTTTGACCACAGTTGAATTTTCTTACATTTGTTTACTGTTCACTTACCAGATTGTCTCTTGGCCTTGTGGGGGCGCTGTAGAGTCACAGTCAGGTAGGAGCCACTAAGCAGGTCGTCATTCAGATCAGACACCAGGAGCACCGGAGGCTCTGGGTCTGAATCCCAGTGTCCTTCCTCCTCCTCCTCTTCCTCCTCTTCATCTTCCAGTGTGTCCATCTCCTCCTCCTCTGGGTCAAACTCCTGCCCCTCACTGTCCTCATCTTCATCATCGTCATCATCATCGTCATCATCATCATCAGTCCTGCGCCTTCCCCTGCGTCGACGATGGCGTTCCTCTTTGTCTCCGTCTTCACTGTCGTCGTCATCTTCTTCATCATCGTCGTCGTCGTCATCATCAGATTCCTCAGATGAGTCTCCCCTCCGCTGCACCCTGGAGCCTCCCCTCAGCCTCACCCCTCTCCCCCTCCTCCCACCTTCCCTCATGCCCATCCCACGCTTTAGCTTGAGGACTGAGGAGGAGCCAGGAGTAATCAGGCCTCCTCTGCTTCCTCTGTGGGCCGAGCCTCCTCTCAGCAGGCCTCTCCTGTTGGCACCAAACCCCCTCCTGGAAGAGTGGCCCCCCCCTCGAGCTTGTAATGACATCTTTCTTCTCTGAGAGGCTGCGGAGAGGGAATCAAAATGAAGTGATCACAAACACAACAATATCTATCTAACGATATCTGGATATCAAATACAAATATAATTTCTTTCTTTCAAAGAAACATTCTTTTATTTTGAAAAATATCCCTTTATATCCTGTACCCAATGTGAGTGATGCTGTTTAACTTCTACAAAATTTTTTGAGATGAATCAGTTACAGAGTAAGTGCTATTGACAGGCAGCAGGCAGTGAAAAGTGCTTTGAACCTTCATCATCGTCATCGCTGACAGAGTCGTCTCCATCGCGGCTGTGTCTCTGTCGTCGGTAAATCTTAGCCATGCGAGCGTCCAACAGGGAGGAAGATTTCCGCTTCTGGAGACACATGGACATAAGGAGTCAAAGGATGGGAGGAAGGAGAATGATAAAAGATATGGAAACATTGGGGAGGAGGGAATGAGGCAGAGAATGACGGATGGGGAGGGGGGGTACGGAAAAAAATAGACACAAGAAGGAAATTGTTAGAGACCTTTGATCAAAAGAGTATTCTGAAATGAAATACCGTATTTTCTCTAATAGTGGCCGGGGGTGTGGACGACAAGAACAAATAAAGGCCGGCCACAAATACAGGCCGGGGAGAGAAAAAACAAGGATGGATTGAGGCCGTATTCAGACCAAATCAGGTGTTGCTGCACACCGCTGCAGGGTTGTACGGTGATGTGCAGGGGTGTAGGTGTGTTTATTTGTGCTCTAGAAAGTAACCCCTGTGAAACAATTAGATTTTTTTTTTTATTGATCTGGTTCACCGCGTTCTTACCAGCTCCATCTCTTCATTCACTCTCTAGCTCCCTCTCTCTCTTTTTCTCTCGTCTTTTTTTAAAATGAGTTGGGAAACCGAGCAAAGCCTAACTTTACTTTTAACGTTATCAAATGAAAAGAAATGTCCGCCCCGCTCCTCTTGGTGCCTGTTATAATGTGATTGTAGTTTGTAGTAATGTACAAGTACCACAAGATGGCGGTAGCTATATTTGAAGTAGCATATAGGACCTGTGCAAGTGTCAGTGACTAAATTTTCCATCACACCCATGCCACAACACTGTAGAGAGTGAACATGGCCCCTACCAGACAGAAGTCTGACGTCAAATTCAAAGAGAGAGTTTTGCAATATGTGGAGGAAAATTAAGGAGTGAAAGCTGCAAGACATTTTGACACTGATCCGAAAAGAATCAGATACTGGAAAAAACAGAAGCGTGAGCTGCTGTTAGCTGACAGGAGGAGAGCACGGCTAGCTGGTGGTGGGAGGAAGAAAGTTAGCTTGGAGCTAGAGAGACAGCTGATTGATATTTGATATTTGACTGTGCTGTTAACTGGCTATTAATGTTTATATCCAGCGTAACGTTACCTCAGATTTGTTTAGTTTTTAACTAACACTGGCCATATTTCCCCTCCTGTACTTGACCAGTCATACTTCACACAAGTTATATTGAATATATATATATTGAAATGTTTGTGTAATGTCTCACAATAAAAGTCGGGAAATGAAGGCTTTTAATTTTATTAATAGCATAACGCAGTAATTAAATTTAACAGAGCTAACGGAAGCAGATCAGAAAACAGGGAGGCTTCGTACTAAAGTATGAACAAATATACTTATCTGTCTCTAATATAAGCCTGCTTCCAATAAAGGCCTGGTACCCTCTGCCGTTGAGGTAAATAAATGCCCCGGCCACTATTAGAGAAAATACGGTTGACATATTACAGTAGAGACCCAACAATAAACACTTACCACTGGAAGGCCTTCACCTTTGTCTCCTCTAGACTGCTGGAGGAAGAGAAAAAAAAAATCTCAGAAGTGACTTGAAAAACTGACAGCTAAATATCAGAAAGACTCCTGTCAAGAGATTCTTCTCGTAGATTAGATCTGTTTCTTTGATGTTCTGCCATTATTTCCATTGTTGTTGGAGTGGAAACTTCAGTACAAAAAGACTATCCATTGGAAGCCATGGCAAAATACTTCTCCACTCATTAAAGGAAGAGTTTACCCTGAAGTGAAGCTCTTGCTGATACTCCTCCTCATTAGTAACAATAAAGTTAAATAAATATTAAATATAGTTAGGGTTGTATAGAGAGTCTCTAAACAAGGTGAAGTTAAAGAACATGAAACAATCTAGTGCATCCTTTGTGCAGACTGGTGTGTTTTAAAAAAGCAGAACACCTCAGAGTACATCATGCGTATACCATTATACCAAAGAAATTAAAACAAAAATCGATCATTTTTAATGAATGAGATACAAATTACCTTTGAAACTATATTACTATATATATTTTTAGACTTCTACTGTTCAAGTGTTCTGAAGCCACACAATAACACTGTAATCCCAAAAGTTTGAAATTTATCTGAATATTTATCACTCACAATCTTACAGTCATAATTATAGCTTGTCACATATTTAAGTCATTTTTATACAGAAATAACAACATGTTGCCAGGAACAAGAGCAGCTTTTTAGTAAGCATTTTAGAAATGTCTTGAACATATAACACAGTGAAGAGAATATTCCTTTCATTTCTGTTATTGATCATTTCCGCATGTTTGTGTGATGATGTGTCTTGGTACTGTATGATGTGTCTGACACTTTGTTTTTACATCTTAGATTAGCATTATGTGCTATAATAAGAACAGTATTAGATATTTGGGCTTGTTGCTTTCAAAAATAAATAAATAAATAAATACAAAAATCATCAATCAAAATTCACAGAAAAACCTGACATCTCATTTTGGTATTTAGGACTAATTCTGACTAAACAAGGATCAGAAATCTTTGTAGCATTTTTCTCCATTTTGCATTGGGAGCAGTGGGCCAACAGAGTGATTAGCTCAGAGAGAAGGAGCACAATCATGACAACTACTTGACAACATCCTCTGTCTGCTGATAGTCAGCTACTTGAGTGATGGAGGGACGGACAGACAGTGTTAAGTGTCACAACAGCAGTTCATCCAGGGATTAAAAGGTAAATGAAGAAGTGCCACTGAGCTACATCAGCTTCTCAACCTCTTTCTGACACATCAATCCATACTTCTAGACTCTTAAGAAAAGGTAGTTCATTATTTTGAAGTGAAGAAACTGACCTTGTAAAACCTACACGTTTTATAGCATATATGCTGTGTCCACAATCACAAAATGACTGAGTGGGACTTGATTAAACCTGTCAAAAGCAGGCTACACACTGTCCATTATAATGAGCCATGAGAAAATAATTTAGAATGTAGAAAGTATGGAGAAAGAAAAACAGCCAGCAGTCTGAGACAAGAGGCACTGCTCTTGTACAAACAATCTGAACACAGATTATTTCAACAGGAGTTGTGTCTCTTCTCTTGAAAATGGAAAGGAAAAAAACAGGTAGGGTGCACGCGACAGACGGGTGGATGTATAGAGTAGGCGGCACCTCTCACCAGTCTCGAGCTGATTGGCTGAGAAGGCAGAGGGGCCGCCACCAATAGAAGTGACGCTGAGGAGGTGGAAGAGCAGGAAGGAAGAGGAGGAGGAGGAGGGAAGAAACCACAGCGGACCACCTCCCCATCCTGCTGGGAGCCCACAGGACCCCCTATTGTAGCAGAGGGCCCAGGGCCCAGCCTGAGGACCAGGGGGCCATGGGGACGGATGTGCTGCTGGTGGCCGGCAGCCAACGATTCATCGCTGCCTGATGACTGACGCAGTTAAATGAATACAAATAAAGAAGGAAATAATACAGCAACAAAAAAAAAGAAAACAAAACCAAACAAAAAGAATCAAATAATGAAACACAAACAGACAGGAGACACACAATACCCATTAGCTTTGACACACTAGAACCAAGTACATGTGCCCGCCGGCATGATGGACTAAGTGCAAGAGAGACCTCAGGAGTTTGCAAAGACACTGAGAAGACTGTCTGCAGCTGTGTATTCAATATGTGTGCATACAAGAGGTAGGGATACCTGAGAGTGTCTGTTAGTGTGTACAAAAGAAGGTTGTGTACCTCTGGGTCAGTGATCCCTTGGACACACTTTGGACACTCCCAACAGCTGGGCAGGTCTTTATTAACCACTCCTTCACCCTGAACCTGCAGAAACAGATGGAGACACGTACCTTGTTTACACCTGGTATCCACGTTACATAACCATGTGGTCACCATCTGGTTGATCGAGATCAATCAGTTGGTCTTTGGAGCTCAGAGTTGATTGCAAACTTATTTATTTATGTTCATTTTCACAAATCAGAATGCACTCCTAAGGCTGTATTGAAATCTGCTATAGTAAGTCACTGCTTAACATTCAAAACAATCACTTCCTGCTGCTCTTGTTTCACATTTAGAGCTTTGAATAGGCGAATCACATTGAGATTTTTTTATTATAAACCAACTACAGGAAATGTATTTGTCGCTGAAGTTAGAGGTGTCAACATGCATCCCTATTGTCCACTATAACTTCATGTTATGTCTCTTGGCCTTGTGGGGCGCATCACTGTAACTTCAGTGGATCCGTCCTAAATACTGAAAAGAGGAATAGTGTGTGTGTGTGTACCGTGAGGCAGGCGGGGTGGACTATCTGCGCACAGTTGGAACATTCCATCAGAGTGAGGGATGGGTCTCCAGTTTCCTCCTGATTGGGCTCCTTGCAGATTTCACACACCGCGGACAGAGGAAGGCCCGGCTAGAGGGGACAGAGGGTAATTTAAAAATCAGACATATTTACCATATACTGTACATTTACAAAAAAATATTTTAAAAAAAATAAAAAAATCACAGTCACTTACAGAGAGACATTGTCGCAGCACGCAGGTCTGCTTGAGCTTTCCAGGTCCTCCAAACTTCTTCATGTCTCTGCAGAAATTACAGTCTCCACACTCTGCTCTCATACAGGCCTCACAGCGCTTACACCTGCACAGAAGAAAAAAAAACAAATGACAGCAACACACATACTTTCATGAATAACAGAAGGCTAAACAGGTGAACACAAACAAGTCAAAACTAATTTGAGTGCCTAAAACAACTTTCAAGCTAATCGCCTTGGTTACCTGACCCTACGCCGCCTCAGCACAGACATGGAGGAGGCTGGCTTCTGTGGTCGTGGGATGATGGGAGTGGTGGCCAATTTAGGACGAGGAGGAGGCGGTGGAGGAGGAGGCTGATACCACGACGGCTGGTGGAGAGGAGCAGAAAAATAAAGCATGACAGAGATATAAGAGGGAGCACTGTCCTTTAGAGTCTACTCAGAACTTTCACTTCTGCAGAAAACTGCATTTTCCTACTCCGCACCTTGGGCTTGGAATCATTTACAAGATAAACTTCATCTGCATCCATATCAAATGTTCAAGCATCGCATTCAAAAATGTTTCATGAGTAATGGAATTGGTTTAAAGGTTTAGTTCTTTGTGCTACATGTGACTCTTGTAATTTAATGATGTAACCATCTCATATCTATCTCACGCTGACATTTAGACCAGGTCTCTCTTGTAAAGGAAATCATTTATCTCAAGAGTCCTGGTTAAATAAAGATAAAACAAACTCAAAAAAAACTGCATTTTCACTGCCACGTGTGTTTTTTCACAAGGGTGTTTCTTACTTACACAGTAGAGACTTTTCCTCATGAGGCAAACAGATATATTTGGCACTGATATTAATGAACATTTATTCCTAGTGACAAAACTAATAATAATAATAATAATAATAATAATACGTTTATTTAGTCTAGCACCTTTAACAGAAATAAAATTCACAAAGTGCTTCACAGGAATAAAAGTTCAAATTAAGACCATAAAAACATACATACAATAAAAACACATGCCACAAGTTAAAGTAAACATAAAAACAACCAAACTTCCATTGTCATTATTATTTCATTATTCATTTTATCATAACTACTGTTCAGTGTGTCCATTAGTAACTGCTACTCACCCTCTTTGGCCACTTGATGATTGGTTTTCCTGTGTAGGACAGTTTGGGATTGTCATTGGCATGTTCCTTAAGAAGTGCCTGCAGGACAGTAGTTAATATTATTACACCACCAGTTAATAAAAGGTATTACAATGTTTAACCTTTGTCTGGGAAAACACACACACACACACACACACACACAAGCTGCTACCTTGATGTGTGTAATGAGAGCTGGTGCATTGTGTATCCCTGCTGGGACGCACTTCTTGTTGGACGGCAGCGCCTCCAGTTTTCCCAGCAGGTTCCACAGCCCCTCCAGCTCCAAGGGAGTCAAATTAACTTTAACTGCTGGCTTATCAGGCTCTGAAGCATCTTCATCACTGACACCTTCCTCCCCCTCCTTCACCTGCTCACTGGCTGGATCTGAGCTGGAAGGCTTCTTCAGACCTGACAGAAGAAACGAGTTACCCACCTCCATCCATCAGCATAAAACCCCATTGTAAAACGCTTGTTTGCCTGTACATACCAATGCCTAGCGAGTGTTTCTGAAACTCTGGTGTGAGGTAGGATGTCTTGGTCATGCTGAAGACGTAGCGCTCCAACACGTACCAGCACATCTCATAGTAGAAGGGGTAACGGAACTTTACTGGAACCTGCAGAAGGGATAAAAGAGGCTCATCAGCCATTTGAAAAAACATCACTTCCTGTCATTTACAGCTCATAGGAGTTTGTGTGTGTGTGTGAACAAACCCGCGTGCGGTCCTCTATATTACAGATGTTAAGTTGCGTAGGAATATTGAAGCTGTGAAGGAAGTTTCCTCCAAACACCATAGAATCCACAGGTGTGTAGACTGCATGAATCCACCCTGAGAACACCACACACACACACATCAATATTTATTTCCTGTCACATTACTGAAATCCTTTAGCATGTATTGAGAGTGTGTGTGGATGTTAATGTTTACCTGAGGGTATGATGAAGGTGCAGCCTTGCTTCAGTTCAATCCTCTGGCAGTCAGATGCTCGGTCTCCCAGGAAAATGTCTCCCTGTTTTCCAGAGAGCACCCAGTTCTCATACAGCTCCAGGTTCTGAGGGGTGGGTGGGATCAGCCAGAACACCTGATAATACATCACTACGTTTAGAAAACACATTCCACTCTGCATCACTGAGCAAAATTACATCAGCACACGTTTTGGATGTTTACTGAGGAGAACAGAAATGATTTAAGAAACATTCTGGACTGGACATTTATTCATTATTTTTACTTCCAGGTGCACCCTTTTAACCCAAAATGAGAAATATGGGGCTGTAACTATACTCTACCATAGCCCCACCTTGCTTCCTCTCAGTATGTGGTACCACACAGAGGTCCCTCCAAAGTCAATGTGAAAGTCTGTATAGCAGCCCTCCACACTCATCAGGCAGTATCTGCAGACACAAGAACAGCAGCAGCAGCATAAAGGAATTATGTTTCATTTCAAGCTGAATTTAAGTCATGAATGCAGTGAACAAGGGAGATCTCACTTCTGTACTTTGGGATACTGCATGTCTGTGATAGAGTTGGTTGAGTCTCTCTGTCTCTCTTTCAGGTGACGAGGCCACATGTTGTCCACCCAGTCTATCAGATCCACCTACACTCATACAGGACAGATGAATAAAAAAAAAAGAAAAAAGAAATGTATTAATATACTGGTTCAAAGTACAATCACATCCATTGGTGCACTGTGTTGAAGTGTGTACGTACTGTGGCAGGTCTCCTGACCAGGTTCTCCAGCTTGGTGTGGCTGAACTCCAGGCTGATAACATTATAGAGCTTGTCTCTCTGAGATGGAGGAGTCTCATAGTAACGAGTCCACTGGGCCATGGACATCTCTGTCCCCTTCTGAGTGCTCACATCCATCACATCTATCATACGTCTGCTACCTGAGAGGAGAGAGGTCAAAGATTCATCAATTCATCAGTCAATAGTCAATTAGTTGCCAACTGTTGAAATAATCAATAGTTCCAGCTTCTCCAATGTGAACATTGTTGAGTTTCTCTTTCTTTGGGTTTTGGACCGTTGGTCAGATAAAATGAATCACCTTGGATGTTATGAAATTGCGATGGGCATTTTTCTCTAATTTCTAAACCTCTCTATTTTATAAAACAAAGGTTTAATCAATTAATAGAGAAAATAATCAACATACTAACTGATATAAACCAATACAATAACTGTCAGTTGCCGCCCTTTATTCAAGTCAAGTCAAATCTATTCATAGAGCACATTTCAAAACATGTGAGAAATTTAAAATACAATTAAATAATTAAAACAAAAATAAATAGATAAATAACTGAGCAGTTTATTAATAATAAGACTGATGTAACACCAAAAGTAAGTGAGGAATATTACATATATTCGAACTGTAATGACCTGTTCCAATTCAAAATTTACAGTCTATAAGCACAACAGACCGTTTGAAGTAGTTTGTCTTGTGATCCAGCAGAGGCCATTCTTAAAAATCACTATCAGCTTGACCTATTGCACGCTCTTTGACCAATAAGTAAAGTGAGCTAATAAATAAAAATAGAGGACAGTAGCAAGCAAAGCCATGCTGATCAGATAATCACCACACTGAAGCATCTGAGAAGCACACGGGAAAATATAAGACTATGCTGAACAATAATACTCTCTCTGACCGCTGACGGATGGACATCGCTGGCCATATATGCACAGCAAACTGTATCTGAGACACATTACTGTATCTGGGTTGTGTCTGAATTAATCAAACTAATTATTTGTTAGTTCAAATTCATTCGTACATGACTTTTTGAAAAAGTGACCGCTCTATGGCATTGAATTCATTAAAGGAAGAACACTTATAATGTCTGGAGTCTTACCAACAAACATCTTGACATCATTGACACTGAAATCAGGGTCAGGCATCCTGTGGAACAACGAGAGGTTCATAAACATTTTACAAGTCTCTTGTTATTTGCTTTATGCGTCAAATTATGCCAGCAGACAGTTATTACGTCCAATGGAGCAGAAAGAAGAAGTAAGTTTAAAATAACAGAGTGGATGCCTACTTGATTCCTAGTCCTTCGGGTTTGTCAAAGAGGATGGGGTCCCTCAGCCCGCTTCTCTGGATGAACTCGTATGTGAAGTCTAAAAGACACAAACATCAACATGTGACCAAGAAATGTTCCAAGGTCTCTCCATCAATCTCAGTTTTGGTATGATAGCCATTCCATTTTTCTAATTCCTGATTCCACATATATACACACACAAAACTGCATTGGTGAGCTGTGTGTCAGGTTAGAAGCACTGACGTCAAGCAGTCTTAATAATCAGGGAACTGTTAAAGCCTGACACACCTCTCCTCTAACAGCACAAATTCAACTGAGCCTTTCACATGACTGACTGTGCTGCATACCTTTTCCCTGCATGTGAACGACCCGGTCAGAGCTGAACCTCTGACTGTGGACTTTCTCCTCCAGGTCAAACATCCTCCTTCCGTCAATCTCTTCATCTGAGATGCCATCGTCATGGTAACGTCGCCGGGTACCAGCCCGCTGAGAAGAGAGAACGGCGGGTGGATGGGTGAACATAAAATAAGAGAGGGAAGACAGAACAACAACAATATCTGCAAGCTCTCAATGGAAAAAAAAAAAAATCTATGGTCTAAATCAGGCAACAAATTTGAACAACCTGACAGCCCTCCTATCAGAACATGTATGTACAAACACCACATGTTTTCCTCTCCAGAATAAAACAGTCAACCAGACAAAGCAAAGCAATATCTACAAGCTACAGTCAACAACAAATTGACAACAATAGGTGAAATGGAAAAAACAACAACAACAACAACAACAACAAAAAAAAACAGCGAGCATTTAACTACTACTGAGAAGTGCAGGGAAGTCAAAAAGACTTTCGCCGGCTGCACTGCACTGTTGTGTGCATAAAGATGTTTGATGTGAATGCAAAGTGTCAAGAGACCAGAGTTTAAAATAGCCTCAGTGGGGAGAAAACAGGTATACACAGATGGATGGAAGCTATACACCAGGCACAAGAAAATAGCATGAAGTAGACTATTACCTCTTGTACATGATGAAATGTGCTGAATATTATTTTAATATTGCTTTTTCAAACACTGGAACTAAGGCTGCTGCACTTCAGGAGGGGTCCCAGGTAATGACAGATGATACGGGGATAATCCCAGGCTGAGCCCCCAACCCCTCCCCGTGCTCCATAATCTCTCTCACCGCTTCACTAGTGTCTGCATTTGACCATGTGATACACTTATCTTAACACAATGTTTTCTGATTACACTGGTGTATTGTACCAGTACATAGTTTCAGTGTGTCTTTCTGGCAAATTCAGACACACAGCCTTAATAACAATCAAAGTGGAATAAATAAGTGACTTGAATATTAAGAATTACAATGTACCACAATCCAATTCAATACAAACTCTTCAGGCATTTATGACCATGTCAGATTAACATGCAGATCATATTTACCAGTTAACAGCTCAGAGTTTCATTTTGTAGGCCTACTCATTGATCCCATTACCTACAGCTGATAAAATCTTCCAACAAAAATCATCCATGCTGGTTAAACAGGGGTTCTAAAAATGAGAATAGATCTAAACTGTTCAGTATGTGCTGTTGATAATGTGCAATAAGCAATCAGCTATCATTTCATTGCATACTGTGCAACAAGAATCAAACTTCAGAATGCCAGCAAGCAAAGTTAAAGAAAAGCTACATCACTGAATTTTTAAAATAAGTTATAATATAATAATGTTATACTCAATGGATTCCCTCAAGTAATTTCTTCATAAATCTGTCCTCCAGTCAGTGTGCAGACATTACACTGCTACACAGTCATCACCTCTGTAGATGCACCAGTGACACAATATGACACCACTTGAAAAGCAAAAAAAAAAAAAAAAAGAGGGAATGACAATCTGCCTCTTCCTTTCTCCATCTCCAGCTCTGACAAGCGCCTCTTCCCTTTTGTTCATCGTCCCCTCCTCTTTTGTCACTGAAGAGGAAATATGCGATGGTTTCTATTTGTCCTATGCTCTCACCTATTTTAGGACCCACGCCTCTCTGTTTCTTGTTATCCTTTCGTCTTGTGTCCCCAAAGGCATGAACATCTTGCTAACTCCCCATCTTCCTTGGTCTTTCTGATTGCTCCTGGATCCACATCGAACGCCTCACTTTCCTACTCATCCCTCTTTATGCTGTGTATCATAGTTTATCAAATCACATTACCCACTTATAGGGGTAACACTAGCTGTACTCGATGGACAGCAAGTAAATAACAAAATCAACATCTTCAGCCTTTCGCCAGCGCTTCAACATATAGTTGCACTGTATTATTTACAGCTTTTATATTCCTACACACATGGTCAGGGACCGATCTCCGTGGAAAGTTTTTTTTTCTTTTATACCAAACCTCGTCATTGTTTTTGTATCTTGCCATAGTTAACGGACAAGCCTATAGAAAACATATAATACACACATTAACCTTCATGCCATATACAATAGACCAAACGTGGCCCCAATCACTTACACTTACCAGCCTTTTACTGTAGCGCGGTTTGGACTCATCCATTATCACTGGGAACCGGCCTTTGTCCAACTAAATTCGGGTAGTTAACGAAGCAAAGAATGAATATAAATATCTGTGGAGCAGCTAAGTTTGACCGAGGCACCACATGGCTGCAGTGGGTAGCGATAGTAAACAAGCAGCGAGAAGGCGTGTGTTCACCACGGCTGCTTTCAGAGTAAGTTGCGCTAAGTTACTAACTACAACAGCTACTGATCAACATAAGTATCCCAAAGCTGGCTAAGTGAAACGATGAGCTATTTATTCAATGCCTTTGCTGCATTCCAAAACTATCAGACGTTAATCGTCTTTTCCCAATGTTTCCTTATACTTGTTGACTTCATTCGGGATTGGTGAGTTTAAGTCAGACAAATATGGGAAGTTTTACCTGTGGTAAGACTCGTTTAGATTGGCTAACTTTAAGTACACTATTGCACCGAAAGGAAGTGAGAGTTAACATAAAATCATATTTTTCATAAAAACTGTTCTGTCTGTGTACTCGAGCTTTGTTCCTTGCCTCGCCATCCCAAGCCGTGCCCAGCTAATATTAGCTTTCTTGAACTCGTCTTCCTCATACCAACACAAAACTTAACATAATCCGAATACGTTTTCATTCGGATACCTCCAATACACTGCAAGTAAAC
The DNA here is from genome assembly GCF_963924715.1 of Thunnus thynnus. Taxonomy (NCBI): domain Eukaryota; kingdom Metazoa; phylum Chordata; class Actinopteri; order Scombriformes; family Scombridae; genus Thunnus; species Thunnus thynnus. The sequence continues at coordinate 17,627,003 of NC_089519.1, forward strand.
ATGATATATTATTGTTGCTGTTAGTACTAGTATAGTAGAAAGTTACTGCGGTCTAAGAACAGCCGCCATTTTCCATCCCATCACAAAACACCACTATACCCCGCCCACAACCGTGAATTGGACCAATCACAGAAATACCAGCGAGGCATTTATTGGGCTAGAACAGTGTCACTCACGCGGAAGATTTGTGAATTGTGATTGGACAACAATAGCCAATAGAGACATAAAGGAGCTGGCAAGTTATGAGTAACAGTACAATTCCAATACGACCTTATACCTTATTGGTTAATATGTCTCAATTCTGTAATCATTGGACAAGCACTCAATCAGTCAAGAAAGGTAGCCAATCACGCGATGATACAACGCAGAAGCCACCGCCCCATTACCCAATATAACTAGTCATCACTCATAAATAACCTGAATTACTTAAAAATAAAGCGTTGTTCTATGCTTACCCCCATATTCACACAGGTCTGTCCGCTTACAGATGCCTTCAGTAATCCGAGATGTGTGACGTCTCCCGTGTCCTGTGTTTTCACTCTCCAAGGCTCGCATCGCAGGGACACGTTTTGTAGCCTTCACCTCAACGAGGAAGTGCTTGCTGATCCATAAATGGAAGTGTACTTTGAACAAACTACTGAGGATTGGCTGGAAAATGTTGCGAGGCTGTTGTGATTGGTGGCAACGACTTGTCTCTCAAACACGCACAGGCAGATTACGGCGAGCGAGAGGAAAATGCCAAAATGTGACGCGCACGATGAATGAAACAAAATTTAAACAAACACTCAAAAGCATAATCATTTTATTTTCGTCAATTGGTGGACAAAGCTACAAAAGACATCCTTTTATACAATAGAACCCATTGCCATGTAAAATACTTCAAACTGACAGGCTTCAATTAATGTAAAAGGAGGAAAGAAAGGACACAAAAAATGCACTACATTCTTCCAGTGACACACAAGCTAATAAAGGTGAGTAGAATGGCCAGTGCTAGTTGAACTATATGGTCAACCAGTCTTGATTAAATTCCCACCTGCCCTCTTAAATCCACACCATAGCAGGCCCAGGAGTTTTTTAACTGTCAACATTCAGCCGTCTAGAACCCCATCTGAGAAAATGGGTTCCCCCTGCTGTCATGTAGGGAATCCTGCTTTCAATTCAAAAACATATAGGTTAAATGAACAACCTAGATTAAAAGTGGAAAGTCCCATTACCTAGATGTCATGTTCATGTTATCCATTTAATTTTGTCAGTACAACGTAGTTGTTTGCTCAGTTCCTAAATGGAAGAGTCTGGCATCAATTTTGGTGTTTAATTCGGATTTTGTTTCAAATGTTGGATGTGAGAACAAATTTTCACGGAGCACATAAAGGCAGCATGAGCCAGTGAGGAAAGTGGTAGACATACATGACATTCACAGGGAATTCTTAGCAGGTGCATGGATCAATATAAGAAACACCAAAGCCTTCACCAGGCACAGTAAGATTAAAATATTGAATTGAAGCAACATGATATTTTCTGTTGCTGATCTATATGGACAAGCCTGAGGGCAATTTTAGTTTCATGAAGGCTTAATTTGGTGCATGCAAAAGATAAAATCCAAATATGCGCTAGAAGTAGGCTGAAACTACAGGAGTGAGTTGCAGTGCAGTATCAGTGTACACTTGCAGTGTAGCTGACTGCATTTGTGGATCTAGAGCAAAGAGGATAGAAAGATCAACCAACAGTCAAACCATGGCATGAAACAAGAATGACTTCTTTGGAAACAGAGTTGTGGTCCTTTTAAGAAAGAGGGGGGAACACATATGCATATTAAAAATGGAAGCAATCTTTAATAAATTTAATAATTTAATAAATACACAAACAACAAAGACCTAGAGCAGTAAAACACCCACAAGGCAGTGTCAACAGAATCAAATTAGCACTGTGTTTATTTCTAGTTCTAATCTAATACTTTCAGAATTGACTTCTATTCCTAGGTCATACAGTATCTATTGTCAATCATCTTTTAATCAGTTCAACGTCAAAACTCCAATGTGATTTTCTAGGAAAGACACTTCCTTCCCTCATAAAATTGAAAAGTGATTTGATTACAGACCTACTATGGAGTCATAGCAGGTGCCTCTTCACAACATGATATGAATTGTATCATTAAATGCAGTCGATAGCATAAGTACTGGCACAGTGGTGTGGTTTCCACATCAAAACACAAATAGCTAACAATTGTACAAAAGAATAGCAATAACTGTTGCAATATTTATGATACTGACTTTATAGACATGCATCATGGTGGGCAGTGTGGTGGTGATGCAGTCATGTTGCAGGGAGATCTGTCTGAGGTCAGTACACTGTCATGTCATTCAAAACCACTGAACTTCATTTATTATGCATCAATTATACATTTGCAATTATTTCTTGGATGTGTCTACTGCTTGCAAACTGTCTTTGGAACAATAGTAAGAGAATACAACAGCTAATCAAATACTGATATTATGCCAGTCAAAATGCTATAATACATTTCAGGAAAAGGTGGGTTTTTTCAGGGCTGTAGTGGTAAATAAAGCTTGACTAAACCTTAATATACAAGGAGGGCATATTTTTTGGGTATGTAAACTCCAAAGTACTTAAAGGTTCCATACCTCAGCTACTCTATCACAGCTGCGAGGCCAGATGGATAGATGGATAAACCTTGATTTTCACACCCTCTATATGGTCTTGAATGTAGAGCAATGTTTGGAATTCATTTGCTTAAACTTAAGCCAAATCAAGACAACGATTTGACTTATAGATGAATCAGGTGAATGATGAATCAGTAAACTGAAACTATCTGTCATACTGAACAACACTAATGTAAATTTAAAGGACTTGAAAGAGAGCTGAAGAGCTTTTGCTTGCTACTTTTTTTTTCTTACTTTGTTCTTTTGTCTGACATTATTATTTAATGCCGCACATGTCAGTTATGATCCTCTAAACTCTGATTTATTTGTTTGCTAATGAAAGCGGCTCCAGTCTGCCTGATAGCTTCAGCATGGAGGGTTTGTTTGTTTTAAACACCCGCGTAGAATAGGTGAGTGGTGGTTTGTTGGTCGCTCCGTGTTAACAGCTGTTTCAGTGTCTCAGCGTTCAAACAGAAAACAAAACAAGCACTCCTAGTAGCTACAACAGAAACTGCAGTAGGAGGCCAGTCTGAGCTAACAGCTGTAAAGTGATGGACAGTCTGCGTAAATGCCATTTCAGAATTTAAGAGGTGGGTAAAAGGTGTTTACATGCATTTAGCCTCCACTACAGCCCTGGTTCTATTGGATTCAGATCCAGAAACTGGATTGAAACTGAATTCAAATTTTAAAAACAGACAGTTGTCTTAACCTATTGAGGAATAACAGAATTAATTCATGCCAATACTTGCAGCTTCTATTTCTATTTTCAATGAAGTGAGACGACAGTGAACTGAGCCTGAGCTCTAATTTGTGACTATCTTAGAAAAGTTCTGCTCTGCCTCATCCTGTAATGTGTGCACTCAGCTGGTGTGTGGCCTCATTCAGGGTGTTTATTTGATGAAGCTGTAGACAAATGAACCAAGGACGAGGGCCAAAATCACACAGCAGCAGAAGATCATCATTTGTTTCTTGAGAACAGGAGGAAAAAGGATGCAGAGACAGAAAGAAAATGGATATTAAATTATCATTTTGAAGCCATAACAAAGAAGGTACTGTATGTTGGTGTGGCACACAAAAGCCTTGAACATTTAAAAGCTCTGCTTAAAGAGAAGTCTTGGTGAAGCACCAGATGATGCCTTTTTAATTTCACTACAACTCAAGACTTGTAGTCAAGAGTGATCAGATAACTGAGTTCAGAAGGCAGTTAAGACCAAGTCAGGACTGAAGACTGACAAAAGTTGAGCTGACTCCCCAGACCAAGCTTGAGCAAAGATTTACCCAGAGCCAAATCAACATTCTTTATTCTCTCGCCTTTATTCTCTTACTGAGTGACAAAGTTGACTTTGTCACTCATGACAATCAGTTGCACAATCAGTGCAACTGATGTGGGATATCACATAGTAGGTGATGGGCTGAATTCTGCCATAAAGAGATATCTGTAGACCAGTATAGGGATATTGATTGTAAAAAAAATAATACATTTTGATTTGGGCTCCTGCGCAAAAATCATTCTGCAGATTTAACAATTAACCTACAGTATCATGGGTGGAAGCAACTCCTCACTTGATCATGAGCTTGTGGTTGATATTGTTATGTTTGGTTAGACATTACCATATCACATATACACTATTATACTATACTATATTTGGAAATGGGAATGTTAAAAGCATCTCAACAAGTCATTACATGTATGCCACTGTTGAACCAGTCCAAACTTACCCTGCGTGCCTCCTGCTGGTATTTGGCTGCTTTCTTGGTGTCTGCCACCGCTCTCTCTACAAAGCCCACCGACTGGTCCATGTTGCTTTCAATCCTGTCAATCATGCCACCCTGAAGGGCAGGACAAAATGGAATAATGACAGAAGAGTAGATGGACAGATAGATATTATTCTTAGCTAAGGAGGATGATAACAAGTGGCACGCCTACATTTGACATATATTACTTTAACTTTTAACTGTTGACTGTTTATCTTAGTTTACTAAGTGGATCTGATATCATTAAATGATAAACAATCCGAGGGCTAGGTAAAATGACTGCTATCCATAGCTAAAAATCAAACACCACACTTTGCTGTTTATCAGTGTATATCTAGTATAGGATTCCCAACTTCATTTGAATAAACAGAGAACATAGTGCATAACATGTCCTTTGTAGACCTTAGTTGCATCTCTCTCTCTCTGTGTTTCCTGTCATCTCTCTACTGTCGCTGTCTAATAATGGCATAAAAATGCCCCCCAAAAAAGAGCAACCACCATTAATCCAACACACATTCCAACATATTCTTGTGTCAAAATTGGAATGCTGTATAATATTAATGCAGCTCCATTAATAAGTCCTCATTTTACTGTAGAGTTGTCTTTCTAAATCATAAATTTGTTTAAATTCCCACTGGTTTGTCACACGTGTGTGTGTGTGTGTTTACCTGGTTCTCAACCAGCATGGCAATATCAACAAACATGTCGTGGAGCTCTTTAATGCTGCTCTCCAACCTCATGATGTCTTTGTGACGAGCCTCAATTTCATTCAGGGCCTGCTGGTTGATCTTTGAGTCCATAATCTGGAGAGGGTGCAGGTGTAAAGTGAAAAGAAGGAAGAAAACAGATGAAAGAGAGACAATATGAGGTTCGTGGAAGAATAAGAAAATGGTAAAAAAAAAAAAAAAAATTAAAAAAAAGATCTGATCAGCAGATCATAAGAGAACAATTTACAACTGTTGACTGCTGACATGATGACATGCAGTTTCTGCAGCTGTGTAAATAGGAAAGTGAATGTACACTTTCCAGTGTAACACAATCCAGCATAGCACTACAGCTGAATCTGTGACATATTCCTAACAAAAGCGTTACCACAGTGTTTTTTTATTGCAATGCAAGTGCAAATAATGAATAATTGCATTATTTTGTAGAGGTGCTGTTTTATTGTGTCCTGCCTTTGTGCATATATACAGATCCATACAGTCAGTCTTACCCCAGCAGTAAAGACAGCTGAGTTGCCTCCCTCCAGCATCTCTTCCAGCTCATCATCAGTCGTTGCTTTCCCCGCTACGATCATCAGAAAACACAGTTATATAGGTGTATCTGTTTACAACTGACAGGGCAGCTTAAATATAGCATGTAAAGACAGACTGACAAAGAAACAATGTCTGTTCCCTGACATCTGAAAAGCAGGGATAACACTGCTGTGTTCCAAGCAGAGTTGTTTGACAAGGTACAAAACTTAAAAATGAAAACTCCAGGTTATCATACTGTCTGTGAGGTAACCTATGTCCTCACACTGAGTAAGTAGTCATACTTACTTTTTATGTTATGAAAAGGCATAAGTTGACCCATATGGGTACCAGTACTGTACCATTTTAAAAACACTGAGATATGGTTAAAACAGCCAGATCTCTGCATTAACATGGCAAAAGCGGTATCACAGCCTGGCATGTGTCTCACACTTGACTATAACAAAATTATCAAAAGTGTTTAGAACACATGAAAAAAATTAGGTTAAACCTGACTACTACATGTTAGAATATCATGCCAAACAGCTACACAAAGTGTCCAAATTGGTGAAGGCACTTTTCTTCACTATGACCTGTAGAGAGTGGTTTGTCAACAACCTTTTCGACATTTAATCAATTATCAAAATAGTAGCAAATTAATGTTCTGTCGATCAACAAATTGCTCTAACTACTACGTCGCTCTTGTCCGTGCCCTGTTACAGGTTGACACAACATTGTTATGATTGACAATGAGTAATAAGAAGACCCACCAGACTGCCCATCACATTCAAAGTATTTTAGCAACTAAATAATGTGAAAAGTGATCATTTATGTCTCAAATGGTTCATAACACCATGGACACATTGGTTAAAACCCATTACTCTGCATGACTGGACATCAGAAGAAATACTTCCACTGGCCATAACAAGTTTAAAGTTCAAAAACAATCCTTTCATCTGATTATGCCATGTAATAAGCAACTACAACTCACTGATCTCCAGCTGTCGGGCGATCCGTCCTTTGCTCTTATCTCTGAAGTCAACTTGAGCCTCATTGTATTTTGTCATGACCTCTACAAACTTCTTAGCCAGGATAGCATGCTGGGGAGAATAAAAATGCTGATGATCTGTTAACTAAGGATAATGTTGTGTTTTGGTATTTCAAACCATTAAAAAAGTATTGAGTGTTCCCTCCAAATGTTTATTTATGTCAAGGTGTAAGGTGCAACAACATTTAAACCATCATGATACACTAAAACTCTCCAATCATAATTAAAAAATAATTTGTACTTATGTGTAAGCAAGCAGTGCTGATAAGAACTTCATACATTAGCTGTCCATGGTGCTGAAAAGCCACAGTGCAGGAAAATGTAGCCTAATACACTGTCAGAGCTTACAGTTTGCTATCCATTTAATATGACACATAGTACATAACATGATATATGTAATAGGTGAAGACTGTACAGTATAAGAAAGTGAACATAGTGCACACAACAGAAACCCAGTTTCACAGTAAATCAAAAGTTTTCTCCAGTTGTTTCCCTTCTTCTGATCCTACAATTCAACCTTTGTATTTTCTGTGGTTTGTGTTAGAATTTGAAGATGCATTGAAAATCATGAGAGATGAAATAAAATCAACAGAAAATCACAGTTTTCAGAATGTGTAAACTCCAATGAATGTGTAGCTCCAGTTCCATAAAGATGATGGATCAAGTCAACTTTTGTTTGTGTTGTCTGACCTGTGACTTGCGTATCCTGAGGTCAGCTGAAGCCCTCTCATCTGTGTTTGACTCAAGCTGGCGCTCAATACCTAGCACACACACACACACACACACACACACACACGCACAGCCACACAGACAAAAGACAGGGAACAATATCTGTGATTCTGTTGTTACGTTGAAACTGATTCAGGAGACTAGCCACAGATATTCTTCAAATTTGTCTATTTCAGAAACATAACAGCAGAAGAAATAGAAAAAAAATCACTTTTCATCCCCTCCGTTGTTTATACCCACTTTATCATGTTATAATTAGTGGTATGGTATGGTATAATTATTTTCTGTTAAAGGTAAAAAAATAGAATAGAATAGAAAGAGAAGGGTCTGTGAATTATCCTGACAGAGGGAGATTCGAATATTGTGCTATAATCTTTTAGGTAATAGCTGTTTTCAAAAGTACATGCAATGTGAAAAATCAATAATAAATTATAGGTTCATCTGGATGATTATACCTCCATCTATTTGTTTTGACTCCACTGATGTGGTTAGGCAGTGTGAGTCCAAAAAGTAAGTAGAAAGAGCAAATACTGACTCTTGAGTTTGTTTCTTGCATTGTTTGCTGACTTCTTGATCTCATTGGTGAGGGCTTCAAGGTCATCTTGTGTTTCTAAAAGAGAGAGTGAGAGCAGAGGTAGATTACACATCTCAGAAATAATGGAAAGTAACAGATAATAGGCTGGAGAATATTGTGTTAGTGTGTGTGTGTGTGTCAGACACAGTTACTCTGCTCAGATGTGGGGGCGGACAAGATGGTGGAGTAGAGTTTTTTGATTTCTGTGACACTCTCATCAATCTTGTCGATGCTGTTACGAATATCCTCAATCTGAAAGACACACACACATAAACAGATCATTGAGCAAGACATGAATTCTCTTTCTCTTTTCGAAGTGTGAGAAACAGACAGACACAGAAACAGAATACCTGGGCAAAGAAATCATCCATAAAAGCCTCGTTCTCCACAGGAACCTCAATGTCATCGCCTCCACCATCACTCTTCTGTTACACATACAAACATTAAAAAGGGGTCAAGACTGAACTTGAGGATGTATTGAACAAACCTCCACCACAGAAACGAACAAGTACTGCAAAATATCTATAGTACATTTAGTATACTCCAAATTACAACTTTTTTTGAAGGGCCCTAAAGTTACATTCTATTTACAATATATTTGTGCAGCCCAGTTTACAGCCCATTCAAAATGATTTATGCATTAAAGAAAGCTACATAGCTGCGGTTTTCTGTGACAGTGGTCCAGTTCATCTGCAGCTACTATGTGATGTCAGTAGTGGAAAGTAACTAAGTACATTTACTCAAGTACTGTACTTAAGTACAATTTTATACTTATACTTTACTTGAGTATTTCTATGTGATGCTACTTTATACTTCCACTCCACTACATTTCAGAGGGAAATATTGTACTTTCTACTCCAATACATTTATTTGACAGCTTTAGTTACTTTTCAGATGAAGATTTGACTCAATGGATAATATAACAAGCTTTTAAAAAACAACACAATGTTAAAGATAAAACTAGTGGTTTCCAACCTTTTTGGCTTTTGAAATTTTACAAAAAGCAGTGTGTAGTCGATAGTGATAGAATATTATATATTAATAGATAGAATAGTGATTTTCCCTCTAAACTTCTCACATGGTTTCATTTCAATAAATGTTCAAACGATCCAATATTTCACCAAAAATCAAGTGAAAACAGATTTGTGTATCGCAACTTTGTTTTTTCTTGTTTCTTCTCTCGGCTATCATCTCACGGCAGATATATCTGCTGACCCTTTGGAGGGGCCCGACCCCTAGGTTGGGAACCACTGGACTAAACTAGCTGACTGTATATAAAGTAGTTCAAACTAGTTCCACTTCCAGCAGCTACAACAGTAACCTACTGCTTACACACTGATGCTTCAGTATTAAGTATATTACTAATCTAATGTCATATATGATAATATATCAGTCAGAGGGACCAAACCACTACTTTTACTTTATCTACATCAAGCTCATAATACTTATTGTAGTAGGATTTTTCATGCAGGACTTTTAATTGTAATGGAGTGTTTTTACATTACTGTATTAGTACTTCTACTTAAGTTAAGGATCTGAATACTTCTTCCACCAGTGTGTGACGTTCACGTGCGTTCCACTGTCACGGGAGTCCAACTGCAGGTTAAATAAATATGCAGCATACCTTGCACGCGCAACTGCCTTCTCTCGCATGAGACTAATCAATCAAATGATTTCATACTATTAACTGCTTATATGGAGATATTTATAGGTTAATAACACGACAAGCTTTTTCTGAACATTATGGATGCCGTAGACTTTAGGAATATGGACCATCCTATTTTAAAATATTTGTAAATTATTTATATTCATGAAATTTAATGGAACAAACTTTAATGTTTTATATATTTGCATTGAGGCAAATCTTTAATACAATGTTTTGAAGGCAGTGTTCATAGGCCTATTTGTTGAAATATGCAACTGTTTAATGATATACATAGCAAAGACGTCGAATGACGAACATTAAATTGTAACTGGATACAAGTTATCTGTAGTAGAGCCCTCACAGACACAGGAGCCTACTGATGGTAAATGGAAAATTGATGACAGACTATAGACGGTGCATTAGGGCCTGTGCTAGCAACAGGTGCTCCACAGGGTAAATATGACAATAAAACTCTACCCACCTCCTTCAGCTGCGCCAATCGATCCTTCATCTTGAGAAATGTAATGTTCCAATAAAATAAATAAATAAATAAAATGAGCAAAAAAGACGGGCTCACAGGTTTCTGACAACAATGATCTAGCCTATAACAGCTATTAAAATGGCTTCCAAATTAGCCCAGAGGAAATGATTATCTCCTTCAATTAATCCAGGAGATGAGACCGGACAGTTGTCAAACTCAGAGAAAAAGCCGCCGGCATGTAGCTGAGTTAAAATAATGAATATATCGAAACTGCACATGAATAGAAAGTGTTGGTTGTTTGGGTGTCCTCTATAAGGCAGTATTTGTGGTCAACCCAACCTGAGGTCCCACTAAGCCTCTATCCTCTAAGAACGGATTAGGACAGTAGTTCAGGATAAACCTCCCCCCCCTCACCCCTCCCACGTAGCCTTTAGCTGGGTATGAGCTCATAGTCTACAACGTACAAAGAGAAATTGAGCATGACCGACAAAATCAACATAAATATTGCATTATATATTATAATTTATTGGAATTTGAATTTAAACTTATGAGGAAGCTATATGGAAAATAATAAACGTGTGTTAATTATGTGCAGTAGACTATAACTATTTCCAGCATGCTAAATAATCCAAATATTCCATTTACTATGTTGTGCAATATAAATGCCGTCAGATCTTCACAATTAAAAGATGTAATCAACAAATATTTAAGTAATCTCATTTCCTGTAAAAAAAAAAAAAAGGCTGAACATTAAAGGACTAAAACATTCTATTTTGATTAATTTTGACTCATTCATAATATTTTTTTTCCCTAAAATTCAGATTGTAATTAACTTGTTCAGGTCGTAGCATATCATCCATAACACGTTGTCACGTATGAACAGAAGATACAGGTACATGTTTTTCCACATCAATAGAAACATACTAGTAAAATCGAGGCTGTGCGTCCATACCTTAATCCAACACTGGGCGGAATTTGCTTTTCAGTGACGTTTCACTGTATTGGCCAGGCATTTAGCTACTGTGTGAGGCTATAGGCCAGGACTGGTGTCAGGACAACAAACAGAGGAGGAGGAGGAGTGCAGAGGAGGAGTGCAGGAGTGCAGAAAAAAAGTCAAAGTGAAAAAGAAATTCAAAAACAGGCGGAAGATGCGTAATTTTTTCTGTTTTAACCTCTTTTAGGGAAACGGTGGCAAATCGTTGGCAATGTTTGGACCAGGTGAATGTAAGGAGCTTCACGGCCTCTAAGGGGTGCTAGCGGGGTGTATTGTTGAATCCTGATCGGCTGTATTACAGCATAATTTTACAGCATTGATATAGGATTATCATATTTTTGTAAAAGCACCATGTTCACACAGGACCACTTTATTTCATTATATATATCATTATATTTATAGCCATAATGTGTCATTAAACAGACTTCTTGGAGCAGACAGGGATTCTTCTCTGTGTCTGTTCACTTTGACATGGAAAAGGTTGGTTAACCTCAGTATTACAGTTTCTGCAGTGGGAGATTGATTATACTGGCAAACTCAATAAAATCTATTGGAAAAAGGGAAACTTAGTATTGTTTTGCATTTGCAAGTTTAGGGAAGAGCCATATGGTAACTCTCTCTTTCCTTCCTCATCTCTTCTCCCTTACTCCTCTTCCTCATTACTCCACCTTTGTTCTCCTTAAATTAAATTTCTGTGTCCCTGCCTATGGTCACATGAAGGAAATTAGGTTTCATTGGTTTCTGATTATAGCTTTCCTCCAAAACTCTCCACTTGAGACACGCCACCCCCCCACCCCCCACCCTTTGAGCCATGGTCTGTAAGGCAGTTGCATCGTGAAGTACCATCAACTGAAGCTGGCTTGCGTAGCCCTGGTATAGTGAGATGAGACACTATTGGATAAACAGGCAAGTGATCTATTTTAGGCATTTACAACCAGACAGTAACTGATGTTGAGTGATTGGAATTAATAGACAAAGCAACAGTGGCAACACCTCTAGTTTTAAACTTTCAAATGGATGTTTTAAAGCTGCAGACACTCATTCTTCTTCACATACTGTATGGTTAGATCCTCTTAGTGACGATTTCTGTCTTCAGGTGATTGCCATGAGAGCACTGTTCCAAAGTGAAGAGATGTTCCTGGTCCAGATCCTCCTGTAGTCTGGATCAGCCTACAACTGTGTCAGTGAGCTGGGAGAACTGGAGCTGGTGGAGTTCAGAGATGTGAGTTACTGATATTTGAGTGATGAGTTGAATTTCTCACTGATTTCACACTTTTGGGTCCATGGGTTGAATTTTTGCTTGTATTGTTTCAGTCACAACGACTGAAACAGAAAGTCACTGCTACTTGCATGTGGTGATTAGTTAACTCTGGTCACTCACCAAGACAGTTGTCCAGTTCACCACAGGTTCTCTTCACACCACATCTCAGTGTCTCATCCTTACACTGCATTAAAGTTGCAGTAAACAACCGATAAGCGTCCCCACACACTATTAAGCAAAACCAAAATAAATGCAGATCCTGCAGATCCTGAATCTAAATGATTAAATTTAGTTATTTTGAACTCTATGAAAACTATGAAAACTCTAGTCTGCTTGGTTCAAAAAGTCGCCTCAGGCCCACTTTAACATAATTTTTATGACACAGGGTTAAGGGGTGGTTGATTTCCACAGCTGTAGTTGTTTATATTGTGTATCTATTGTTTAGATTTTTTTTTTTTTTTTCATCGATAACTAGGATTTCCTGCTGATGAAGGGGACTAAGTACATAGTTTCATTTCAACAAATCTTCTATGTGTGTATGTGTCCTGTTTGACTCTCAGTGTTTCTGTCCTGCCTCCCCTCTGTGTCCCTCTCTGTCCAAAGTGAACCCTCATGTGAATTTGTTTCAGAGAAAGTTTGTGAATGAGGTCAAAAGACATTCAGTGAGTATTGAGCAACACACAAACATGAGATATAAGCTGTGTCCCAAATCCGGACTACATTCTAATTCTATGCAGGTCTTGAGTGTGTAGTGTGTTCATACTGGAAGAGTGACAAAATGAATTACTGTCAAAGAAAAGGAAAGGAAAAAAAAACACTTTGCTTTCTCTTTATGGAGTTTAATTGGCCTTGAGATTAACAGTTTTGTTTGACATCTGCAAATTTTAGAGTATACACTCTAACTGCCAACCTTGTATTAACCAGTTAATATTTTTGTCAGCACTAATGTGCAGTGCGTAACCTATTAATTGATTTGTATTAAATTGATTTCATTCTACATGTTTTACAGAATGCAGCACCCACTAATTTGTACCTTGTCATAATCCATTTATGATATTGTATTGAAAAGGGATAGACCATTCATTCATTTGTCATTTGTCATTTGTCATTCGTTGACTGCTGGTGGTTCTAGGCAGGGGTCAGGGTTAGGACAGTCCTGTGGCCCCCTAAAATACAGAGTGTATCTCCACTATTTGACAAATTTCTTTGTCAAATAAATAGTGGACACTTATTGTCGCAGCCAAATCTTTGTATTTTAAGTTTCCTCCAGTGTGTGAAAGCGCCACTGGGTTGTAACAGCTAATTGTCAGTCAGTGAGTGTGGTTAAACATGATATAACCGAATGAAAAGTGTTTTGCATCCTTTGATTAAAAAATAGTTAAGTGTCAAACAGACAGAAGCTGTCACTGCGAGAGTGTGAATGGAGGTCGTTGGAAAAGAAACTCTGAAGTGAACCATGAAGTCAGTCACTCTGTCCTCACAGCAACAGAAAGTTAATAACTTAATTAAAATGAAACACCTCAGAGAATTAGCTTGTTTGTCAGTGTTGCTAACAATATCAGACTGGTTAGCTAGCAGCAAGTTCTGCTGACAAACAAACAACATAGCCGACACAACAACAAATGCAGTGGGACATTAAATATGACATAATTCACCTCCATGAAAGAAAGAAGACTTTCAGATAACGTGAGTCAGATACACCTTCTCTCTGTCTCTGGTCGCTAGTTTCTTCTCTGATGGTTAAATGTTTCTCTGTGGCTGTGGTGTGCATTTATTTTCTTAACAAGAATGCAACAAACAGATCATATAATGTGCTGTAGGTTGTTTGCCCGAACACTGAAGCTGTCCATGAATGGCTCCACTTACACTTAATGTATTGGTTGTTCAGTCACCTGTTGATATTGTGTGATTTGTGAATGAGTCTATACAGAAGTTGTTTACAGAAGTCTGGTTAGTACCTGTCAGATGTTTTTCTTTTCCCCTGTGCTGTATAATGAGTAATGAGCTTAAAGAATGCTGTAGACTTTAGGCTATTGTTTGTATGCCATGCATATAGGAAAGATAAGTCATGTATTTGATACATGCAGTAATACTTTTGATATTAACATAAACTTTTACATCTGTGAATGTTTAGTGTTCAGTCTCTTTAGTATTCAGTACTGATCTGTACCTATATCAGAGTATAAGCTTTGTGGAAGGCTACTTTATGTCTGTCCACTAAGAAAATACATAGGAAACAAGTGTCATGTCATGTGTCTATGATATGCCATTATCTCTTTTTGATGTGAGCATAAATCTGTTGTCACAACAGAACGATAGCTACTATAAATCTGAAGTTGTTAACATTGTCCTAGTTTGCACTTGCTGCCCTGGGCTGTTGGTATTGGGACTGCAGCTAATCATTAGCTATATTTGGAAGCACAGTGTGCAAATACTGTGATTAAGTAAGTTTTGAGGTACTTGTACTTTAGATCACTTGAGAATTTTCATTTTGAGGCAACTTCCACAGCACAACATTTCAGAGAGAAAAATTGTGAGTACTGAGGATTGATATCTGCAATCAAAAAATACTGCAAGTTTGACAACGACCTGAACAAAGATGCCAAGGACAGTCTGAAGACATGTTTTAGAATCAGAGAGATGAAGATTGACTCAAAGCCCCTCTCTCTATCTCTCAATGACACACAGGCTACACAATGCCCTGTTAGACTAAAATGCATTCACAAGAAAAATCAGATTGTACAAATGCAGATACATCATGGCAAATGACCCACGCATATTGTGCTAAAATGGATCAGAGTTCAGTAAGGAGTGAGATGGACTTAAGTGCAGCTCACAGTAGGGCTTGTCACACACTCAGACACAATCTTTAAACTTCTACCCTCTGATAAAACACACAGAATCACTATAACAAAATCAACCACTAATTAGCAACTGCTTGAAAATCCCAGCTAGATGTACTGTAGTTTACAATAGAAATAGGAGCATGAAAACACTGCAGGCTAACAGTCTACAACTCTCTCCCCACTGAGAAAACACAGACCAGTGTTTCCTCTAGGATTTTTTTCATGGGTGGTAGCAGGCCCCCTAAAAACACCAGTGTTGTCACAGGGCAGACATGTCAACAGTGTCATCATAGACGCGCGCAGTAAAGCAGTTGTTCGTATTGGTGTATATTTCTACACTGAGCTGAAATGAAACAAGTGCACATAAATTAGGTAAATAAATATTAACAATATTTATTTACAACATAAATATTAACAATATTTATTTACAACACATAAATAAAAATATTTACAATTACATATGCACTATTTACAGCACAGGCAGGCACATGCACACACTGGACCCCAGGAAGAGTAGCTGTTGCCCTGGTAACAACTAATGGGGATCCACATACACAATAAACAGTACAACACTCATAACTATTTACATGAACTATTCCCCTTTACAAAGCCAATGGTTCAATGGCACATTGCACAGTTGTTGTTATTGCACATGATTTTCCTTGGTTTCCTGAAAAACATTTCAAGGGCCTCCTGGTAGGGGAGCGCAATTCACAGGAAAACACCATTATTTCATAGAAACACACTACAGATGGTTATACCTCCATTATATCACCATAGAAGCACAAATATATTAAATGCTCAATTTACAGGGTCTTCACTGTTGTTGTTGATTAATCCATCTGCACTGATGCAAATTTGAAATGCAACACACTGTAGGATGATGATCTATCCAGTTTTGAATTATCACTTGCCTTTTGAAAACTGGGCCTGTTACAGAATTGCCACAAAAGTATACTAGGATACATGTTGAGGTTTGTTTATTTATAGGCTACTTAAGTTATTTAGCCCTGTCATTATTTAAAGAGAGAGAGAGGTAGATCTAGGTCCCATAGGCTTTCCAAATTATTGCCTTATCACAAGTCACAACTCTTGCTGGGAAAACAAACAAAAAATGTGACTACTTTGATATGAGGGAGTCTGTGAAATGAGGAGAAATAAAGAAAATGGAAGACACAGAGTTCATCCCTGATATGGAAAAGTTCAGTGAGCTGTCAGCATTGTTTCTACACTGTTCTACAATGAACAGATAAAGCTGGAAGAAGGCTTGAAGCTGGATGAAGCAGGAGAGCTGCTGGCTGGTGTGGAGAATACGCTTTTGGTGTGAACTATCCAATTGTGACTTGCATGTGGTACTTGAATGCTACATATGTAGTGTGAACCTAGTGCACACTGGATGCTCTGACCAAAGAGTCACGCTAGGTTCACTGCCTTAAGTATTTTAGTCTTTAAACTGAAACTTGATCAGCATTAAATTCACAAAACCTCACAGAGAATAGTCCACACAGAATTTAGTTTTCTCATTTTCATCAGGTGACTGTTAAAACTTCTGGCTTAAGTATTTTACTACAAAGTCACCATCCAAAACCCAGCCATGGTTGTTTCTGTGCCTGTCAGGGGCAGAATTTGTTATCTATGTGAATAGAGCCTTAAAATCTTACAGTGTCCTCACAAGTCTGTTAGTGTGGCCAATTAGAGCCACTGGAATCTGATTTTTCTAGTTTTGACCACAAACATAAGGAACTAATAACATGCACCAGAGCCAGATTGCTGCAGTTCTCTGGCTCTGGTGCTGTGCTTAAACCTCTCGATGGGCAGAGTGGAGGTAGAAGTGTTGGGGACACGGAGATGGAGGACTCAAGTGCATGACTCTGGAGACAGTTCAGTTGCGAGATCAAATGTCTTTACTCAGAAACAGGGATTGGTACACATGAAGGCAGTCAGTCAGGCAACAATCCAGAAAACGGCTAGGCAAATACAAGGTCAAAACATGAGCAGATATCTAGAAAACAAGGAACACTAAAAACTAGAAAAATGCTGGAACGCTTGACACCAGGAATGAAGAAGAACTGGCACAGGGAATCTACCCATGTTAAGGTGAGCATGTGTATGTCAACTTTGAATAAATGGATCATCTACTCCAAAGATATACAGCTGTTACGACCCCTCCCTTTCTGCCTGCAGTGGTTCAATTGGCCACTTCCTGCAGGAGTAAGCCATCAGGGAGTGTCAGTCAACCAGTCTGGTCTCATGTGGTACATCCCAAATCTCAAATAAATTGCATCCATGTTTCCCTCACTTCTCACTCCTCCCTTTTGTTGTTGTCCTCTCACCGTGGGTCCATGGAGAAATGCAAGCAAACAAGCGAGGAGAAAGGAAACAAGGAAATTTGTTTTAAGAGACATGAGACATCCTCTCCTCTGAAGCGACGGCTGTTTCTGATGATGGTGTCACAGCTGGAAGCTGCATAAAGTGGCCAGTGTTTGTCATGACTGTTATATTCACCCTGACACAAATAGTAACCCCCACCCCCGCCTTCATGACACCGTGTACATCTCTACTTGTTTTTACATTGTTATTGAGTCACTTGTCATTGTTTGCCACACTGATAGGCTACTTGCCCATTGACTGTAATGAAAGAATTGACCTTAGCCTTGACTTGCTATGCCATTCACTCTGTCACTTTGATGACCATTGTCATTTCATCTATTTACTGTTAATCAGCAATTCAGTTGCTGAATTTAATTAGATGTGCTCACAAACTATCAACTGTAATGCCAGCTGAATCCCATCAACTCATTAAGAATGTCAGATGCCAGATACCAGGCTTATATAAGTGTATATAATGCCTAACCAAATCTGTATCCTCCATAAGGATTTGAAAACATGTCAAATACTGCAGTAGCTTGTGCGCTTATTTCCACATGGGACATACCAGCAAGAGCAGAAACTTTCAAGACGCAGGAGAGTACGTCTGAGGTGTGCAATCCTATATTTACTAGAGGTAATCATCACACAAATATATTACTTTAATAGTATATAAACTAACGCATCACAAATACAGCAAACACATTGATAGCTGTAGGTTGTCTAATCAGACATCACAGCATTTTGCCAAACATAGCTACAGTGCATGCACAAGCCTACACACAAAAGGTGGAATATATCTCAGCTGAATTGTTTGTCTTTAAGGTTGAGTTGTGCCAACTCCTTATATAACATTACTCTGGAAAAGAAATGTGAGGAGAGACCTTTGTTAATTATGTGGCTAAAATCACTGTAAGAAGAATTTCAAGAGCACAGATTCAAGACTGTTTTTCACAACTTACATATTTAATGTTTGTACTCTGACATATGAATATACTGTAACATATAATACTGTCAACCACAACTTGAAGCGTCATAAGCGACTATAATGTCAAATACTTAAATTGTCATTGTTGTACAGTCTGATGTATGAATATAATGTCAAATACATACATTGTCCCAAAACTTAAATGTGCTTTTTCCACTCTCAGACATACCTATAACATAAGACAAATAAATACATATGATAAACCAATTGCTTCTTAACTAATTCCTCAAACAAATCCAAAGCTCTCTTTGCATTTGCTTGCCCAACCTGGAACTGTTCTTCCTCCTTGGGCATCCTCCTTCAAGATGGCCATTAAAGCCACCCTGGAGGTCGTTTGGTGGGTCGGGACAGGCAGAGGTGGATGGCTCATCATCCGCCTGTGTGGTGGTGCCACTACTTGTGCCAGGCTGTGCTGGATCCTCCTCTTCTTGCTCCATACATGCCTAACTACAAGTAGTGGCCCCAGCTCCAGGAGATGATGAGCCACTACCACTGGAGGCCACGTCAGCCACAGGATGATGGTTTACCCCTGCACACAAGTCCATCAGGACTAGGGGCTCAATAGAGGGTGGCCTCCCAATGATCTTGTGCATTAGGGAAAACCGTGGCCAAGTGGCTGCCGTGGCCTCCCCCGTGTCTGTCCCCATCCCCGTCGGTGGATGTTTGAGCTCCTGGAAGATATCAAACAAGAGATTTATCAGTGAGATGTTTACACACTGAAACCACCAAACTGTGATGCATTATGTAAAACAACAAATGTCACAAATGCTTATTATGGAAGTGAACTGAGCTCACAATAAATAATCATTCTCACCTTGTATTTCCTCTTAAGGTTGTCGTTGTTGTGGGGGTTAACCTTCCCTCCATTTTCATCATCCTTATGATTTCCCTGTGGAGTGCAAACCACGTCAACTTATTGCATCCCTGGTATGGCTCCACACCAGAGGAGACTGGTCCATAGAGACAGAGGAAGTTGCTCCTCCTCTATTTTTTGAGAGGCAAGACGGAGATCAAAATGTAAAAAAGAATATTTGGTTGAAATAAACCAAACCAAATAAACCAAATCTCAACATCATTTATAAAATATTTTTTCTCTCTTCTTTGGAAAAAATCCATTATTTAAATTCCGATTAAAATGCTTCAACAGCGACACCTACAGGGCAGGCAAGAGGAGAAAGGGCAGTCTGTGTGAAGTGGTGGGGGGGCAGTGGGGGGCAGAGGAGGATGGGCTCCTGCTGTTTTTCTTAGGGTGGGATCTCTTACATCAATTTAATGTACTTCTATACTACAAGGGAGGATGTCCTCCGTAACAAGTCAACAACCAGAATGCAATATTGACATTGCGTTGGTCCAATGACAGTTTCCAGATTTCATCTTCAATTCTCTACCAGTGTAACGTACGTCGGTGTGACGAACTGATAAGAGAAGACGACCAGTAAGATAAATCGATGGAGTAGCATATCAGGAAATAAATTATAATGTGCAAATTGCAAACTATATTTTTAAACACATCAGTAAAACATTACATCTTATTAGGCCCTTTCAACAACCAAATTCCCTTCTTTTCAGATTTAGAGGTTACGTTTCACTTCTTTCATCAAGCAGTAGATAGCTGCTTCTGTCAGCCAATGCAACAGCTGACTTGTTGTAGCAACCCTGAAGGACTGTTGAGAATGGATTTGGACTGGGCGGTGCAGCAGCAGCAGGACACCACCAGGGAGCGGCTGGAGAGCTCCGCTCTGCTGGCGCAGCGTTGGCCCTCGCTGCCTCAGCTGTCTGGGCTGGACCCTAAGCAGGACAACGCTGACGTGCTGCAGCCTGACATACACTGCTCTGAAGTAAACTCCTCTCAACAACAATAGAAAGTTAACAACATAACTTAAATGAAACAACCAGGAGAGTTACGGTAGCTTGTTTGTCATTGTTGCTGATGATATCAGACTGGTTAACCAGCAGCCACAAATGGATGTTATGACATGGTTACTTCATCTCCATGAAAGAAAGAAGACAACGTCAGATAACGTGAGTCAGATACAGCCTCTCTCTGTCTCTTTGGTTACTAATTTCATCTCTGATGGTTAAATGTCTCTCTGTGTGTATGTTATGGGAATTTATCTCCTTAACAAGAATGCAGCAAAGAGATCACATAATGTGCTGTGGGTAGTTTGCTTGTTGAAGTTACAGTGAACTGTCTGGACTCACTCATTCATTTGGAATTGATTCAGTTTTTAATTGAGTGGTTGTTCTGTTACCTGTTGATGTTGTGTGATTTGTGAATGAGTGTGCAGGAGGTCTGGCTACTTGCTTGTGACAATTTCTTCAGTTCATTTTTAATCTGAGCTGTATATTGAGTAATAAGCTTAAAGTAACTAGAAGAACAAGTGTTAACATGTTCCCTTTGTAATTCCATCATGTTTTGAGCTCATAATTTAAAATTATTGAGACAACATCTGTCACACTATTCAGGCTACTGTAATTTGTTGAAACTCAAAGATCTATGTTATTTAATGTTTGTGTTGGTTAAAAGGCTAGTTTAGCCTTTGATTAGTAGTGTATATCAGTAAACCGAGTAAGGTATTGTGTTCTTGGTCTGTTCTTTGAATAGGTGGAGACAGTTGTTAACTGTATTATGTTGATACATTAAAAGATATGGTGCGCTGTGCTATTGTTTTTTTCTTTTTGAAGGTGGAGAGAGTAGCGTTGGTGCCACAGTATTATAGAAGCCCACTATTTCAGAGCAACCTGCAGGTACAAGACATGTTAGAAAAATCAATGTATACAGTTTAGGGTAATTTTATGGAAAAAGTAGTTTTAAACAGGTGTACTCAAACTTCTGATGGGTGTATATCAGTAAACTGAATAGGGTATTATGCTCTTGCTCTGTTCTTTGAAAAGGTGGAGAGAGTGGTAAACTGGATTATAATGATACATTAAAAGATATGGCATGCTCTTGCTTTTTTCTTTTTGAAGAAGGAGAGAGCAGCATTGGTGCCAAAGTAGTAGCAGTGTCATCTCCCTCCTTAATGATATGTACTTTTGGTTTTATTTGAGGTTCATAACAGTGCATTGTACTAAGCAATTGTTGCTCATTTGTTTGTTATTCACATTCACTAAAATTCACCAGAATGCAGGAAATCAAGTCTTTGTAACAAATATTTTCCTAATGGGGGACCCCTCGCTTAAGAAGTGGCCTGACTGGGGCTATAATTTGCACTTCATTTCCCAACCCGAATGATTTTCCCAGTCCAACCCTGGCATCTCACATGCAAAGTGTGGGGAAGAGCCTAAGTGTGATCACTTACAATAAGCAAGGTACATAATATTTACAGCAAACACTATATTTAGTGCGTACATAGACAATGGTAATAACGTGATGTTGCATTGATTATAACACCATGCAGGTGCTTGTGCTGGTGAGCGAAATAGCATTGAGAAAACAGACATAAAACAATAAATTCACAACCAGGCCTTCTTGGCTGTGTACCTCTTTCCAGTAAATAGGTGCTCATTTTGTAACCTGACTTTGATTAGTTTTGTTGTGTCTTCATTGTCCCCTATTAAATGAGACATATTCCAGACCTGTCAGTACAGGGCAACCCACTGTACAAGCCATGACACATTATTTCACTCACATAACATGCAGAACACAGCTAGGCATATGTGTATGGTTTTTATCAGTGACAGTTTGGTTCTTGAAATGAGCAGCTTCAAATAACATGTGGCAGCCACAATGCTTGTAATTTTGTTACTGTAACACTTTCTAACACTTGATGTCCGATAAATGATGGAATGCTGTGCAATAATGATCAAGGATGTTATTAGTTTATGACATAACAAAATGGGTTGTGGATTGAATAAACTTATTGACACATGACAATGTTTAGTATCCCCATCTTCTTGTATTATATCATTGCTCTTTTGAAGTCGTTGATGTAAGCACATCTGAAGTACAGTGATTCATTGCAAAGAAGGAATTAATGGCACTTGTACTCTTTCTCCATCATCTCATTCAAATGTGCCAGATGTTGGAGTGGAGAATTTATACGCCATGGCATTTAGCTGAAGGTCTTCTGCAAAGACTGCTCTCATGTTTCCTCTCTCCTCGCTCCTCGGAGCAGAAATAAGAGACTTGGGATGCCCGTCAAAATGGTGGCCCAGGAACAACTTCCAGTTCAGGCGAGGAGCGAGGAAATATCAAATGAGAGACTTGAGATGTACCCATTGTCTCTCTCTCTCTCTCTCTCCTAGGCTCCACATCTCTCCAGGTTTTGGGTTTGTTTTGATGCTTTTTCCTGCATTCAACAGTAGCATACACAGTCCTCACTCATCCATACATTCCATTCATTACTGATGCAGTTACTCCCTACACCTCATGCCTTTTGTAAATAGTTAGTTTATTTCCAATAAAACATTCAATTTATTCATTCACTTTAACCCGAACACAAAAGTGAACACTAAAAGCAAACTCTTAAAACAAACTTACCCAACAGCCTTATTTTTGTTCACTTATTTATTTTTTCACAGATTTTTGGGGATCTAGAGGACAGAATAACTTGATTTTCTCTAGAAAAAGAAAAAAAATGTGTGTTGTAATGGCCACTATAGAATGGGAACAGGATCAGTTGATAGTAAAGTTACTGTACATATAATTTATTGACTCAAAAAAGTGTTGAGTTACTCTGCAATGACAAGCCAGAATCAGCTCAAATATACTGGACTGATTCCAAGTGGCCCAACATTAGCTGCTAACTGCAGCTGACTCTCAGGCCATAATCTCTTTTAAAATGTCCATATAAGTTCCATGTTCCGTTCCGTTTGTGAGTTTGTATATCTGTTTCAGAGTTTCAGTCACAAAAATGTTCCCAAAAAGTAAAAAGAATTTCACGCCGCAGTGCATCAAGTTGTGCTTTCAGAAATCCCTAGACAAAAACGTAACAAATTTGTGTCAGTA
Source organism: Thunnus thynnus (assembly GCF_963924715.1). Classification (NCBI taxonomy): domain Eukaryota; kingdom Metazoa; phylum Chordata; class Actinopteri; order Scombriformes; family Scombridae; genus Thunnus; species Thunnus thynnus. Next base: position 17,650,531 of record NC_089519.1, read on the forward strand.
GTAGAGGACCTTAAACAATTAGAAAATATGAATCCATCAGAACAGTGTTGTGGTGTGACAGAAATAAAGAGGGGAGGAGCATGTTTGGTTATTAGCAATAATTAATAATTATCCAAGTTTATTATTAATTATTCAAATCAATAAAATTATTAATGTGAATTAATGATAATGGGGCACCACTCAGAAACCAGGGCCAATAACGAAATAGTATGGTAGTTTCATAAAAGGAGTTCACTCAGTTATGCTAATATCTGAGGGATACCAGCATCCACGGGTGAATGAAGGTTTGAGTCCGAGCTCTGATTCTCTCAACAAGCCTCTTATCACAACAAGTAAACATAATAATCACAAAAGACCTCTCTTTAAATGTACAACAGAATTTATTAACCTCAGAATGAATTAATAAAATTAACAAATGCTTAAGTTACAGTAACAAATTACTGTACTATGACTATTAAAGGGTACTGTACTACACTGTCTAAGCAAAACATACATAAAACAACAGTTGTACACGGTTAAGCACACATGCAGGTGAATGCATGTGTATATGTCTGTGTGTGTGTATGTGTTTGTGTACGTGTATGTCCTATTATCTGGAAATGTGAGACCTATTTATAGTCAATCATCCGACATTGCGTTTGCAGCTGATCCAATACAATTCATACAACAGGCTTAACAGTCAGGAATTCGTGTTACCAACACTAAATGTTAATTCACTGGTATTCTCAGGCTGTGACAAGCAGTAAAGCAGCATGCCTGCACCCTATTGGAGCGGAACCAGGGCTGTATTTTCGTGGAGACACATCGACCAGTGCAAGCAGCGCTCCGACTGTTTGGATTTTCCTGACCTTGAAGCTTGCTCTGCGTGTCTGTGTGGTATTTTGGTGACCAGCGCAGAGAACACGGTGCACAGATGGGAAGCGAGGCGCAGACAGCAGTGCAAAGACAGTTCTTATTTTTTAGTTGAAATTGGTCCAAGACAACAGATGTCTCAGAAACGCATCTGTTTGTGGTGCAATGTCACTCCACAGCTGCTTTTGTGATTTTATCAACAGGATTAAACTAAATACTTGGTGCAGATGTGCTGCAACAACAGATTAATGCTTTGAATATGAATAAATTATTTCAATTAAATACTCTCCAACCAAAATAACGTTTAGCTAATGTGGTTAAAGCAGGAAAGTCAGTAAACCAGTCTGCATGGATCTGTAAATGAAAGTGACTCTTACAGTATCTGTCCACAGCTGCTTTATACTGTATGAAAAGCTTCTCCCTCAGTTCATTAAAGTAATGTGCCAGAGTACAGTGCTGTTACGCATGGCCATTCACTGTGTTTACCTTCATTAAATTACCTGATGACACCAGGCTGCTACAGTATAACCACACACATCAGACTGGTCGGTTATGTGACTGTGACTGCAGTGATGTGACTGGCTGAGAGAGTATTTAATAATCACCAGACCCACTGATCTATGTTCACCTTCACCCAGCCCTTTTTGCACGTTGCAGTGCTGCACATACATGAACCAAAATAGCAGGTGCTTATCATTTAAAAAACAGTATAGCACAGCGGCCTTAAGCAGCACATAGAATAGCATGTCCTACCTTAAGATGTCTCATCAGTGCTCTCTTCTCTGCCATCCTGTCAATTATTCCATCAGTGTCCAAAGCCATAAGAATGTGTTTTTCTGTAGCCATAAGCATGAGTGCTTCAAGATGCAGTGCGCCGCAATATATTGTTGATGAATTTTAAGGTTGAAAAGCTGTGCTCACATGCCACATGCGTAATGGAGAGGGTCAGCTCCGGAGCGCCACTGTTAACACTGTCACTACATGAGCTAATGTTAGGAGTATTACCTGCTGGAGGTTGTCACGCACCTTGCGCTCGTCCTCAGCAGCACCCTCCTCTTCTTGCCCCTGCTCTCTACTAGAGTTAGCCTGCTCATCTGTCCAGATTCTTTCCTCTTCCTCTTCATTTGGCGATGGACTGTTAATGTTATCACTGCAGCTAGGCACGCTAATGCTAACAAGATTTTGCTTGGCAGTGGCATATTAACTTCTTGTTGCTTTTAAAACATTTTGCAGCCTTGATGCAAAACCCTAACCCTAACCCTAACCCTAACCTTACTTTTTAATTTACACAATAACAGTAAATAGCCAGGGAAGGCTGCCAACAGGACTGCGAAGGACCGCGAAGGCTCAGCCTGCATCCCAGGATTTCCTGCGAGATGAGAAAGCACAAAAAACTCTGGGGAAGAAGCAAAGAACATGCATTGATGTTACATGAATGCATACAGATGGAGAGGAGGAGGAGGGGAGAGGAGCTCAGTGCATCATGGGAAGTCCCCCAGCGGTCTATGCCTATAGCAGCATAACTAAGGGCTGATCCAAGGCAAGCCTGGTCAGCCCTAACTGTAAACTTTATCAAAAAGGAAAGTTTTAAGCCTACTCTTAAACGTAGAGAGGGTGTCTGCCCCCGGACCGAATCTGGAAGATGGTTCCACAAGAGAGGAGCCTGATAGCTGAAGGCTCTGCCTCCCATTCTACTTTTAAAGACTGTAGGAACCACCAGTAAGCCTGCATTCTGGGAGCGCAGTGTTCTAGTGGGATAATACGGTACTATGAACTCTTCAAGATATGATGGTGTCTGACCATTAAGGGCTTTGTAAGTTAGGAGAAGGATTTTAAATTCTATTCTAGATTTTAAAGGAAGCCAATGTAGTGAAGCTGAAATGGGAGAAATGTGATCTCTTTTTCTAGTTTTAGTCAGTACACGTGCAGCTGCATTCTGGATCAGCTGGAGAGTCTTTAGAGATTTGTTAGGGCAGCCTGATAATAAGGAATTGCAATAATCCAGCCTAGAAGTAACAAAAGCATGGACTAGTTTTTCAGCATCTTTTTGGGACAGGATGTGCCTGATTTTTGCGATATTATGTAAGTGAAAAAAGGCAGTCTTTGAAATTTGATTTATGTGGGAGTTAAAGGACATATCCTGATCAAAGATAAGTCCCAGATTCCTTACGGTGGTGCTGGAGGCCATGGTAATGCCATCCAGAGTAGCTATATCATTAGATGATGTGTTTCTAAGGTGTTTAGGGCCAAGCACAATAACTTCAGTTTTATCTGAGTTTAGTAGTAGGAAATTGCAGGTCATCCAGGTCTTTATGTCCTTAAGGCATGCTTGGAGTTTGTTTAACTGATTGGTTTCATCAGGCTTCATTGATAAATATAATTGGGTAGAGCAGTTGGGGCAGATAATATAGACATAATAATAAAGCAAAAAACATGTTGTTTTCTGGTTTTGGTTTAATTTCTATTCCAATTGCTGATTTGAGGACAAAAACAGGAAAAGCATGCCAATTTCTGTTTTTTAATTCATATGAACGGAAAAACAAAATAACGCATTGTATATTTGTTTATCCTGTTATCAAACAAGCTGAACACAGCTTTGGACGGAGGGTACACGGACCCCTTGGGTTGCCTGAGAGGGCAGGATTTAAGCATCCGACTCAACTTGTGGCTGTTTGGCTGGGATGGTGTTCATCCTGTCCATCGTCACTACTGCTTTCAAGCATTATATTTCGGTCTCCAAACCGCCATGGTTACAGGCGAGTTACACCGGCTTTTCCTTTTAAACGCACTTTGGGCGAAAGCGGCAACTCTTGAGAAAGACTGTGTGTGCTCATGTAAATATACAGACATATAGCATATAGCTTGAGAGCAATATATGGCAGCTACTTTTCCCATATTGGCTAGGATGCAAAAGCTAAATATGCTGGTGTGTTTATATCCTATATCCATGGGGGGATGTATTGGATTCTATTCTTGATCTTTATATGGAAAACTGAAAAGATATGCGCTACATGGACCAATCTGGTTTTATGTTTTAAATTAAATAGGTAGAATGTTATTGTTATTTTTGTTAATGTTAAGATCAGTACTTGGGTAAATACTTCCGACCACTTCATAAAAGTAAATGTATCAAAGTTAAACCCTGTGTTAACATTTTAACAAGACAAACTCAACAATAATATGAATTAAATGCTTACTTTGGACAACATAAAATCAGCTAAACGTACAAATGTATGTAGTATCTTCGATATTTATTTTGTGTAATTTATTTGTATTTTCTTATTTTTAGCATTATCTTTCTGTTTTCATTATCTGTGTATCAATTTATTGAGTAATTTGCTGAATTAGTCAACTCTGTTGAATCGTTTTATTCCTGTTCTTAATATTTGTGTATGTTTGCTGTATAAATGTTCAATGTTAACATTCTGTTACTGTGAGTCAACATTTCCTGCAGATGAATGCTCCTATGTTGCTGGTTTTCACATCTCTGTGTTCACAGAGCCAGTATCTTTTTTGTTGTCTTTTTAGAGCATCCTCTGGGATTATAAAATACTAATATTTGAAATTAACATATTATCCAAATGGATATGCATATAGCTATAAGTTCCTGCTACATGTGTCATTCGTTTGACAAAGTACCATCTGTAGTCACAACAATAATAAGAATTAAAGCTGCAAGCAGCGTTGGAACGGGCCTTCGCGCCCTTGCGCACTTCGGGCCGCTGAGCAATCAAAGGGCTTCTGTGACGGGCATGTAGATGTCTTCAGACCCTGGCTGTTCTCAGACAGTGCAAGAAGGAGATAAACATCACTTTCTTTGTCCACTATTTTGCCCGCTGTTGGGGCTGCTTTACTGAAATTTCGTAGGGGGTGCTATTCAGCCAGTTTGCATCACTGATGGAACATTGTCATGTACACGTGTTCAGGCCGGGAGTCTTATCAAACATGTAAAGTTTGGTGCAGACTGGAGCATTTACAATAAAGTTATAGCAACTTCCTCTGTCATGGCAAAACATCAAATCTCAACAGTGTGAGGATGAGAATTTTCTGCAGGGTGAGACATGGCTGCCTTGCTCACACCTGTGTCATAAAAGTCATGCAAGTTTTGTGCCCATTCTCTTGAATTTCAATTAGTAAATTGAAAACCCTTGATGGGTTGTGTGTAAAACAAATTAATTTCCTAATTTTCATCAAGTTTTTTTTTAGGAATGTAAAGACTTTTAACTAGGGATGCACGACATTGGATTTTTGCCGATATCCGATATGCTGATATTTCCAACTCATTGTGGCCGATTGCTGATGCCGATATATGCACATATTTTTACCAGCTGGCTGAGGAGGCTATTATGCATGCAAGCATAGATTATACTGTGATCAAGAAAGACAATATATAAAGGAAGAACTTAGGAAGACTTGAGTTCAGTGGCTCAGCATTAAAGTTCTTCCCTCATATAGGCTATAGTCTTTCTTGATCATTAGTACAATATATGATTGCATGTGTAATAGTCTCCGCAGCCAAGTGGGAAAAAATATGTGCATATATGGCAAAATTGGCAAAAATGACAGTCAAAAGTAATCGTGTTAAATAATTGTGATCCAATATTGAACAAGACAATAGTGATTATGATTTTTGCCATAATCGAGCACCCCTAAAAACAACATAAATTGTGATTTACATACACACACACACACACACACACGCACACACACAGAAAGAGTTTAAATATGTATGTGATAAATTGTAAATATGTATGTAATGAATTGTTTTCTTTAAGAAACTGTTACTTGAACATTTTTCAGTGTGCTCCTAAAGTTATATGTGTGCTCCTAATTTTTTTCATTTAGGAGCACATGTACTCCTTGAAAAAAAAGTAAGGATTGAACACTGATGATGTGATGTGTAGGAACACTAAGAAACTGGAGTGTGGCGCAGTCCAAGGGCTTCTGTCACAGGCATGTAGATGTTTTCAGACCTGGGCTGACAGGTCTGACTTCTCTCTCTCTCCCTCTCAGCTGGAGAGAATTTCAGAGTACTCTTCTTGTGAAATATCCTCATAAATCCCATGACTTTGGCCAAATCTTACATTAAAAATCACATGTTTTTGGTAGGAATTTTCGTCGCAAATCCATTGATACAGGTTTGAAAGTAGTCGGATTTATAGTTTAGACGGCCCAGTTTGGCACAAAGTCCATGCCCAGAGATTGCCTCCCCATTGGTTTACATCGTAAGGTGTGATGTCGCACTATAAATTTCAGGGCTTACTAGATCTAAACTGTTCGAGTTATTACAAAGTTTTTAATAACTTTTGTTCAGCACCGTGTGATAAGTCATGTATTAAAGTTTGAAGCCGATACCATTAACGCCCTAGGAGGAGATAGCGTTTATTCAAGGTCCAAAATTGGCACAAAGTCGTAGTCATTCCTTAAAAAGTCCTGTTTTTGATTTAGGTCAGGAGTGTCAGCGTATGATTTGTAGGTCTTGATGAGACGAATAATTGAGTTTTGGTTCGATCTCTCTACGACATTCCTACGGGCTGTGGCGGCCATTTTACATACATAGGTGGTGCTATAGAGCACATTTTGGCACTTTGGAGATTAATTTTTACATTTGATCAAATTTTTCACCAGACCTGATGTGCGTGCCAAATTTGGTGAGTTTTTGAGCATGTTTAGGGGGTCAAATTTAGGGTTGAAGTGGCGTATTAATAAAGAATTAAAGCTGCAAGCAGCGATGATCGGGCCCTCGCACCCCAGCGCATGTCGAAGTGACGCTCAGTCGAAGGGCTTTTGTCAGTGACTTGTTGTGTAAAGTTTGAGGCAGATCCAACCGTGTACACTCAAGTTATATCAATTTCCTCTGTCATGGCGAAACATCAAAAGTCAACGCCACGCCACGGCCAAACCATCATGATCATACACTAGTCTAGATGACACACACTGATTTTGAAGTCCTTACGATGGATTCTGTAGGAGGAGTTCTTTAAAATACAAGGTATGCGAAATGGCCAAGAAAAGGCGAAAATGTACCATTTTTTTCAAGATGGCCGACTTCCTGTTCGACTTACAATAAGGCTTTAAGAGGCTTTTTTGTGCGTGTTGACATTATACATGTGCCCTGTGAATTTCATCTTTCTACGTTAATCTGGAAGGCGGGGCTGCAATTTTGAAATTTTAAAGGGGGCGCTGTTGAGCCATTTTGCCACGCCCATTCAAAGCGACCACATAGGATTTTAGCTGACATCACTCTAGACATGTGTGTCAAGTTTCATGACTGTAGAGCAATCCCTTCTCCCTGAAAAACAGTATCATATTTCATGGCGAAGGATGTGTCGCCATGGTAACAGCATTCAGTTTTGGGTCATGAGCTGCCAAATGTAGCATCACCAAGGTCTTGTTTATTAGCTGACTTAATTTCAGGTGCATCAGCCAAATTTCCTAGGAGTAATTAGACAAAGTACGACGCATGATACTTCCTGTTGCCAGTAGGTGGCGCTATGACTTTCGCTAAATATGAGACTGAACATGTGTTCAGATTGGGACTCTTAACAAGCATATGAAATTTGGAAAAGATCAGACCACGTGGAGTCAAGTTATAAGGCATTGAAATTTCATGGCGTCACATCGAAATTCGCCGCGTCGCCATGGCAACACCTTTCAACGAAGGGTCACCAACTTCATAATATAAGATCTCCAAGGTCTTGAGGCTATTCTCAGTAAATTTCAGCTGGATTCGATCACCGTGCTGCCCACAGGGCGTCAGAGCGTAAAACATGTAACTTCCTGTTGCCAGGAGGTGGCGCTATGACTCATATCCTGTATTGTCACATGGACCCGTTCAGGGCGGGACTCTTATGAAGCACAAAAGGTTTGGCTCTCTTAGGATCATGTATGCCGGAGTTATAGCCGTTTCATTTTTCATGGCGAAGGATCGAAATTCGCCGCCCAGCCACGCCCCCTAGGAAAGACTAATGAGAATTGTTTTAACAACTTTTAATCTCCTATGCCTGTAGATGATACGGACCGAATTTGAAAGTCCTGGGGTCAAATCTCTAGGAGGAGTTCGTTAAAGTATGCGGGCTGGAAATGACAAAATCGGTGCAAAATTTCAACTTTGATACAAAATGGCCGACTTCCTGTTGGAGTTAGGCTATGTGTCCTTGAGACTTTTTGGTGCGTCTGGTCATGATACATATGCATACCGAATTTCGTTCTCCTACGACAATCTGTATCGAGGGGCTCAATTCTAGGTGGCGCTGTCGAGCCATTTTGTCCCGCTTTATTTCGAGACCCATAAAATATCGAAATTTTCGCCAGTCCTGACATCTGTGCAAATTTTCATGAGTTTTCGTGCATGTTTAGGCCCTCAAAAATGCGTTTGTTTCGGAGGAATAATAATAATAACTCCTTCAGTTTCAATAGGGCTTCGCACCGGTCGGTGCTCGGGCCCTAATAATAAGAAGAAACAAACACACGAAAAACATTAGGGTCTTCGCCCTTTGGGCTCAGGCCCTAAATATAAATAAACACTTTTTTCCCTGTAGGTGACATCACATCATCACATCCTCCGATGTGATTTACGTTCCTTCACTTTTTCGACATTTCCCTGAACATCCTGAAGGCACCGCATCTCTGATCCTCCTCCACCCATAACCACCCTAGTCCGAGCGGCTGCAGCAGTGTGACACACCAACTACCTACTATAACTACGTTATGAGCCCTGAATAGATTCAATTCACGGATTATCTACACATGAAGGTAAGTGGTACAGTTACAGGTAGATGCTACATTCTAAGCGTCAGTTCATTCTTAAAAAGGGAGGGTTTTCAACACGCACAATTCGACAGGCACATTTTGTTCCTAAATGCCCATCCCAACATTCCGGTTAGACTCCTTAAAACTAGCAGCTCTGTTGGGTGGGGCATCTCAATGGCCACAAATTCATGTGACTGGAATTAGTCTATTGAAGTGGACAGCATGAAGCGAATGAGGCTCCAGTATGACCAAGAATACAACACGGTTCAAAGCAAGTGAATGGTGGTGTTTGTTAATGCAGACTGAGCGGTGCTTGCCTACATGTCTGCCTGCCGGAGTTGTCTCCTGCTCTAGTTTGTGTTTTTACGTCCAACACGAGCTTTGAAAAGGGACTCAAGTGAGGAGTGCTTGTTAAATAAGGTTTTAGTTCATATAAAAGGCACATTCAGTCTATTTTCCTAGTGCAGCGCGCGCTCTCGTGCGAGGAGGAATAAACTGATTTTTTTTATCGGTGCACGCGCGCCACACCTATCTATGCCATGTATCACATTACGGGTCATATTAGCAACATTAGCAACATAAACATTTTTATACGTTTCATATTGCAAACAAACCACCAAAGACCAAAGGGGTTAAAACAATGCTGCTGAATATCTCCTTTCTTTGTTTCAGTGATGTTTATCCAACATACCATCATGTCCCACAGGGGGCCTGTGTGGCTTTCAAGTGCCGTCGAAATAAGCAGTAGGAAATCGGCCAGAATTTTCTCCTGACCATTTTTTTTTTATTTTCTGGTTTAGAAAAATCAATCAACATGAGCCGCATTAAGCCTTGATTGCTTCTCAGACATCTGATTAATCTCAGATTTTCACCAGTGAAATAATCCAATCACACTGCTAGTGAATGACATTTGTGCAAAAGTCTGCTGCTTGAAATCTGGCTGTAATGACATCTTTTCATATCCTTTTTTGTTTTTCAGAGTGTCAAAAATACCTGACTTCATTTAGAAGGTGGAGAGTAGTGATAATACAGAACAAATGCATGCTTATGTCATGTGTGAAGTCAAACTACACTTCAATAATATACCTTAATATATTTTATGCATCAGTTTATTGAGTCATGAAACTGAAACATTGAATTTAACATTGAATATTACCTGTAACTGAATATTGATTTAACAGCCTCAGCCAGACTTGTATGACATCATCATATCTTAGTGATAGGGTTCCCCTAAAAGACAGTAGTAATTAGATAGTTTATTGTTAGTTTATTCATACAATTTTGATTGCTATTTCTTCTAAATCTGTTGTTCATTTTGTACTTACAGTCACTTACAGTGGTCCTTTTTTGACTTGCAGTGAAACAGTTCTATACAGAGCAGCATAGTTTAAGGAATGTTATGGATGCAGTTCTGCTATATTAAGATCCAGCAACCTGTTGCCTTTCTATTCTGAGCAATACCTCAGAATAGAAAGGCAACAAGCAGAACAGCTGAAATGCAGACAGGGGCAGATTTTGAGAGCATCGAGCCTGACTGGATTGATACAAAGGAGAGTTCTCTTTCTAATGTCAGATAGCTCATTAGTTAAAGAATTTCATAAAATTTGTTCCAGTAAGAGTTAAAAAAAACTGTTTAGTAGATGAATGTGAATGGTTGTTCAGTAGTGGGCAGTGTGTTGAAATAGCTGTCTGGACAGTTTGAACACTGTTTGGGAAAATGACTGGGTTAATAAGTGTTCCTCATGTCTTCATTAGGACTGCAATACTGTGTTGGTACTGCCAAGTACGGAAAGTTGGCATTAGATATCTAATCAGATTCATAATCTTGTTTACTTGTTTTTATTAGATAGTTCCTGATTCATATTTTGAATTTAGTAACTGCAGGAACAATGAATGGATTTATTGTGAATTTAGAATCAATTGTAAATTAGTAATTTTGTGATGGTTTATATTTTGGGTTATTTTTTGGTTTATTTGTTATTGCACTATCACAGTGATTGATAATCAAGTCACAAGAATATGGGTGGTGATATTCGTATCATCAATTTAAGCACCTGTTCACCTGCATGGCAGCTGGTAAGAAGGAGGGAGAGGATGAGTGGGCCCTGTATTTTTTGCTGACAGCTGTTTTGCCTCTGATTGCTGTGATTATTTTGAGTATATGTTGTGCACATTATAATAAGTTAATCTTTTACATTAATAAAAGTTATTAGACATATATTTTGATCTCAGCTAATCTTTCTGATAGCGTGTCAGACAATCAGTAATCAAGATCCTACTCAGACTTTTTACTTTGTTTCCAGGAGTCGCTACAGTAACTTTAAACTGTATGTTATAAAGGTTAAGCATGTTTTTTACTGCTGCATGGTCTTGAGTTAAAATATAACTCTGATGCTTTTGAGAGGTTTGGCTGTAAGTTGTTAAAGTAACTACAAGGAACTTTTCACTGGTCATGAAACAGTCTCATGATGCCTCTGTATGACCTACATAAGCAAACGAGACCATCAGCGAGAAGATTGGCTATTTCTATATTCAGACGGGTGACAAATTAAAGGAAAAATCAACATAGAGTTGTCTTAGGAAGGTGTTGTGCAGCGTTACAGGTTGCGTTTCTCCAAAAGTTGATTCTGGTTCAACTTTCTTGCTGCGGCCCCTGCAGCCCCCTCCTGCAGGGGCCGCAGGTCTGCTATATTAAGGTCTGCTGCCAGCTGGTTATCTTAAGGTAGGAATGCGAAATTAATTTTCTCTCAATGAAAAACGTAGTCTCCTTGAAGTTTATGACAAACTGCCAAAAACAGGCCGACGAGATACAGCAGCGAAACAAGCGTTTAAACAGCTGTTCTGTCTACTAAATACATTAAATAAATTAAATACTTTAAATTCATGTAGTAAATATACAAACATCAATTAGATGGTAATCTGCATGAGAAATTAAGAAAAAGAAACAAAATTGGTTATAATAATCACTCGCAAATAGTGATCAATTTTCTTGTTTGCGCTTTGCAGCTAAATGTAGCAGGCAGCTATTGTTTGTTTGATTTTGTTAATTGAAGTAGGAACTTAAGTTATTTGAGGTTTTACACTTAGCAGTTTATCTTTGCAATCATTTTTATTTTTATATTAAGCATTCATTTGACCCTTGGTCTCAAGGCTGCCTTGGTTTCTTATTGACTAAGTGGACTAAAGGAACATAAATCTTACTCATTGAGTTGACATTGAGTAGCAAATGTTTACATTTGATTCAGTGTAATCGTTTTTATTTTAGACCTATAAAAGTGTCTACTGCAGGCAAATGGAAAGAGTAACTCAAAACATCAATCTAGAACCAAATCTATGAATGTATTGAATTGAGAATTGATTTTGAATCGCAAATCAAATAGATTTTGAATCGCAAATCGAATCGGTTTTGAATCGCAAATTGATTGTGAATCGAATCATGACCTCAAGAATCGGAATCAAATGGAATCGTGAGATTTCCTGAATTGTGCACCCCTAATGCATTGTTCAAACACAGAATTGTATGAAAAATTCTAGCCAAGCTCCCAAAGATTTTAATCAGAAACTAAGTAAAGACTTTGACCCTCTGTCTACAGTGATAACATTGTGGATTGAATTTACTACTAACGATTTTTAATGAAGTCTCCTCTGTGTCTTGTCTGCAGATGATGTGGAGTGTTGTGATTGTGCTGGCTGCTGTCCTCAGTGTGGGTGAGTATCATTTCATTTCTCCCACCTGCTGTCAATGATGCTGCATTAGATGGAATATTTAGTATGTGCTTTTCAGGCTGACAGATTGCTTAAAGGCATCGTTGAAGGTAAGCTGACCTGTAGAAACCCCTCCCATCTCCAAAGTCCAAAATTTCTAAATGTATCACCAGGTATGGCATTCATAGTAACCAAAAGGGTAAATACTCATAGAAAAGTCAGTGATGGGAGAACAAATGTGAGGAGCTATGAGAATTTGCCCAGTGTTACGTTCACACACACACCTGGTGAAATGTTGTGGAAAGCGGGCATGGCTGTCAGATTGTTAACATCAGTAATCACCTTGTTGGGACGGGCAGTAGTGCGTTTGGTTATTAGCAATAATTCATAATTATCATAGATAATTATGAATTATGAAAATAAGATTGTTAACCTTAATCAATAATTCGGGCACCAACTGTTGGATCTGTGAGGAACACAGTTGATTATTTGCAATTATCAATTGTCAAAGATAATTAAATAATTATAACAATTAATAGAATTATTAATATGAATTGAACAAATACGGGGCACCACCCGGAAACCGGGACCAATAACCAAACAAGGTAGTCTCATTAAAGGAGTTCACCTAGAATGTTAATATCCGAGATATATCAGCATTCGAGGGTGAACAAAGAAGGGTGAATTCGAGCTATGACTCCTTCAATCAGCCACTTTTCACAATGTTACACACAATAATGACAGAAGAACTTCTCTATAAAGATATAACAGTGTTAATTAAACTTAGCAAAATTAACAAAGTTAACAAATGCTTCATTCAACAAGCCGTTAACCAAGTAGTTTGCTGGTCGGCTCAGATTCAGTAGTCTCTGTGTTGAGATATTTCAGCATTTCTTTGAGCTGTGGTTTGTCTCAAATCTTTCCATCGCTGCTCTGTTGCTCACTGTTTTTGTCTGCTGAGCTCCTGCAAAAGTCCCAAACCGGAAAACATGTTGTGTTACTTTGACAACCAGCAACAGTGAGTTGTCAGGTCAGCTGCGCCTTCCTGCATATTAAACAGAATTGATGGTGATTTTGACATTTATTGCTTGTTTATTCTGTTTTGATATATTTGAAAATGTTACATAAAATGTAGTTAATGAAAGTATTGGCAATTTTTTTAAGGTGGTGGAACATTATTAAAAATGCACAATACATGAACAATAATATGATTAATCTCGCGGCACCCCTGGCCTGGGTGTGACTTTTTTGGGAACCACTGCGTTACATGATGAACAGTATGCATACTACCAGCACAACTGAATGGAAAGTTACCCTTTTCACCCCAATTTTCCCAAAATTCTGTTAATGCCAGACATTTTGCCTCATTCTTTCTTCTCTTGCCTTCGTCTCAGAGTCCTATGCAGTCCATGACCTCCATGAGCGTTTGGCCCACGGTCGCCAGCTGAAGATCTACCTGCCGAAGAGTGCAGAGAAGCTAGAGTTCAGTCCAGCAGATGATCCCAGTAAGACCTATCTGTACTGGGACAGGAGCAGGTAAGAAATACACAGTGTTCTGATTGTGGACGTGATGATCAGTGAGTGAAGGTTTGAGTTTCTACCAATACTGATGTATTTCCATGTGGTTATTGTTTTGACCTCTATAGGGTGACTAAAGGCAGGGTATCTGGTACAGGCAGTGACCGACGCTGGTACATCGACAAGGTAACCAAAGTTATTTGTTTAGAATCCAAATGTTCTGGAAATGGAATTAAGTGCTGGATTAAGGCAGTGGAAATTTATGGCAAGAGTTCGATTTCAAGTGAAGGTGTCGCACTTGTGGTCTGTATGTTTCTGTCAGGTCACTTATGAGGACCAGGGGACGTACACGCAGAGAGACTTCTGGAATAAAGAGGTGTCCACTGTCAAAGTGGCTGTCACACGTGAGTTAGCCAAGGGCTGTATTAGCCATAACTTTCTCTTTCTTTGAGAGCACAGCTTGAAAATGTCTCATGGGCTGAACACAAGCAACTGTGTCCAAAAGTCACAAGTCACAGGATAACAGTAGATGCACAAGTAGTACAACCAGACCAAGCATGACTGTATCATTAAAACCCCTGAGTGTATTGGGAACTGAGCAAGCATGTGTTTTATCGCTCATAAATTCAATTTATCATTTCTAAGTGGAAACATGTGATATTTATTCTTTCAGTAGTTTTACTTTAATATCATGTTTGTCAAGATAAACAAACAGTATTTAATTATCTCAAACACATTTCTATTTAACAATCTGTGCATAGAAAGATTTCATCTCATAAACACCACTTTGAATCCCAACTGAATGAACAATGAAGCACATAAGCCTTTAATCCTGAGACAGTGATACATGGAAGTCCTCATTATCAGAAAACACTATTTGTACAATATAACAAACCGGTATATCAGTATATTAATATTATATATTATAATATAATATTATAATGATATTAATTTATCATATACATTTAAATACACATTTTAGAAATGAAAGTCCATTCACATCTATTGTTTTGGGTCAGAGTTAGAAAACAGATATCTGAAAACCAGGGGAAAAAATGTATGTGGCTAGATACCAGAGGCCAGTAAGGAAATAGGCTATAATGTATTATTAGTAATCACCAGGCTCTATCGTGCCTCCTCAAATGACAGACAGCTGGCTGAAAACCATATGATCTCAGATATGGATATGGACAATGGATTTTCACCCACTAAAACAACCTGTAATCCCAGTCATGCGAAAATACGTTCATGTAATGCCACTTGTTCTTCTCACGAGGGAGCAAAGCTCGTAGCATACTGCCAAGGATGCGGTTGAAGCGCTCCACGCTTCCGATTCCAGCGGGATGATAGGCTGTTCTGTGGGATTTGTGCATGGGGGCTATGTCAAGGAGGTCGCAAATGAGCTGAAACTCAAAGTTGGAGCCATGATCTGAATGGATCCTCTCTGGGAAGCCATAAACACAAAAGAAATCATTCCACCTGCCACCTGTTTTGCTGTTTGGTTCGCACAGGGGAATACATGAGCAAGGCATGTGAAATGATCTGTAACCACAAGGACGTCCACAGAGCTGTTGTTCAAGTTCTCAGCACTCCAAAAGTCTATGCACACCAACTCAAGTGGAGCGTGAGTTTGGATGGAATGAAGAGGGGCTCTAGCTTCAGGTTCTGGAGATTTGCTCACAACACACCGTTTACACTTTGCCACATACTCCTTCACTTCCTGCTCTTGGCCATCCCAGTAAAACCGCTGACAAGCCTACTGAAGTGTGCGACTTTGGCCTTGATGCCCTGCATCATCATGGATGCCCTTGAGTACTATTGGTCTCAGTCCTGGTGGGATAACAAGCTGGTGGACCTTATGGTCTGCGGACAGGTCTTTGGTTACCCTGTACAGAAGACCATTTATCAACTTCAGCTTTTCCCATTGCCTCAGAAGTCTCAGGACCTGAGCGTTCTCATGGCTTCTTTCACACCTGGATGGACACCGCTTTCACTGAACGTAGTACAGGGCTCTGGATATGGTGGTGTCTTCCTCGTGCTTCCGTTGGAGTTCATGTGAGAGGGCTGGAAGTGTTCCTTGAGAATGGAGGGAGTAGATATTGCCAACTGCCTCTATAGTAGCAGCTCGGTCTCGTGAACAGGGCTGCAACAGTGTTGGTGGTGACATTACTAGATTTTGCCTTTCCTTTGGTGTTCCAGGTTCTGAGGACAGGATCAAAGTGTTCACAGTCAAGTGGAATGCGTCTTGGACATCCTTCTGAACCTCCTTTGCCTCATTGACAAGAGACTGGTAGCGCTCTTGGATAATTTACCAGGTGATACTGCCCTTAATGAAAGGGATTCTGCTGAGGCGGTCAGGGATGACATTCTGCACGCCTGGAACATACTTGAGTCAAAGTCAAAAGGGGCCAATTTGGACACCCAACTGCTGCTCACTAGCATCCAGCCTAAGCTTGCTGAGGATGTAGGTGAGTGGGTTATTATCAGTCCACACTGTGAACGGCTTTCCTTTTAACCAATGACTGAATTTGTGGCAGAAAGCCCACTTCAAAGCCAGGAACTCAAGGCAGTGCGCAGGATATCTGGACTGGGCTTGGTTCAGGGACTTGCTGGCAAAGGCTACAGGTCTTGCTTTCTGTTCACCCCCTGCTACTTGCCACAGACATGCACCTAGACCATAGGTGGAAGCATCAACAGACAAAATGAAGAGCTTTTGAAATTTGAGTGAGTCAACACCACAGTGTCCATGAGAGCCTGTTTCAGAGACCAGAAGGCTTCCTGGCATTCTGTTGTCCAGTCAGCAGGAGACAGCTTATGACATTTTGGGCGCTGGGAACGGGGCTTGGACTTGGGCTCAGATGTTAGCTTATATAGTGGTCTTGCTAGGGTAGAGAAGCCTTCAATGAAGTTGTTGTAGTGGTTGAACATGCCCAGAACTGATCTCAGCTTCCGAGGAGAGGGAGTACAACCATCCTCCATCACGAGGTCCTTCTCTGTAAGGTTTGCTATGACCTCAACCATCTCTGGATCTGTAGACACACCATTCTCAGTGATTATATGGAAATG
Source organism: Thunnus thynnus (assembly GCF_963924715.1). Lineage (NCBI taxonomy): Eukaryota > Metazoa > Chordata > Actinopteri > Scombriformes > Scombridae > Thunnus > Thunnus thynnus. The sequence continues at coordinate 17,667,424 of NC_089519.1, forward strand.
TCACCTTATATGGATTATAAGGTGACATTTCTTTGGAGCAAGTTTGAGGCCGTGGTTTTGCAGGCGACTGAACACCATCTTAAGTCTCTCAAGGGCTAACTCCTCAGGTAGTGCAAAGATGAGGAGGTCATCAAGGTAACAAAGGAGACTGGTGTAGTTCTGGTCACCGAAGATGGATGTCATGATCCTCATTAAGGAGCCTGGACTGTTGCAGAGGCCCTATGGTAGCCTATTATACTCATAGAGGCCAACAAGGGTTGTGTATGAGATGAACCTTTTGTCATCATGGAGGGGGACATTATAGAAGCCAGAGGTCAGATCCATGGAGCTAAAGAAAACATTACCTCCAAGAGCAGCCAGGGTATCAGACTGGTGAGGCAGAGGGAAAGCATCCCTGAAGGTACATCTGTTTAGCTCCCTAAAATCAGTGCACACTCGAAGGTCTTCATTCTTCTTGTAGACTAATACCAGGGTAGATGCTCACTCACTGCAGGACTTCCAAAGAGGTGCCACAACTCTGCAAACTATCACATTTCAGTTGAGGGTTCTTGATGTTGGAGGCTCCACGATAACTGCACTGCCAATGGAGAGGTCAGACTGCACTGGGAGTTTGCCCCATTGTATGTGCTCTGTGCGAGGCTGCAGTGTTACAGATTTCTTTAATTTCACTGTGCCTATCTTGTCAGGAATATGATGGCCTCTCCAACGCTCAAGGTTTGCCATCAGCCCCAGAAACTTGGCACTTTCTCCCACATTTCCAGTGTCAGGTTTTTTCAGAAGTTTCCAGTAAGCCCTGTCATTTTTCATGCAGTGCAGGAAGTGTTTTATGACATTGGTGCCTATGATGAAAGTGTCAACTTGACCAGGTATCACAAGTACAGGAACTATCATCTGAATGCCATATACAGTCATTTTCAAGTCATAGATGCACTTGGGTTTCACAAAACACCTCCACAGCCCACAACTATTTAACTACTGGAAATGGCTGACGATCGCACTCAAGGAGGATGCGCTATGTCTCCATATTTATAGTGCAGGCCATGGAGCCGCTGTCTAAAAGTCCACAGAACTGTCTGCCTGCTGTCTCAACTGTTGTATAAAAAAGACTGTCACTGTCCATTAAATGCTGTGTTCTTTGAAATATCACTTTATCATCTCCTTCTTGTTCACAAAAGTAACTTCACACTGACTGAAGGTCATCTGCATCTGAATTGTTGGGGGCAAATTCAGTGCCCACATTCTCCCCCTCTGAATGTGGACATGCTAGTTTTCCATCGGAGTAGTGTTGGCATGAGCAGGACTAGAAGAGGCACTGACAGTGTGCTGGTGTCTGGGGCTGTCTGTGATGCTGTCTGCCTCTTGAAAAGCATGAGAAGCACAGGTGGTCACGAACATAGTGTGTTTTTGTGCTGTGACTTCTTCTGTCACAGACATGACACATGTTACGGGGTCTGGGGTACTGGAATTGTGTGTTAAAGGAGGGACTGGGTCTGTTGCTATGAGCCTGCTGATCATGGAGGAGCTTGGACAGCATGTCTATCAGGTGAGACAGCGATGTGGCATCAGGGTTGCTGGACAGAGGAACTGGCTGTGAGACAAGAGGCGGGGTGGGCTCAACACACTGAGGGCTAGGCCTTTTCTCCACGAGGGACTGAGTACTCACAGTATACTCTGACTGTGACATGCAATACTGTGGGATTGTGTGTTGTCTTCTACTTGCAATTCTGAGCTCTTGCTGACGGCTCTCAAGCATGTCCTGCACCTCCACAACAGACCATTTTTCCAAAGGCTTGCTTCTGAAGAATGTGGCTAGGTGCTCATCAGGACAATGACAGATGAATTGCATTGATACTTCAAGTCCAGGTTCATCAACTGAGCCACCCCTCCGATGCAGACAGTCAACAACATGCTCCTTAGTTTCATTAAGGCGGAGCCAATAATCAAACGCAATCTCACCAGTGCTTGGCAAGGTGGCGTAGAAGTCAAATAGGGGAGTTGATGAGGAGATGGCTTCACCAAAGTGCTGTTTAAGAATATTAAACACTGCATCAGGGCTATACTCAAGGTTGTAGGGGCTGTTTCTCACTGACACCTTGACTATTTCCTTAGCTTTGTTTTTCCATTATTTCCCTAAAACAAATGTTCTCTCTCTCTCTCTCTCTCTCTCTCTCTCTCACACACACACACACACACACACACACTCTCTCTCTCTCTCTCTTCATCTTTTCCTCTCTCTATTTATTTATTTTTTCTGAATTTTCTGGTAAAAAATATTCATGTTCCAAGTTCTTGTTGAGTAAAAGTATATAAGTATATCTGATATGACACAGTATATAAGTATATCTAATATGCCACACAACTGAGAATACCTGAGTATGCAGGACCTTTAGTAAAGGATCTAAAAGGATAAGCGGTATAGCTAATGGGTAGAAACAAATATACTAGGGCTGTCTTTAAAATTTAAAAAGTTAACTAATTAATCTCACATTTTGCTGTGATTAATCGCGATTAATCACTTTTTTTCTTCCTAATATTGAAGCTTGTAATAATGGATATTAAAATGTAAAATCATGGCATTAATGTAGAATCAACACCAAGGAAGAATATTAAAATTCAAATAATATTGTTGAATAGCATCTTTTTAACTTTGAACACAGATTCTCTCCTGTGAACTACAGATTTCCAATAAAACCATCAAGGCCATTCACTGTCAGCTTGACAGGCATATTTCTTATATGCACTAACAGAAATAATGACAAAAACCAGGCCTTTAAAATGCCAGTTGAATTTCAAAATCATCAAGCCCATTAAAATTAGATCATCTTAGAAGGGAAGAGGGGAATAATATCTTAGATGCACTAATATAAATAATAATTAACAACAATAAATGTGTTCCATGTTCGAATGCAAGTTGCATTTCAACAAGGTCCGTAATCCATCCATAATCCATGCAAATATGAAAAAAGAACAAGGAAAGATTCTTATTCACACATGGAAGACAAAGAGAGAGAGTTCAAAGGGACCCCTTTTATGAATTAAGCTAACTGTAGCTAACTTTGGAGCATTATTTACCTGCCCTCCTGAAAAGCTAGCATGACATGGTTGGTACCAAAACCTTAGGTCATCTGGTGTCATATGATGTCAGTATCGTCAACCTATCTTTAAAACTAGAGGGCTGTAGTCAACCTAAGAAAATCTTGGTCACCTAAAACAAGAGAACTACATTGCCGCTGCCTTAGCTTTGTAGCTGGCTACTATGAAGTTAGCCATCTAGCTTAGTTTACTGTTGCCTATCTTTCAATGTAATTTAATTTCTTCAGGAAAAACCCTCTATGTGTTCAATATGTCCCATGGTGTGCTCAGGACTAAGGCACAAATATAACTCCATACTGTGGTAGTGTGACTTTATTTCTGTATTCTTCTCTTCTCTATTCCAGCCAGGCATTACTATTTGAAGTGTCTAGCAGGCGAGACTCTCTACATTTCACTGGAGGGCATTGACCTGGCCAATGCTGTCCTCTCCTTTTCGGGGGAGGCTGCGAACGTTACACTGGTGAGATGGATGAAGGGATAAATAGATGATAGATGGGAGGATGGTTGAATAGGTGATGTGCACAGGGATGGAGTGGATTCAGGATTTGGGGATGGATTGTTCAAAGTACAGAAGTGGGGGGTTGAATTTGTTTCAATACCTGTGTTTTCATCTTTCAGTATGTCTTTGTACCACAATACTATATAAATGCTGAGTATGTGTCAGTGCATTAGCTGGCCCTAAGAAATAATAATTTCCCAAACACCAATTACGTCTTTGAAGTTTTCAGATGGATGTTTTTGAAAACCCCATCAATTTTATTTTTTGTAACATTTTAAAAGCTTGCAAGCATATTCCCTTGTGATTCAGATGGAAATGGTGCTGAGTGATGACCTAACAGGAATGTCTCCCACAGGTGCGTGATGGAGCACGGGTATCCCAGGACCTTCCAGATTACTGGGACAGAGTTCGGACCCACTCCATGAACATTGAGATCAGAAATGTGAACTACAGTGATGAGGGACGTTACACCCTGAAAGACCGCAGGGACCGGTTGGTGTCTGTTACCAGGATGGACCTGACAGGTAGGTCTTCATATGTATATATGTGTTTGTCTGCAATCAATGAATTTGAATTTGATTTAAAAAGCACAGAAAAAGTTTTCAAGTGTGCTTTTACTATTTCTTCAGCTGTTCTGTCAGACTCTGAGCTGTAGAGAATAAGACAGGCTTCTTGCTAAACACAAGACTTGAATGGTACCATATGTAATGATGTACCTGTCTTAATGAGAAAGCTGATGGCTGGATAATAGCTAGACCACACATTTGGAGTTATCATACAATAAATAATGATTATATTGCTAATTAATCAGTATTTTAGTACGCGAGAGAGAGAAAGAGAGAGAGAGAGCAGCTGTGGTAGAGCGAGCTAGAGAGTGAATGAAGAGAGCGAGACAGCTGGTGAATCAAATCAATAAACGTTATTTTCTGATTGTTTCACAGCAGTAATGTTCTAGAGCACAAATAAACACCCCCACACACCTCCGCTAAACCCTTTGGCGGTGGGCCGCACCACCTGATTTGATCTGAATACGGCCTTACTCTGTTCATTCATCCATTTCCTTCTGTCCAGCTTGTTCATATGCCTGGCATTAGAATCTGCTCCTTTTATGTTAAAGGGCCAGTATGATTCAACAGCAGTGCTTGTCAATGGTGAAATAGTTTCAGAACCTCCCCAACACCTTTTCAACAGTGGGATTTGGGGATTGTGTCCGACAATTTTTGTAACTTTCTGAAACAGATAATCAGTCACACTCACCTCACACAGTGACTGGCCAGGCATGGCGAGGTGACAATGTTGGCAACTTCTCTATCTAGCTTTTTTTGCATTCTTCACACTACAACACTTTTCATACACACAAGCAAGTGTGACACCACAAATGTCTTCCAGGAGAGACTGTCTGAAAATGTGCTTCGTATCTCTGAATTGAATGATTATCACGATTTTACTCACCAGAACCGGAACAACTATAAACACTTTTGTCTTCCAACGTGGTCGAATATGTCATACAAATTAGTTATTTTCTAGCATATACAGGCCCTTAAGTATTCTTTACTTTACTGTCTTTTTCCAAGCTTGCAGGCAGCCACTAATTTCCCTTCATTTTAGTGTGATATGAACATCATTTTATGGCTTGTTTTATATATATTTTTATCGTACCTCTTGTGGTGTTCAGGCATATGGTTCTCATTCCATAAAATAAACCAGTACAACAGCACACAGAACATGGCAAACCTTCCAGTACACTGTAGTGTTCTCATGTAGTGTCGAAACTCTGACTAAACACCAAGTTAAATAATAGCCAATGAAGAGAGAGTTTTAGTAAGGTTGCTGTTAGCTTGTACACAATTGTAAACAAACGTATTTAACTAACTAATCAATACTAATATATGCCAGATAACTGTAGTTTGTTAAACTGTAAAGTAGTTATCAACTTCTCATATTCAACTAGAAATAGTTACCAACAAATTATTTCTAGTAGAAGTTTGAGACATACAGTAAAAGTTGAACAAATGCCTAGGAGGGAACACAAACACAGTGAAGAGTAGTTATCATGGTGAAGAATGTATAAGCTGACAAAACAAACAGAATGAAAAAGTATGTAAATTAAATAAAATAAGGAAAAAAAGAATCAAATGCAGCTATACCCAGTCAGTTTTCTCATCTCTGGCTCAGGTAAGATCGTCATAGGTTCTTCTCAGGTTGGATAGAAATTTCTGGACCTGTGATAACCTCTAATGCACAGTACTGTGTAAACAATTAATGGTTAATGGCTCATGGTTAATAAGAATGACCTGTAACTGTGATGTCACAGGTACTATCGTAACTGTACTTGACAGAATCTTGCCTTCAGACTATCATTAAAGATATAAGGCCAAGGCTGCATTCACATCAAATCCGGCAATCCGGCACTACTAAGTGGTGGGGGCTTGTTGTTTTAGATGAGACAATGGGCTCATTTGAGATGAACCAGGCCTGCGCAGAATTGATCATTGGCGATCATTGCACAATGCATGCCGGTTAGATTTTTTTCCGACTTAATTGAAACAAGCTCTAATGTCATGCACATGTGGGCAACAATAATTTCATGAGACTTAGGTGGCTGCAGTTGTTGGAGGCAGGCACTGCAGTCGCTCTCCACTGACTGCAAGGATCAGTACATGATGGGAAACATCTGGCTGTCACCGGATCAAAAAGACTGGAAAGGTCTGGGTGGGGAAAGTGAAAAAGTGGCGCTTGTCCCTCCCTCATCACCACCACTGAGGTGCCCTTGAGCCAAGCCCTTATCTTATACTGGGCAGCTTCCAGGTGTGAATGTGTGTACCTGTGTGAATGTGATCAGGGCAGAAGAGACACTCAGTGAAACTTCCCTGAATAAATAAAGGTTAAAAAAAAGTCTGATCCTGTACAAAAATTCAGATGTGTTGATGACAACTTTTATCAGCCACAAAACATCCAATAACCAATTACTGCAGATAGCTAACAATATGAACATTATGCAATTATTTAATTCTGGTCAGCATTATGACCTGAAATAAGAAAACTTTTGGTAACAAGTGTGACATGAAGATTCTTCTCCTCTGTACAGATGTTAAGCCCTGACAGTCTAAATATTCGGATTTGATTTGTGTTTTACTTTATTTATCTATTTGTTTGTGCTATACAAAATGCTATTTTTATATAATTGAAAAATGTAATATATACATGAAAACGTTCACATGCAGGTAACAAACAAACTTTTACCTGGATATACTCAACTATAGGCCTATATTCATTTAAAGTAAATAAACATTTGTACAGGAGAGGTAGGAAGCTAAAATCTTATACCAAGACCTCTCCCAAAAACTCAAGACAAGATAAATTTAATTACACTGAAAGAATGAAAGAAAATATTTTTTTTAATTTGAATTTCTTTATCTCTAGAATGAGATGTGAATGAGTTTAATTAGTCTGATTAATATGATAATCTAATATTGGAGATTAATGTTACAGAACAAATGCTGTTTGATGATCACATGGTATCAGGTAATTTTAAAGTGGAAACAGACAACTTTTCAACATCCCCCCAGTCTTAGCAAGTGGTATTATTGTTTGTGCTGCTGTCGCAAAGACCACTAGATTGTTTTCCTCAGAGCCTAGCTCTGTGAAGAAATGATCAACACCGCTTTGGAAATTGGAGAGTAGAAAGAAGCATGTTCACTGAAAAGGGTTTGAAATTGTCACAATTTTATATTGAATTTGGGAACAGGCAAAAGCTAACCAACTATAAAGCAAGGAGTCTCTGTCTGTCTGTCTATACGTATGTATGTATGTTTGTCCTTTGCATATTTCGAAAAGGATGTGCAGTGTAGAGTGTGAAGTTGTTTGGATCAGCGGTTCTTGAGAAATATATAAAAACACCTCATAAACAACATTGATTTGCTGCTTCTTCTGCTCATGGAGTGAATGAGTTGAAATATGGACAGCACCATGTTGTGGCAGAAAGAGGTGGACAACAGAGGAATCAGATGGTCGAGACACAGGTGTCAGATGGGGAATCTCTTTTATTTCACAATGGCTCACCAACAACGTAGACAGACAAAATTCCAACATTACAGAACGTGACATGCCTTTTTATATTGGAGACAGGCTATGCGTGTGTATGTGTTCGTGTTGCGTGACAAGTCTCATCCTGTTTTGCCAGACTCTTTGGCACCCTCAAATCTAAAGAACAATGAGACATTCCCCAATTTCACTTATCTTGGACTTTGACCAAATTTGAGTAGGCATCTCTGCACTAAGTGTGTGTGTGGTATTCCACCTCTTTCCCAATATCTCCAGATGTCTCCTGTTTTGGTTCAGTGGACTGACATGTTTGGTATCGGTACAGGTCACCGCGACCTGGCACTCATTCCAGGTCACAGTTGCCTGACCCTCATTCCCCTACAGCCACTCTGCCATTGCAACTCACACTGTGGTCAGAGGTGGTACATCCATACTGGTAATAACTTGAAAAAGTTTAAGAGACTTAAGCTCTACTATTGAACTGCGTACTGTGAATGAAACCTGGAATGTACGTTCAAGTCTTAGTGCAGGATGTGTCAGGATGGTGCTCTGACTCGACTTCACACTTGATGGGTGTACTGCTGAGGACCCAAGGAAGTGTAGTGTGGAGTATGAAGTTGTTTGGACACATGCCACGTTTAATTAACTTTGAGTAAACAAGCAAACAGCGAGCTGCTCAGCTCTGTGTCTGAGTGTGGCGCGGCTGTTTGATATAAACGCCGTCACATCACAGCGGGGAGGGGCGTCTGGGCTCTGACTTGCTGAGCAGGACAAAGGTACACGCTCTGCTCATTTAAACTGCCCAAGAGAGAAGAATGAGCATACACAGGAGAAAAAAACAGGCGGAGGCAATAAAACTAGCAAATAGGAGCACAGACACCTTTGATTGACAGGAGATTCAACCAATGGAAGGCCGTAAACTGCTTCTACGGTTCAACCTCAGTTTAGTCTCACTAGTTAAATTTCTGTCTGAATTTAAACTATTTAATTAATTTTAAGTCCACATCATTTTAATTAATACATTTGTCAGTTGATACATACATACGCAGTTCTTAAGAAATAATAAGCAATCAGCCCATTCCGAACAGGCATGTTTTGAACAGGCACTGCCCTAGTTGTAATGATGTGCATTTCATAGTAATAACATAGTTTGAGTAATGTTATTGCTTTGCACAAACAAGTAACTACAGCAGTGGTTGGCATCAGGGTGGAGGGGGAGTAACATTGGAAGAAAACATTCATTCATTTAGTCTATAATGGAGACATGAAAGCAGACTAAATTCTTTAGTGTGTGTTGAGAAAAGGGAACTGCGTTGGTAGCATGTTTATGTTTTTACAAAATGAAAGAAACTGCAACAGAGATGGTGATAACATATATTCTGTCTGTTGATTTTCATATGAACAAATAGATCAGCCTGATAGCTAGCCTGACTGGATACTGACAAGAAGAAAGCCCTCTAGAAAGTCCTCTAGAAATCAAAAGACAAGTTTATTCAGCTAGTATGCAACTAAAACGTAGCGTATGCAGATATAAGTAGTGTGTCATCAGCAATGATCACAAGGTAAACAGTCAAATACGGTGTTCACGGTACAAAGTAATCCATCAGGAATGTGCAGTTAGATATATGTTTGGCCAGCACAATGTGACGTTTGGTTGCGCTTCGGCAAAATTTGAGTCCGGTTCGTTTTCTTGTCAGATGGCTGACAAGAAAACGGCTGGTCCCCCCTCCCGCAGCGTAAATGCACTACCACCATTCAAATTAATGAGAGGACTACCATTTTTCATGCATTGCTGGATTTGGTCTGAATTTTGCCCATAACAGCTATACCTGTGCACACCCCAACATTCTTTTCCACTGCAGACCACAAGGAGTACTCAGGAGGAAACCCGCTCATGGCTCTGCTCTTACTGCTGGGCATCCCGGCTGGGATTTGCTGCTGCTGTCGGAAGAAGATTTTCAAAAAGAAAGCCACCACTGCTGCAACACTACAGGTACTAATAGTATGCACTAACAAGTAAACATAGCACAAAAAGTAAGGAAATTTGTGTTTGGTAGATTATCTCTTTGTTGTAACAATGCTTCTTGGCAATAAATCTTATACCGTTGGAAAGCCTGTTTATTTCCCTTTTAAATGGTGCCACATTTGTAAGGAACATGCATTTTTGGGATGAGCAGTAGAGCTGGGTATGTGGGTTGTGCCCATGAAAAATATGCCAAATCTTCTCTGCCAATGCCAAACAGCTTATTTTGCTGTTGCTATTGACTCTTGTTATGGCCTGTCAGGGAGTCAGGGTGCGGGCCATGTTCTCTACCGATTTAGCATTGCACTTACATAACATTGTCAGACTCTCGATTAACAGTAAAAAAGAAAGCATGAAAATCGATGCAGCAGAACCAAAGATGTTTTCTTTTTAATTCCACACATTCTCATTCCCTGTCAAAACCTGGTACCTGAAGTACCCAGTTGAAGATTCGGATGTGTTAATGTTATGTCACTGAAGGCAGTTTCTCAGACCAGCTCCCTCTGGAGTAACAAAAGGCTTTATATAACTTTTTTTTATGTACAGTATGTAGTAGTACTCCCAACACCCGGAAACACACACTGATATGTAAAGGCCACCAGTGCCTACTTTCCCCAAAGGAAGTTATTATCATCACTCCCTGCTATGTTGAGCTTGCTAGCTTCCATGTGTGGAGTGACAAAGTCAGAGACTAGACACCAAATATCAACACTGTACATTCTGCATTCACATGATAAACCATTCCACATGAGTTCGCTGACTGAAATATTGGCCCCTTTAAACATTTTGTGTAGTAAATTAATAATCTTCACCCCAAAACTGACATATAAAAATACATTAAAAAACATAAAAGAGTTCCATCTTCTCAAATGTGAGGATTTACTGCTTTTCTATGTTTTGTATCATTATAAACTGAATATATTTAGGATAGACAGAATAGGCTATTTAATTTTTCACTATTTGCTGACATGTTAAAGACTAAACAATTAATTAATCAAAATTATTAATTTGAAGAATAATAAACAGATAATGGATAATGAAAATATCATAATCATTAGTTGCAGTCCCCAAACAATGTACTGCCTCATCATTTGTATGTCTCTCTCTCCAGACCACTCCAGTCCATCCTCCTCCCAGTGGTCCTGTTGGACCTTCTCCTCCCTACAGCACTCCAGGACAACCAGGAGCAGTGAGATCATACTCCTAATACTGATCACTTTTCATGTAGTCATGGATGTTATTACTGTACAATTGGGTCTTCATATAATTTCGTATAATTGACAGTATCCCATAATAGTATCACATATTGTTTAGTGGAAATGGTCTTGTCTGATGGAATGTTTATATGAATGTCTCAAAGTGAATCTTGATTTGTTGATGTTTACTCAACAAATGACAGAAAGTGACTGTTTTCTGTGTTTTCAGGAGTACTACCATGGACCTAACCCTGGCATGGTACATAACACACACTTACTATACAAAGTCAATACCTGTTTACATGATCATTATACAAATTATCATCATTAGTGTTTAGTAATAGTATTTAGTAATTAGTATCACAATTAATGGTGTATTATTGGTGATTTGTTTGTGTAATGTTAATCTAAGACAAGTACTTTTCTTGTGTACATTTCTGTGTGTGTATGTGTGCTCCTATACAGGATCCTACAGTCCATCCTCCCCCTCAAACCACTGGCCCAGGACAGTGGAATGGCCCCCCACCCCCTGCTGTTAGTATCACAATACAAGCCTGCTTTTTGAAATATTGGTAAAACCAGGCTTACATGGTCTTACCAAACTAGATTCAAAGCTGTCAGCTGGAGTTGAATGTTTTGGTTTTATTTTCCTGTTTGTCTGCTTCCTCTCTCAGTATTTACTGATCTAGTTCCTGTTTGTCTCCCCATGCAGGGTTTCAGTCCAGGCTACCCATCTCAGAACCCTGCCTACCCTCCTGCTGGCCCAGCTATGTACCCCTCTGCCCAGCCTCCACAATGGAACGGTCCACCACCAGGCCAGTACCCCCCTGGACCTGTAGCTCCTATGGTATGATCCAACTGTTAAAAGGCCAATACCTGCTTTCCGCCCCGTCGCCATAGGGGTCTGCAGACATAGACGCATTCCACATGTGCGCACTAGTAAACAGGGCTACAGCATGATAACTTTCCAGTTGTAAAATCTGGTCTGTGAGTATTACAAACCACTGTGCAGTGTTTTCCTGATCAGCCTTTAAACACAATAATATGTTACTTCAACCAGACTTTTCAGTCTGAATGCAGTTCCTGTATGTTAAGAAAAGTGACAGCTTAATGAAAATAGGAATGCAGTACATGCATAGGGTACATTGCAAGCCTCTTAAATTGCATCCATGTTTCCCTCACTTTTTCGCCTTTTCCTTGCATCTTAGTCCCTCCCATTGAGGATGCATGGAGAGACGCAAGGAAACCATGGGAGGAGGGAGGAAACAAGGAAATATGTTTTTAAAGAAATGAAGTCACAAATGTACTCCTGAGTGGACAGCTGCAGGCACCATGGACGCATAGTAGTTCTGTTTGTACTACTTTCTAGAGTCCATTTGAAAGTAGTAGATCAGTGTCTACAGGAGGACAGCGTAGTGGTTTCAACAAATTGGTGGTACGCGGATGTACACACAGAGCCTACACATACACCCTCTGATGATGAAATTTACATCACGGAGACCCTTGTGCACTTGCGGACGCGGAAAGTATGATTTCCTAGTAGGTCTATCTGCGGACCAGCAGTATTTACACGACACACCCACCTTACTACATGACACACCCACTTGGTTAGGTTTAGCATGAGCAGTGGGATGATTAGGGTTAGGGGTCAGGGAGGTGTGTCGTGTAGCATGCCATTATAGTGACAACAAGGGAGGGGGTGTCATGCAGTAAAGTGGGTGTGTAATGTAGTAAAGTGGGTGTGTTGTGTAGGTCTGCAAGACTGCATATAGACCCTTCTCATAGTTTCGGCTTGAGACGTCCTTTCCTCTGAAGCATCATGTGAAGCAATGTCTGTTTCTGATGCTGGTGACACAGCTGATCACAGCTTTCATTCATCTTTAACAGCTGCAGCGACTTTTGATGAATTTGTGTTTGCACACATGTGCACTGTGTCAATACTAATAAAGGCTCACAATTATCACTGCCAGAGCAGCTGTCTCCTCCCTGCAGACTGTTACCTGTTTAACACACACCTGCACGTGAATAAGAACCTGCATTCTGTAATTATACTGTGTACTGTGTCCTGCTAGGAGGCACATGAAGCATTTCTATCAGCAGAATGCATTTGTATTATTTATTTATTATTTGCATCTGTATTTATCGATATTTTGATTGTATATTCATTGTTTAATAACCCAGATTATGCGTAGGGTGTCTTTTGAACACTGGAAATTATTTTTGGCTAAATGTTTCAGGGAAAATTGAAATTTTCAGCCTCACATGTGACTGAATGGAAATGATGACAAATTATGTAAAATATAAATGTGTTTAAACAGTGTTTCTTTCTGAAGGACATAATCTCACTGACTTTAATTTTATCTATAATAACAGTTAATCAGTGAAATAACAGATCATGAAAAGAAAAATCTTTCTAATAAATGAAGAAAGTTGTTTATGGTTCTTTTGTTGATCAGACTGACAAATAACAGATTTTCCTATTTACCTTCCTGATAAAGCACTATTTGTTTTTTTAACTTGATAAGCTTTTCCTAAGAGGCAAGGCAACTGTATTTGAATAGCACCTTTCAACAAAAAATGCACTTAAGTAAAAGTATTAATATCATAATGTAAAAATACTCCAATACTAATAAAAGTCCTGCATTCAAAATATTACTTAAGTAAAAGAAGAGTAATGTAATAAAGAGTAAAGTAATATGAGCACAGTGTATTTTAATTATCAAAAGTAGAATACTTGTTCTGCAACAAAATGGCCCCTGTGAGTTATTTTATCAAATATATTACATTATTGAATCATTGTTACTGATGCATTAATGTGTAAGAAACATATTACTGTTGTAGGCTAATAATGTTGATAATGTTGTAGGCTAGAGAAGGCCAGGCCTTCCCTAAATGTAGAGTTAAACAAACCCCCCCCCCCTCACATTTACTTTAAAGAAGCAAATGTGAGTGATGACTGAATCTACTTAGTTATAGTTGCGAAGTGGTTTACATAAGACAAAAAGAGTCTGTGTGTCTGTGTGTCTGTGTGTGTGTGTGTGTGTGTGTGTGTGTGTGTGTGTGTGTGTGTGTCTGTGTGTGTGTCTGTGTGTGTGCCTGTGTATGTGTGTGTTTGTAGGGCTATGCTCCAGCTCCAGTCATGTACAGCTCTCCTCCACCAGCAGCCAGTGAACCTGTGAAGGAGGAGGTCAAGATGGAGAATATGGGAGCCTCACCTGCTGACCCTCTGCTGACTGCTGCACCACAGGTACAGACACACACATATACACACATGCATGCATGCACACATACACACACACACAAGTAATTGTACTTGTACTTATTTGTGGTGAATACATTACCAAAAATTGGTAATTGAACTCATGGTTCTGGATGACATTTTAACAATGGGGAAATGACAGGATCAGGTCTGTAACAGACATGGACCCACATATGCTAAAAACAATGATTATGAGAGAAGCAAACTTAATCTGTTGTATTAACTGTATTATCACAGAATTTTTATTTTCACCCCCCAGGCTGACACAGCTTCATCTCCTCAACCCCCCTCCTCCACCAATGTTCTCAGCTCCTCTGACGGTGCCTACAAGTTTCAGATCGACGGAGGGACAAACTCCACCAACTTCCTGTAGAGCAGGTCCTGCTCCTGGAGCAGCCTCCTCCCAGTCGTTCCTCACTTTAGTTTTACGGCAGCCCTCTGTGACCATTTTGCATTCCTTTGTCTAAGCATTCAAATCAGGGATGCAAAATGGCACAGGTAGGAACAATGAAAAGCATTTGGACTGTACATACCCCTTACCTTCTTGCCTTGCTCAGTGTTTAATCCCTTACCTGACTGAAAAGAATGTGTTATCAGGCTAAATTAGCAATTATCTGTGGTATATAATCTACTACAGCTGGGTCAGCAAGCTGTGTTTGTGAGCAGTCACATGTAGGATTCAAAGAGTCAGCTATTTTGGGATCAAACTTCCAGAGGCAAGGAGATAAGGAAAGGAGGTGTTCTCTTTTAAGTGTTAGCATGTGGAATAGAGAGTGATTTCTTATATAATGTGCCAGAAACCAAGAAATTAAGAGACTTGAGATTTACTCAAGTGTGGAGCTTTGAGGTGTGTTCAGACTAAACACAAAGATAATGTTTGTGTCATTGTGCTCAATCAAATTTGAGCAGTGGAGTGTTTTTTAAGTTTGTGTTTACTAGCTACTAACAGCCAGTGGAACTAACCAGACATCTAAAAACAGACACTGACTGTATGTGTATGTGTTAAATGTGGCCAGGACTGTAAATAGAGTCTTAAACCTTTGTTATACAAGTGAATATTTATCTGAAATTGTTGTGAAAATTAATCTTGAGCAGATACTTCAAGAGATCCCGGGTCTGTTCCTGTCCATTTGTGTCCATTGACCTCTAAAGTTGGCATTGAGTGGAGTCTGAACACACCTTCAGGGCCTGGTCTCACCAGGAAGTGGAAGGGAGAAATTTCCTCATGTGACATTGTAGTTATAGATAGTACCAGTCGCACAGTCAACAGAAAGAACACACAGTAACACCATCTACTCAATACTGTAGATACCCTAGTTTCACATCAGGCTGTTATGTTCTGTAAAGCTTCAGAATCTCTCCTTGTTTGGGTTTGCTTATTTTAAAATTTGGTAAGAAATTTCTGTGTACTTAACTTTTGGGGCCCATGGGGTCTGGTGCACTGGGGAAGTTGCCTGCTTTATCCGTTTGGTAGTCCATCCTGCAGGTCCTAGGTTCTAGCAGAAGTGACAGATTTTCTAATGAGAAGGACTGTAACACAGAATTACTAAAAGGATAGATACCTCAGTTTTTGACTGGCAGGTCAACACTGTTTGCTATTGGTCGATGGTGCGAATTTGTGTGTAAAAACCTGGTAAAACTGAATTCACTAGAACCCCCCCCTTCAAATGAAGTTGGTCTGGTGTGACATGTGGCTGCTGTACATGCTGGTGGGATCAGGCCCTCCAAGTGTCTTTTTAACAACCAAACTGTAAGAATGCTACCAGAAGAAGCACTCTGACTGCCTTTCAAGGTGGCCACATGCCTCCTTACTGTTACATCAAAAAACATATCACTTTCTTTCCATCCAGAGCCTTAGGTACCTATATCCCAAACATTTATCAACATTCAGAGAGCGAACCAGTGTGTCAAGACAGTGTTGCGGCTTCATGTTTGTCTGTTATTACCCTGCATAGGTGGTTCAACACCTTTTTGAACTATGGTGCTTCTAAAATCTACACCACCTACATATTAATGACAGTAAAGCCCAGGCCAAACAAGATGTTCAATGTTAGCAATTGTTGGCACTTGTTAATTCAATTTGATCATTTGGATGATTCAGTTAAAAAACCAAAGGGAGTGTACATATTCACCAACAGTTGCCTGTTGAGTGTTGCTGCATCCTGTCTGATGTCCAGGATGTAGGTCAGAAACATTCCTACTTATCAAGAATAGTTTTCTTAAAACAGGTATTTATTGACCTGTAAATAACATCACAAATGCCTTTCTCTGCCAAAGTCTGGTTTTATTGTCAGTATCTTGTTCTTTACCTCTGCATGTTGTGAGGAGTAAATGCAGTGAACTTTGATGCTTTCATCATCACAGGGTATGCAGACCAGATGCTGTCAGTATTTCATTGTCTTGAGGTCGGCTGGATCCAGTATATGTCTTGCATTTGGTGTCTAAGCAAACAGGTTTTTGGAGTCACATCTAAAACTGAGACGAACAAGTTCAGGTCACTTGTCGACAGTTTACATTAAAATAACCAGCATGCTTCACTAAAAGGAGGCTTAGTTTTCAGTTAAGTGATTTACATAGCACAGTGCTGTCAAATCATAGCTGGCTTTAAACATAACTCATACAATATACATGTATATATAACTAAGCTATTCAAATGTTCTGAACACAGTGAGTGCCTTTTCATTTCTCAATGTGAAGGTGACTTTGGCCTCTTTTCTACTTGATCTTTGTGTCTTTGGGTCAATTTTCATATGAACAGCAAAATATGGTCTGTGGTTTTTTTACCTTTATGTCCAAGACCTGATGTTACTGACATGTACAGACCGGTGACAAATTAAAGGAAAAAACAAAATAAAGTGGTGTTGGGTCACCACATACCGTCAGAACAGCTTCGGTGCGCCTTGGCATTGATTCTACAAGTCTCTGAAACTCTTCTGGAGGGTTGAACACAATTCTTCCAAAAGATATTCCCTCATTTGGTGTTATGATGAAGGTGGTGGAGAGCGCTGTCTAACACACTGGTCCAAAATCTCCCATAGGTGTTCAATTGAGTTGAGATCTGGTGACTGCGAAGGCCATAGCATATGATTCACATAATTTTCATATTTGTCAAACCATTCAGTGGTCCCTCATGCCCTGTGAATTGGGGCATTGTCATCCTGGAAGAGACCACTCCCATCAGGATTGAAATGTTTCATCATAGGCTAAAGGTGTTGACTCAGAACAACTCTGTATTGATTTGCATTGACCCTTCCCTCTAAGAGGACAAGTGGACCCAAACCATGCCAGTAGAATGCCCCCCACAGCAAAACAGAGCCACCAGATCCCCACACTGTGGGGGTCAAGCATTCAGACCTCTGCCGGTTTTTCTTTTAATTTGTCACTTATCTGTAGCAATGGTGATATGAACTGCGGTTTGCAAAAGGTTGAAAATGTGGTTTTTATTGTTTTTGTGTAAGCGCAACCAATGATATTCACTAAGTGTAGATGTAGTAGATGGCTATGGGTGCTGATGCAGTTGGAGACAACATCAAACTGGCACTATTTTTGTGGTATTTTGGTCTCTCCAGTTCCACATCCACCTCTGGATGTCAGGCCAATGCCAGTGGTGCTGGCACTGGCTTCCTACCTCTCATTTTATATTTCTTCATTCTGTACATGCACGTGCTACTCTGTGTCAGTGAAACTATGCATGATAAAACAAATTTCTGGAATTACTTTCATTTCTAACTCAGAGCTGAGGTTGGTTGCCCAAGAAATTCACAATTAGTTATCTTACAGGAGATCGTTTAAGGGAAACTGTGCCCTGAATTAAAACAGATCATATGTAAACTGATAGATAAATGATAAGTGGATAAAGGAAAGACTGCAAACATTCTTCGGTTTTTCAGCATTCTTCAAAATAAGTGCTTGTTGGATTGTCGAACAGTGTCTGAAACCCCCTCCCCACAGGGGGCTATGTCCGACAGTTTTTGACGATCTGACAATCATGTCCACTTCACACAGTCGCTGACCCAGTGACCAGGGTTTGAACTTCTCTCACAAGCCTCATAAATTCTTCTGTCACTTTTGAGTAATCAACATGGTCGGACCCTCCCTGCCTTTAGCACAAGCCACAAAATCATGCTGCTGGTGATGTACCTGGTGCTCCTGCATCCATTTTATTATGACATGGCTTTTCTTCTTCCTGTGGATAACTAGTCAAACAGACAACCTCATATCACATGAAGAAATTTGCAGCTGCTTCAATGGATTTTGATAGCTGAAGTGGTATCAGCAGTTTCATCCATGGTTTATACCCTAGAGTTGATGGTAAACATCAACTCCAGGGCATAAACTGTAAACAATCAAAAAGGCTGAAAAACTATTTGTCAACCAACAGTAGCCTCAATAGACCAGAGTCAATAAAGGTCTCAGTATGCTTCAGACTAATGATTTTATGTTTTTAAAGGTTAAAGGGTTTATACTTGTTCTGTATGGCTATGTGTCTTTTTAGTCTTTATACAAGGAATCTTATAAATGTGGCTAGCAGCGCACATCTTTAGACAGTCTCTCTCCGAGAGCATTCATAGCTCTGTGTCTACCTAATTTTTTGACTATTGACCCACTCAGACGTCAACATTGTCAGATGTTTTTGCTTTTGCTTGCCTTGGTTGGTTGGAGCTATACATTTGAGGCGGTCTGATTGTGTGGCTTAAATGACAGCTGTAGCATTCCATAGGTCTGAAAACAGCAACTGAAAATTACACTTCAGTGGTTCTTGCTTAGCTATATTTGCCAATCTAGTGTTTTGTACTCTTGTCAACATGCTTAAAGATGCTCCTTGATTTTGTTATAGCACCCAATGATGCACCCACAGGGCTGGAGGAAATGTGGAGATTTGGGGGTGCTGTAACAAAATTGGTGAGTGTCTTGAATTTGTGCTTGTGTCATTAATAAACCTGAAATATATGTTCTCTCTATATGTAAATCTTGTATCCTTTTTTGAGGCAATGTAAGGATAGTGAAGTACTATAGGACCTACAATACTTACCTTTTTTATTTCCATTGTACTCGGGAACAGTGTGCTTGTAGTTGTTTGGGAATACAGAGGGTGTTTTTGGATATTTGGTGCTTAGCTGAGTTGGGGCATGCTCCAAACAAAATCATGTCATGTGGTTTTAATTCTCTAGGTTCAGCCTGGGGTGTGATCAGAGCAGGGGGGCTTTTTGGTTTTACAGCAATCAATGATAAGGCCATATTCCACAGACAGACACTGATTGACCTATGATATAATATAGTGTGATTTTTTTATAATATTAAACACTAAATCAATCATAAAAAGTCCAAAAAAAATTCAAGCAAATAAGTAAGTTTCTGGTGAATCAAAGCTTCAAATTAATCGTCATAGAGCTGTATTTCTTTCATTTTCTCCATAATCAAGAAAAAGCTGCCATTGAGTTGAGGTTTGAACAAAAGACGACTATACAAGTCTATAACATCAGAAAAGGAAAAAAAACTGCAAAATGATGTATGAAAACAAGAAACAGTGGCAGTGGTACAAGACTGTCCCATGCCGCAAAGTTATGCCATTGATCTCCTTTAACAAGTAGCAATTTGATATGAATGAGTGAAAGTAAAAGTTTTGTCATGCCTATGCACACTGCCCCCATTCCTAAATCACAACTTGTCTGACAGAAAAATCAAGGTTGAGGGATTAAGATTGTGTCTGGGAACTCCCAACAGCTTGGTGGAAGAGTAGAATTTCACATGGACCCCAAGGGGAACATCTCTCTATCTCGCTATATAAAGTAAGGAATCTCTGTCTGATTATATGTATGTATTTATGTATGTCCTACGCGTATCTCGAGAACTGTTCATCCAATCTGCTTCACACTTGGTGGGTGCATTGCCAGGGATACAGGGGAATGAATTGCTGAAATTTGGTGCAGCTTGGACATGCAACACATCTAATATTAATAAACTTGAAATAAACAAGCGAACAGTCAGCTACTCCGCTCTGCAGCAGTGGGTGGGGCATTTGGCCTCTGCTACTGCATGTCATGGTCAGAGCTGTACAACCCTGCCATGAAAGAAAGGAGGGGATAACATCTCTCTTCATTTGATAATGTTAAAAGTTAGGCTTTTTTGTGGGTTTCCCAACTCATTTAAAAAAAAGATGAGAGAAAAAGGGAGAGAGAGGGCGAGCGAGCTGAGTGCAAGAGCGAGCAACAGAGAGACAGCGCTGGTGAGGAGAGACAGTGATTGAAGGCTTTGTCTGCGAGAAAGAAAGCCTGTGAATTACAGAAATAAAACGTTGGGTTCCCTGACTCATTTTTAAAAAGACAAGAAAAAGAGAGAGGGCTAGCTAATTGAGAGCTCAGGGGGAGCGACTTTGTGAGGCAGAAGGGCAGAAGTTGCTGCAGCGACATATAATGAGAGGAAGACAAACAGTTATTTGGCATTTTGTCCTGTAGCTCTTCAGTTATCCAGCTGCAATTATCCACTGGTAAAATGTTTTTTTAAATGTAAATTGTGGTTTAACCGGAGCCATTACTGAACCTGTCCGACTGCAGCTCTGCTCCACAGCGGGCAGAGCTGCTCCAACAGTGGACCTGTCAGCTGCAATGTAGCTCTGCCAAAACTGATGTTTAGGCTCCGCATTGAACAGGTCTTGTCAGCTGAAGCTGTCCACTGCAGGGCAGCTCCGCCTAAATGCCAGTTTCAGCAGAACAGGTTCAGTTTCGACAGAGCTGCTCCACAGCAGACAACTTCAGCTGCCAGACAGGACAGAAAGTTTCGATGGAGCCCTGGTTACACTGCGATTTAACATTTTTTAACAAGATTTTACCAGCTGATAATCGCAGGAACAGAAAGCCAGAGAGTTGAAGAGCTGCATGGCGAGAAGCCAGAGGGATTTCTGTTGTATTTGTGGCTTCCAGCAGCTTTTCCTCCTGCAGACAGTTATGGACGGAGAGACCCCCTCCAGCCGGCCAGCACCGCTGTAGCTGCTGTTAGCTGCTCTCCGTCTCCATCAGCGTAGCGTTTACCCGGGGTAAATTCCCATCACTTACCATGTAATTACCCGGAACTTACGGTGTAACTTCCTTGTATGAATCTGTACATATAAAATACTTACCAGTTCTTACAGGTACTTAAATGTAGGTACAGTGGAGGTAACTTCCTCGTATGAATCAGTATGTTACATATATATATATGTGTACTAAAATCAAATGTTTTTGCTCATGGCAGTTATGACAATCATTTTTTATGCATGTGTGTTTAACAGGCAAGCTTCACCCACACTCCTCTCTCAAGTGCACAGCTATGGAAGGCTTGTATTGTAATCCGAGGATGAAAAAATAACAATACAGTAATGTTATAATATACATAGTATATCTTTAATTACACAATAATAAGGTATGCAGGAAGTTATGAAAAATAATCTTATTTCTTAATTACACAGAAACCACAATGTATGTGCTTTTCTCCCAGTCTTATTCTGTAAGTACAGACTACTTACCCTATAAGTACATGGTAACAACAGGGAGCCGGCTATATTATTAAGTTCACACTGTTCCCCAGTCCTTATTCTGTAAGTACAGACTACTTACCCTATAAGTACACTGCACGTTATCTGTGCTGTAAGATGAAAGTATAGCAATGACGTTTATAATTGATATTATTTGAGGGGCGCATTGGTATAGGGTTGGTTTAGATTTGTAAATTGGTTTGGAGGGGTTTAGAAATGGTAGGACTCAGTTGTATATTGATTTATCGCCAGAAATGTATATCTTTTGTCTTTTTGTTTGTATTTTGTAAGTAAATAAAATATATATATTTTTAAATTACAATATGATATATCAAAACAATGGTTAATCCATTTTCTGATCAGGGTTCTAATAGCTGCAGTACCAACAGTATTAAATGGACATGGAAGCAAATCAGATGGTTAGTGAAAGGGTGGTGCTTTTTAAGGCTGATTTAAGCCAAAACTAGGAACATAACCTGCTCTGGACCAGGTTAAGTTTGCAGCATAAGTTCTCTAATAGCATCAACTTTTGGGCCATATGTGGTATTTAACTGGCACATGTGGCTGAGATATGACATGGAAAAATGCATATTTGCCAAATTATAACCACATATGTTTCACCATACCTTGGCAATCATGTGAACTGACATGCATTGATGTTCCCCAAACATCACCCAAATGGTTTGCACCTGCCGCTGCACCTGTATGTGGCTTCAACCTGAAAGACACAGTTTGGAGGGTTATAAAGGTAACCTTTTCAACTGCTGTTGCAAGACTGATGAACTGGAAGGGGGTGAATTAAAAAATATCTGTCCAGTGGCTGATCTTGAAGGCAGTTGTCATTGGTAAGCAGTGTGACAACACTATATATATATATATATATATATATATATATATATATATATATACACACACACACACACATATATATATATATATACATATATATATATATATTAGCATGCTTTGTCCACAAGTACTCATGGTTGGGTAAACGTGTGTGTGCATAGGAAGATATGACAAAGATATGAATAAAAATATAACACTGCTGTTGTCTGATGTGTTCTGCTTTCTCATGGCGCTGTGTTAGGATGGCCATGTAGGGGCTGGACTTTAAAGCAGGAGGTTTGAGGCGGAGGTTAGGTGCAGACCAACCAGGTGTTTATTTCACCCACAGACACAGTACAACAGTCATAATTCTCCCCATAAAATACTGTGGACCACAGGCAGCATGTGATGCGGACAGCAGCAGTGCTTGATGGACACTGGCAGCCTTATATGGCCAGCCACTGGCAATGACCTTGACCCCTACCACAGTATAGGGAAATCTGCCCCTCCCCAAACATCAAAACTACACAAAAACAACAAATACATTAAAACACATTCATACTACACCCATGTCAAATAGTATACCTAATCTAGATTTATGCTACACATTACAGTAAAATCACAGAAAACCTGAACAGCAGATTAAAGTACACTAACACCCCTACACTAATTACCACATGGTATCTCCCGGAACCTTTAAATTGGTGCTCAGGTAGCCTGGAGACTCTTTTAGCTAGAACACCCTGGAGAGGAGACAGAACAGAGGTTTGTGACCTACACAAACATGACACATTACATTATTGCACAATCAAGCCACAATTGGCTATATTCAATCCACCATCATTTCAGCAAAGGTTATACCTGTGGTGGCCACACCACACGTGAGGACCAAGTGTTAGTGGTTTTCTTTAACACTTAACATACAGACATTTCAAATAATGACAGTACACATAGTCTTGTTTTTATACAGCACACACTTTATTATTGACAGTTTGTTTGCTAATTTGAGTGCACGCATTTTGGTTAACGTTCTGTCTTTAATATTTCTTGCTTGCGTTCATGCTTTACCTTGTCTTTTTTTTTTCATGGATCCAGCGAGTCCTCCCTCTGGCCGAAAGAGTCGGAGCTGGTCAAGATGGCCTCTTATTCTGTGGCAGGCAGGAATTGGAAGAGGTCAACCGGGCGTGCAAGAGGGGAGTCTGCCTTTCGAGATCCAGTTATTTTAATTACTTTAGGACTTTAAGTTTTATTTTTCTTGCTTTGATAGTTAGATTGCTTTTAAATAGTTAATTGATTTAAATCTTTGTGGATATTAAGTAGGGATGCACAATATTGGATTTTTTGCCGATATCCAATATGCCGGTATTTCCAACTCATTGTGGCCGATGGCTGATGCCGGTACCGATATATGCACATATTTTTTTCCAGCTGGCTGAGGAGACTATTATGCATGCAAGCATAGATTGTACTAAGTATGCTAACATTAGCTGAGAGGCTAGCGGAGCGTTTGCCACAGCATGACCAGAGGGAAGCACAGCCAGCTAGCCTCCCAGCTAATGTTAGCCCCGGCTTTCTATGTGGATCCAACTGGAGCATCGAGCCCCAGTTTGTTATTCAGGTTAAAGTGGGAAGAAGCAGCAGGTCTGACGGGCAACTTGAGTGAGGTGGAGCCTGCGGAGGAAGCACCGGGACTGTAAGGATGAAACAGTCCGTGGAGGGAAGCAGTCAAGGGAGAAGGCAGCGGAGGAGAAGGCAACAAATTGGCCTCTCATAATCAGCAGAAATGGTCGATGCCGATATTTCATTTTAAAGCTTTTATCAGACTATACCAATGATGTGCCGATAATACCGTGCATCCCTAATATTAAGGTTAATTTGAGATGTAGAGTTAAGTGTCTGTTCCTGCCCCCCTTGTACGTCTGTGTAGGCTAGCCTGTGTGTATATAAACCCTTCCTTATGTGTCATTTGTCAGTTATGTTGAGTTTAGTTGAGGTTGCTGTTTGTTTAGTTGACCTCAATTTGAGTTAAAGGGCCCTAGTTTTTGAAATTACTTTCCTCTAGTTTTCCTATTTTTGTATTTTGGAAAAAATATTTTTTTAAGTTGAAATTAAACTGTAAATTAATGACTATTTTTTGCTTTATACACCTGGTGTTCCTTAGTCTTACTGCTTGGTCCCTGACAATTGGTGGCAGTGGTAGGATCATCCAGTTAAAGAGCCAGAGTGTTTTTTGTTTATTTCTTTATGCTTTTTCCACTTCATTTTCCCCCCATTTTTTTCTTGCTTGTGGAATGCTGAGAGGAAGAGGAAGCAGAGCAGGTAGTAGCCAAGCACTGCAGCTGGAAGTGGAGGGACAGACAGAAAGTGAAGGAGAGAAGTGTGAAGCTACTGGTGGGGGTAACAGG
The DNA here is from genome assembly GCF_963924715.1 of Thunnus thynnus. Lineage (NCBI taxonomy): Eukaryota > Metazoa > Chordata > Actinopteri > Scombriformes > Scombridae > Thunnus > Thunnus thynnus. The sequence continues at coordinate 17,692,281 of NC_089519.1, forward strand.
CATTGAGGGGGAAGAGATTAAAGAACCTACTATTGCAGATCTGGCAAACATTCTCCAGGCCTATATAGGACAGCAGAGGGCACGAGAAGCTCAATGGGACCGAGAAGTGGCTCAGCAAGTCCGAAGGTTTAAGTTTCTGCAGCACCAGTTTAATCCTCTCCAGCTGGAAGTGCAAACACGAACTGTCCCTGGGCCTCAACTTGCTCCATCACAGAGGCTTAAGGTGGACACTAGTTCTGCTAACTCTCCATCACAGATTGTTTCTCCACCAGGAACTGTTCATTGGGACATTACAAATCTAGGTCAGTCTCGGTTCTTCAGGGAACCTAAACTCCAAAAACTGACTGATTCAGATGATATTGAACATTTCCTAATCACCTTTGAAAGAATAGCCGTTGCATGGCTGATGAAATAAGTGAAACCATTATTCTTGAGCAGTATTTAAGAATGTTATCTCCTGAGCTCCAGGTTTGGATCAAGGAACATGACTCCCAGACTGCAGATAAGGCTGCATCACTGGCTGACATGTTTGTGGCTGCACGTCCAAAGAACTGCAGAATGGTACTCTTTACCATTGCCACAGATCAGTCAGACAGCTGATGGTTCCAAAAATAGCCCGGGACACTGTCCTTACTTTGGGCCACTCCATTCCCTGGGCTGGCCACCTAGGGAAACATAAGACCACAGCCCGCATCCAACGTCATTTCCACAGGCCTGGCCCATGTAAAGATCTAACACAGTTCTGTAGGAGTTGCCCTCAATGCCAACAAACATCAGCTAAATTCCCCACCAGAGCTCCCCTCCAACCCCTCCCAATAATCAGCACACCATTTGAGTACCTTGGAATGAACATTGTGGAACCAGTGGAGAGGAGCAAATCAGGAAACTGGTTCATGTTTTTCATTACAGATTATGCCACTAAGTATCCTGAAGTGTTTCCACTAAAGTAAATTAAATCTAAGCCTATTGCATTGTGCCTTGTACAGTTCTTGTCAAGAGTTGGTTTTCCCTAGGAGATACTGACCGACCAGGGCTCTAACTTCATGTCCAAATTGCTGAAAGAGGTGCACCAGCAGCTGGGCATCAGAGGTTTGAGGTTTACACCTTATCACCCACAAACAGATGGACTCACAGAGAGGTTTAATCAGACTCTGAAGCAGATGCTCCGTAAGTTTGTTAATGGCACTGGCTCAGACTGGGACCAGTGGATTCCTTACCTCTTGTTTGCCTACAGAGAAGTTTCACAAGCCTCCTCTGGCTTCTCACCTTTCAAACTGCTATTTGGTCATGAGGTCAGGGGTCCCCCAACTCTTCTAAAGAAATCTGAGAGAGAGATCAGGTGAGCAAAGAACCTGTTAATGTTGTTTTCTATGTTCTTCAGATGAGGGAGAAGCTGGATAAAATGACTGCACTTGCCCAGGAAAACATGGCAGCAGCGCAGCATCAACAGAGGACCTGGTATGATCGAGCCACTCGGGAGAGGGGCTTTAACCCTGGCCAGAAAGTGCTGGTGATGCTGCCCACAAAGGAGAGCAAGCTGTTGGCCAAATAGCAAGGGCCTTTTCAGGTAATTAAGAAACAAGGCTCTACCACCTATGAAATCTCGACTCCAGGTCAGAGTCACCCCACTCGGATTATCCATGTCAACCTGTTGAAGTGGGTCCCTAGGCCTGGGGAGACATCAAGTGTTCTTCTAATCAGAAATTTGAAAGATGAGGATGTGGAGGAGCAGTATCTGCCAGTGCCAATTCCTTCAGCCTCTGACCTTGACCATTTGCCTAGCAGTCACAGGTGAGAGCCCTTTATGCACCTAATGTTTTTCAGGCCAATCCAGGCCGTACAAATGCCATCGGGCATCATATTGCCTTAAAGGAAAATGCCTCAATCAAATGTATGAGTTATCGGATTCCCGAACGCCTCCTTGGTCCACTTAAAAAGGAGATTGATTTGATGTTGTCCATGGGAATTATTGAGGCTTCCCAGAGTGAATGGTGTAACCTCATTGTTCTAGTACCTAGAAAGGATGGCACAAACAGATTTTGTATTGATTTCAGATATTTGAATGCAATTTCTAAGTTTGACTCATATCCAACACCCCGTATTGATGACCTCATAGACTAACTAGGCAAGGCCAAGTACCTCACCACCATTGACCTTTCTAAAGGCTATTGGCAGGTTCCTCTGACACAGTGGTCTCGTGAGCTGACTGCCTTCCGGACTCCATGGGGACTGTCATAGTTCACAGTCATGCCTTTTGGGTTATATAGAGCTCCAGCTACCTTCCAGAGGCTCATGGACAAGGTACTGTATGGCCTATCAGATTTTACTTTTGCCTACTTGATGATGTTGTTGTGTACAGTAATTCCTGGGAGGAGCACTTGGAATATCTCAGAATTGTTTTTGAGTGTCTCCGCAAAACGGGTCTCACCATCAACCCTGCCAAGTGTACAGAGATCAAATACCTCGGCTATGTCATTGGGTATGGTGTCATCAAGCCCCAAGTTCAGAAGGTCCAGGCCTTTCAGTCCTGCCCTTTACCCCAGACCAGAACTCAGCTGAGGTCATTCATTGGCATGTCAGCTGGCATGTAAGTTAAAGTAACTAGCAATTGTGGGATTAGCAAGAAAGTCGCTATAAGGAGAGAGCTAAGAGTGCTTAAGTAGAACTAATGTAAGTTTAAATACACAGGGGGTAATTAGCCGCAGTAATGAAGTATATAGCAAAATTAACTGGGTTGAGAAGCAGAAACGCTACCAACAACTCAAGAGAGAACACAGAAGCTAAATTAGACAATATGCTTACTGCAGCACATCGGCAGCACTTAGCTTTTTTCACTGAGAAACATTTACCACATCCAGTCAGGATATCTGGATATCAGTATATATATGGATAGCATCGCATGTATATATACAGTACATATAGCATGTCCTGACACATTTCTGACATTACGATAAATGATAGAAAAGTTGACTCTCTCTGAGTTTGAGTATTATCACTTTTATGAGTTAAAAGAATAGTTTGCTTTTGGAAAATAGAGTGAGAGGAGAAGACTGATATCAATCTCATGTCTGTATGGTAAATATGTAGTCAGCATAGGTTAACATGGCTTAGCACTGAAGCAGGGGGAAACAGCTAGCCTGGCTCTAGGCAAAAACCACCTACACACACCTCAGAAGTTCACCAATTACACTTTGTATCTTGTTTGTTTAATTTGTATACAAACAGAAATGTAAAAGCAAATATTTGTGGTTTAGGGGGAACTTGTATAGCTACCTACCACACTGCACATAAGAACAGGGTTGATGGAGAAACTGTTGTTCATCAAGAACCAGCTTCAGCAACTCCCTTGAAAACCACAAATTTGTATTTTTTTATTTTTTTTTTATGGACAGATTGAACAAATAATATACAAGGACACAGCAAGGCTAGCTGTTTCCCCTTGCTTTCAGTCTTTATGCTAAGCTTGGCTAATACATCCCTTTAATACTTTACACATAGACATGAGAGTCGTGCTGATCTCATCTCACTTCTGGATAAACAAAGCAAATATGAGCATTTTTCAAAATGTTTTAATATTTCTTAAATGTAAAAGGACAGTTAAAACATTGGAAGTAAAAGCTTTGTCTTCTTGAATCCTTTACACTTTGGCACAGTTTACACTTCCAGGGCCTGCACCTGTGCCCTGATTGATGGCTTGCTGGAAGCCAAATTGCCCCTCTGGGACATTAAAGCTTTACTCTACACATTCTTATTGGAATAGTCCAACAGTTTGTGGATTATGCTTATTCACTTTCTTGCTGGAAGTGGGAGCTAACTGAGGAGGTAGAGCCATGAGGCGATTAGCTTAGCTAAGTATAAAAACTGGAAGCACGGGGAAACTGCTAGCCTGAGACTGATTTTAATCTTTTCTTCTCAGTCTCAAAAAACAAAAGCAGATAAGCATATTTCCAAAAATGTTTCAATGTTGAAATTTTTTTAATGTGGTAAACATGTCTACACACTGCTCTTACACACTGAAGCACAGTCTTTTGATCATATTGCCACAAATGACTTTAAACCCAACATTATAGAAAACATCCAAACTGTAAAATTGTGCTTTTCTCCTTGACATTCCAGAAGGCCTGGAAGTACACCAATGCTCCAGCATTTGTAGATAAGGCATCAGATAGAAAAAATAGAAGAAAACATTTGACTTTTCTCAGTCTATCTCTTTCACTCCTCCGTCCTCCTTGACCTCTCCATCTCTCTCAACCGTCTCTCCAGGATCTTCACCTGCTCTGCCAGGTGAGTGGTCTTATCTTCCACATTAGATCCCCTCACAGTCCCGACACCCAACAGCACGCAGATGCACACAAGGACAGCCAGTCGCACTGCCATAGTTTCTGTGCCCACACTGTGATCGCTCAGGATCAATCCAAAACAGGCCAGAGCTATGCCCACTTTCAGCAGCCATAGGGCCCGCCTCAGAGTGGAGGCAACCAATCGGAAGGCGAGGGAGATCAGGCAGTAGCCAATGAGAGCCATGAGAACCCACTGGGCAACAAAAATCAGCCCCTCTGGGGTCACCTTGTTAACTGGGATGCCAACTGTGGAAAACAGACAGAGCAAAGGGGACAATTTAGTAATATATTAGAGCATTATTTAATATTACCTCAAGTTTATTAAAGATGAAGAAATATGTGATTCAAATCTGCAATAATCCTTCCATTATATTCAATTATTTCTATCAGTAAGGTTAATATTGTACACACCAAGTTAATTGCTGAGATGTAGGAACATGGTGACATCACTAAAAGGGAGAGGCAGACAATCAAATAGCCTGTTTCTATGTCTCTTTGTGATGGACAGGACAGACTTTAGTGTGAAGTGTTTACCTTGGATTCCAGCAGCCTGGAGGAAGTGTGTAACATATTGTAAGAGTACGTTCACACCACTGGCCAAACTTCCTGCAATGACCCCCAAAACCTGAGAGAACGCCTGGAGGAGAGTAGGAGTGGGGGGAGTTTGAGCAAGGATTGCAGCTAACTCATGGTCAGATAATGTAGACATGGTTAAAGCATTACCTGTATATACATTTACCTTTAGGATTATCAACAGTAATTCAGACTGAATGTGAAACAAGTCGAATCAGGACCCACAGTAACCTATACTGTTGCTCACCTTTCAATATAGCACTGAAATCAATATCACACAGGGCAACGTGTTTAAAGCTATATCTGACCATGTATGGCACTGCACAAAATAGTGAAAACTATCAAAGGTTATGTTTCTAAATGTGTTTTATTCGACCAACTGTCCAATTAGGCCCTAAAGAGATTCAGTCTATTATTAGTGTGATTAAGAAACACATCAAATCATCACATTTCAGAAGTGAAGAATGGAATATTTACTTTAAAAATGACTTAAACAATTAATCAGTTAATGATCGACTAACTGACTTACCGTTGCAGCTCTATGTAAATGCATGTGTAATATGAGCTGAGAGGTTACTTTACAACTACAGAATATGGTGTTAAACTAATTTTTGAAAAAATAAAGTGGTGGATTCTAGACTTTGTTTTTGGGGTATTTATCCATGTAAATCCATATGCAGTGTGTGAGTGTGTGTGTAGCTGTCTTTCGCAGGCCACACTGTTGCACTCTACCTTCTGTACCGACAGCACCGTCTGCTCTCCGGCCAGCTTGCCCAGGTAAGTCCTCCCCTCCCCGGCCAGGTCAGCCAGGGCTGCCCGGAGCTCCTGGATCATTCCGGAACGACTCTCGAACACGTTCTCCCCCGAAACAGAAAGCAGCAGTGCGCTCAGTGTGCACAGCGAACACAGCCCGCTGAAGAATTTTTGTGTTGAATGGGAAAACATACCGGAAGAAGGTTTAACTATCAGCAAGACACATATACAGACGACAAGCGGTAGACAGTGAAATGTAGGGGCTACAGGAAAGCAGCCACAGGGGCAACACAGCGAAGTTTTCCAAACAGGATGTGGAAAATCTTGTTAGTACGAATGAAGAGACATGTCTGCCACCCACTGGGCAGACTGTGCAACACGTTTCCACGACGGCTTTACAGTAGTTTCCCTCCACCAGTAAAGTCTCTATATTGAGTCTCTTACACATCGCTATGCGGGGGTTGGCTGAAACTCACAGATATTTAATGCACAGCTAGCTGTCTGATCAAGAATCAGTCAAATGTCTGTGTTGATTCGTCTTTTCAGCTGCATCTATAGTGCTGCGTTCAAATACATTCAAGCAGCACGTTGTTACTGCAGTTATCAGAAACTCGTCATGTACAGTGCAAGAACAAGACGGTACAATAAAAACATACAGCTAAACAGAGATGCAAAACAAAAACATACAGCCATACTGTAAATATATCCACATGTCAGATCATTATTATACTGTGCATACAGGGTCATGATTATATTATAATAAAAGGTTATACAGAAGAAAAAGCTGCGCAGTGTGCTTCGTAAAACATCAAAAAACCCATAAAAAGACAGATGCATCCTCACTGATTGGAAGAATAAATGCTATAAAAATAGTCTGTTTGATGCAATTGTTACATCCTTTTCAGAATATAACCATATATATATATATATAAAAAGTCTTTTTTTTAAAGCAGTTTGATCATATTATTAATCCCTTTTTGTTGTTGTTGTTGTTATTATTATTATTATTATTATTATTATTATTATTGATAGTCCACCCACGTAGCCATGGGTATGCCCGGATGTGCCTGTGCCATCTTAAACTGGCACACCCAGCATAATCATAGCAGCGACTCAGCCGACGCACTGTAACGTCAACGCTACAGCAATTGCTACAGAAAGTTTTTAATGTGTTGTTTGAAAAAACCTGAGGAAGAAGAAACTCCTCCGCCTCCGACTGAGTCCACCAGACTCAGCCCACAACGAAGTCAGCCCAGCCGCTCACTCCCTGGTGGTACAGCACTTTCTCCCGGTCAGCCTGATGTGGGTTCACGCATAGCCAAGGGAAGTATGGGTGCTGGGGGAACTGCAGCCTCCAGGTGACTGAAAACCTATAGGCCCATTTGTGCTGTTGCAATAATACTATTTCTCTGTCATGTACAAGCTGGTCCGAAAAAATTAGACCCTGAACGTAAAGATAGTGGAGTGGGGAAAAGAAGCGTGACACGCAGCTCATGGACCCGGTTGACACATGCCGGTTAGAAATGTCTCTGACAGCCCAACTACTAAAAATTGTAGTCATCAACTTGACAGGACAGAGGGAAGTCTCCAGAGGAAAAAGATATGAACTTTTAGCTACTGAAATATTTTTTAGAAAGCTCTGAGGGAACTCAGGAGGATGGTTGCTTTACTCCAAACAATTTCACTATATGAACTTGAACTGTGTATGTGATCTTTTGGATGTGTAGGAGAACGCAAAACATTAATTAACATTAGATCCAGATAATTAGCTAATGAAATTAGGCTGCTGTGTCTTGTGCGTAAATGCGCACAGCGTCTCCCTCAATTGGACGTTTCTGCTGCAGTCGGATCGCAGCAGGTATTTAATAAAGTCAAACATTTTTAAGAAGGGGGTGTTTAATAGTCATAATGAAATAAAGTGGTATTAAAACTAAATTGAAATTTTAAAATCTATTTACAGGATGGAATAGTAATAGTTTTGAAGTATATGAAATATATGAAGGTGACAAGAGCAAACATTAAACATAAATAATTAATAAATTATTAAATATGTAACAGTGGAGCTTGAATACAATGCATAATCTAAAGTCCAGTTTGATTAAATGTATGAAAGTGACAAGTGCGGGGATTAAATGAGGGATGTGAAATGTAAATTACAGTTTGATAACTCCGTCTTCATCCCGTTTACACACACGCACGCACGCATGCACGCATAACGTTGGAGTGCTTTACTGAATGCCATTGCTCAATATTAATTGAGGAAGACTACTTTTTAAAAAAGATGATTTTATATCAAATATACTCAGCCACATATTCTGGGAAATATAAAATTAAATGAGCAACTTCACATTTTACAATCACATGCTATGAAATGCCTTTTCTTAACAGAGATAGTGGTGTTTGGATTCAGGTTGCGGCGGACGGCAGCAATTTGAAATAGAATGAAGCCCACTGATGGCAGACAGCCCAGAACAGTAGTCGAACGTGCCACATCCACCCACAACACAATGCTCTTCCCTAGCCTTCTGCTATTAAAACCTAACAAAAAAACTTTATTTTTCAGAATTGAAGGAGAAATAACAAAGACTGATGGCCTTGAGATGAACCTATCATACTGTTGTGTTACTAAGGACACGCTGGTGTTTTTGTATCGAGAAATGTTAAAGATATCATTAAAAGGAAACCTTAACACCTGCCTGAGTCACATTAATGGCTGTATTTTGACATTTGAGTAGATTATATTATAGATGCGAAACACTAGAGAAGTAAAAGATGCACAATACATTAAAGTTGGTTTGTGATTGTGGAGACCTCTGTGTGCGCACCTCTGCTAATTAAAGACATGCAAATTGAGGTTTTTGTGCTCTCTGCAGTTTTTTCATTATGACCAATCTGTGTGAGAATGTGGAGAAAAGCCTGAAACACTGGAAACCGCTCCGCTCACTCAATCAGACGCAAAACAAGGGCAAATTGCACTCAGCGGCATCTTTTGTGAATAGGACCTTAAAACGGGGCAGATTGCAGGTGCAAATGCTGCGTAATGCACGATGCTATTAGCGGGCGCAATCCATTCTTTGTGGCTTTGGCCCAAAATGTGGAATGGTCACTCAGCTGCACATGAACCGACAATACAATAAAACACTGTTGTGTTACTTTATGCACAAACGGAATATTTGAAAATTAAAGACAGCGCGTTCATTTGATATGAAAAACATTTTATTTTCATTGTAAGTCAAAATAAATTATTATTTAACTATAATCATCAATTATTAAAGGCTAAAGGTCTGTCTGTCTAGATATTTTATGTTGACATTGGCACTTTCTAAAGGCAAAGAAGTCGAACCTTTTATTTTGAAGAATGCAGCGCAAACACAATTGATGGAGGACGCTAATCAGAAACAAGGGGGCGTTGAAGGCCCACCCACCAATGAAAACGAAACATTGACTAGTGAATTTGTTCTGTCAGTAAGAACTGAAAACAAGAAATCAAGCTGAATTTGTGTTTTTTGGTTTTTGCCCAAAATTTGGGACCTGTTTCCGGTTTCTGTCTGTGTCAACTGTACCGAAAAAACCTTGGTCCTGGACACAGACCTGTTCATTCTTCAGTCCAAAAATGAATAATGATGAAAGGAATTGGCAAAACCAAAAACGGGCCGTTTTTCATTAATTGATTCTGACACCAAAAATAGTTTTCCGTTTTTGGTTTTGAAACAAATAACATTCATAACATTTTAACTCAGGTGGACGCATCTCAATTTGTTCTTACAAAGTAAGGCTATTTGTATGCGTTTGCATAAAAAATTGTTTGACATTCAGTCTGAACAACCTTCACTTGAGACCTCACCTGACCTATGAATTACATTTAGAAATTTTGCATTTGAGTTATACATGAAAAATCACCATTGTGTTTTCCAACTGAACTAAAATATAGACAGGGTAGGGAGTCATCAGCTTTTCAGCTGTTTTGAGTTAGAGGAGTTAAAACCTATGTTGTCCAGATGAATCTCTTACACCCAGTCTCTTTGATCTTGTGATCACATAAGAATGAGTGCAAAATCAGACCGACCAACCCCCTAAAAGAAGTCCCAAAGAAATTTTAGGTCATGTGTTTAGCTGAAGGCAAACTGCTCCAAATGGTTGACGTAGTCAGGGAATGTCATTTGTACAGACACACTCAGTATACCTTTAATTAAGTACAGAGAGTTAATGAAGTGTGCTGTAACTGTAACTATAAGTGTCTTTAACAGCCAATATGACTAATATTTGATGAAAATACACATTTCCCTTTGCTCCACATGTGGCTTTCATGATTTAATAACCAGAGCTGCTTGTGAATTGCAGCAGCGTGTTTGTTCTGTTGTTTTCTCTCATGTGTACGGTGTGCTGAAATGCCCACATTTCAGCCAATTCCTCCAGCTGTCTTTATAAGTCCATACCTCTTCACAAACACACACATGGATTTGAGAAAACGTATCTCATTTGACCACAGGTTTAATTCACACATATGTACATATGATTTTATTTTGTATAAAATAAACAAAACTATATCAAAGAGTTAGTACAAAATTAATGATGAACACATCTCTCATAAAACTGTGTAAACATAGGCAAGTGGAAATAAAAATGGTGCACTTTATACTGTTTACTTAGTGTCACATGTTCCTTCCAAAACTGTGATAAAATTAAAACCACACGGAAAACAGAAGGGAAATCAGAGGGCTCTGTGTGGTGCAAAACTCAGTGTTGCTAGTAAAGTGAGGTTTCTTCCTCATCTGCGCTAGTTTGCACTCCAATGCCATTCTATCAGGGTTAGGTACAAACAGAAGACACAAAAAAACTAACGTGACTGACTGTGCTCTGACTTGGTCAATGACGGACATTAGAGGAAAAGCTTGATATTTGGGGAAACTTGCTGAGAGTAAGATGAGAAAGTTGATATCACTCTCATTTCTGTTCGCTAAATATGAAGCTGCAGCTTATTTACAATTTAGCTTAGCATACAGACTGAAAACAGAGGGAAACAGGTAGCCAAGCTTTGTCCAATGATAACAAAATCCACCTACCAGCACCTCCAAACTCACTAATTAACATGTTGTATCTCCTTTGTGTAATCCATATAGACAGTAGCTTCCTGGTTATCAGCCAACTGGTCTGGAGCCAGAAATAGTCCAGCACATAACCCCCTGTAAAATATTGATTTGCCGTTTTTAAACAGTTCTGTTTTTGTATGGATTAAACAAACAGGATTTTGCTTTAAAGGTGCTGGTTGGCAGATTTTGTTGCCTTTGGTCAGGTCCAAGCCAGCTGTTTTCCTCTGTTTCTAGTCTTTATGCTAACTGGCTGCTGGCTGTAGCTTCATATTTACTGTACAGACACAAGGCTGATATCAATCTTCTCATCTAACTCTCAGCAAGAACACAAATAAGAGTATTTCCCAAAATGTAAATTTTTTCCTTTAACATCATTAAGTATTAAAGTTTATTCTAGACCTTGGAAATATTAGTTTGACCAAAAAAAAAAAACTGTTCTGGAAAAAGCTAGTAAGTGGATTCTGACTTGGGATTGTTTTATCAAATGAATGGTGCTGATTTGAGGGCATTCCTGTGTCATTTTGGATCATGTCTGGCCTCATCAACTTAGTGGAAAATAGATATTGTGTCAAGTGGCAGCTCTCACATGGACTGCAGAGCTTTTTCCTCTAGTATTTCTTTTTGCACTTTTCTGTATTCATGTTACATCTACCCTCACTAACCTTTGGCCTGCTACATCCCCACCGCATCATAATGCTTCATGAAGGGAATGGTGTTTGGCTTTACCCAAATTTCAGAGTCTCCAGACTATCATGATTACACACAGGGGACCATGACGCAATTTTGAATGCACTTTTTAGGTGACTTTTTAAAAAAGTGTTGATTTATGTGCATCATAAAGAAAGAATACCTATGCAATCAGTCATTTTGTGTATATTATTCCTCCTGATTCCGCTGTGTTTTCATGTGAGTCCCAAGTGCAGCCACAGAAATGTCCACCGCTTACTGCACACTGGTAGACACATTTTCACATTTCACTGCCACAAAATAATTAAGTATCTTGTGATGGATTACCGAAGGAGAGAACAATTTCGTGTATCTCTCTTCATGTATCAACATTTCTTCACTTCATCTTTCCTCCGTCCTCTTTAATGCATTTGTTAGTATTACATATTTCAACCACTGTGTTAATTTTGGTGTTTTAAGAGTATTGCTGTTGATCCTTTTATTGCAGCTCTGTTGTTTATTAAAGGGTTCAATCATTTGGTTGAACTGAACAAATAATCTAATATTCAGGTCTTCACATACTTTCAGCTGGTGACCACTCAGGTAGCACAGTGGATAACTGTACTAACAGATACAAGTAGATAGACAAATGAGATCTTAACATCAGCTAACTGGTCACCTCTGTGAAAGATGATCAATCACTTTGACAAAAGTTAATCAGTACATCTTGATGACAGCTGATCAATCATCTTTAGAGATCATCTACCTGAATTTTGGTCAAATGATTTGATCAGTTGAGGACGGGAGGTGGGAGTGATGTGGGCGTTGATGGAGCAGCTTGAGCGAGAGACTGTAAAAGACAGGAAGAGAGAAAGTTGGCATTGATGTGAACATAACAAAGACTGCTTGTATACAGTATACACTCTGAAAAGACCATTCACTTTTAGGAGCCTTTGGGAGGGGACAGCCGTCTCTGTCTCAAAATGTGGACTTTGTTGGAAGTGGTCCTTGAAATGGGATGCAGCTCCAGTGTCAAGTGACTGGTTTGTATTATTAGTCAAGACTAATATTGGTGGGAATGGTTGGAATGTCGGTGTGAATTGAAGTGGGTTTGAAAAGAAGTTGCCGTCAGTAAAGGGCCTGATATATGGGCAGCGGTTTGTGGTTCTGTTTGTACTACAGTGGGTGTCTACATACCCAGACATTTCACACGTTGGTCAGCACACCAGGACCCCTTGTACCAACATGTTCTCATCCCAGGTTGTCAAATACCAATGCTTTGTCACACCACTCTGGTGTCTCATGCAGACACAGAAGGCACTCTTTGGCATCTGTATAGTGACGCACCAGGCTTTCAGTTAAATCCAATTTAAACTCATCTGCTGCAATATTACATGCTCATAGCACCTGGTGTGGTCTGTTTAGGTTTAGGCACAAAAACCACTTGGTTAGGTTTAGTTAAAGATTATGGTTTGGGTAACTTTTAGTCATCTAACTATCTAGCCAACCACCCAACCTGCCTTCTCTTGAAAAGGAAAATGTCACCCTATATAGACATCATCAGTCTCATGGCGTCTAATATTGACATGAATGGGTTTACATTGGAGTTAGCTGAAAGCTCAGTGTGTCTCATGTAGACGCTAAAGAGTGCCTTGTGCGTCAATATCAGACACAGCAAAGTATCAGTATTTGACACCCTAGGAATAAGAACAGACTGCTTGCACACATGGGCAAAACATCATACCATGCAGATGCAGAAAGAATGATTTGATAATGCTCTGCTTTAGGGCTGTGTCATTTCTTTCAGACATGTTATAAGACATATAAAAAACACTCTGCTCTGAATAATTTGTGTCGTCTATGATTTTTCCACAAAAAAGTTACCTCATTAGAAATTCAATCTCCTCCTTCTCCCTCATGTTAAAGTCCAGGATTGGCTCGAAACTAGTTGAGATGTCATAAATAATGCTCTGAGGTACATGTGTTAAACTCTTTAATTTAAGGTGAACACAGAAATTTTCCACTTTCAGCAGATGAATGTGAAAACAAACTGCACTGCATCATTCTGCACAGTGAAGAGCACAACATCCAACTGAAGACACAAAAGGCACACGTTTGAGTGGAGGGGGGCTTTTAACAATTTCCTACCAACTTCCCTGGAACTACAGGTATATGATATTGTATGAATTATATGGAAATTGCTGTAAAATCAGTGTTACCAAACAATCAGCTGACTGATCAGTTGTTGTTTTTTTCAACACAGAGAGCATTGCTATGCTTTTCCCTCCACATTCTCATTTGGGCAATAAAACCAGCTCTCCACGGTGCAACACAACATAGTATTTAATGATGCTGTCACACAAGTGAAAAGAAAACGATGTTTTGCTTTACCACACACTGAAATAGCAGCAGCCAGCTAATATCAGCCCAGGGAGAAAGCGGTAAACAAGGAAATGATCCCCTGCCTATTAGACCAATTGTTTGTTTTGAGGATATTGAGGCAAATCACGACAGAGGCTCTCATTTCTTTAAAAAACCTTGTTAGTTTGGTCAGTTTTACAAGTTCTTTATTGTGATTGTTTTGACTCAAATTTCACAACAGGGTTTCACAGTGAAAAACTTGTGCCAAATCTTACAATCCTTTTTAGCCATGCTAGCAGCATGATTCTAGTGATGGCAATATCAATATGTCGGTGGGTCCACAACTTTGGTCCAGATTGATATATCTCAACAACTATGAGATGGATTGAAATTAAATTATGTACAGATATTCATGTTCCCCAAAGGACAAATCCTACTGACTTCAGAGATCCCCTGACTTTTCCTAAAGCTCTGCCATGAGACTTTTAAGCTCTAGATTGTAATATCTCAACTACAAAGTATTGGATGGATTGCTGTGAAATTTGTCATAACTTTGATCTCTTGACTTGACTTTTCATTTAGCAAGTCTAGCATTGGGTCAAATTTGACTTTTTGTCCAATTCTTGGTTTATGATGAAATGTCTGCAAAACTTATGAGATTCACATCAGCCTCAGCTGTACTTTGTGTTTAGTGCTAATTAGCAAATGTTAATATGCTTATGTGCCAAAAAAAAAACCATGGTGAATATGGTAAACATTATATCTGCTAAACATCAACATGCTAGCATTACCATTGAGTTGTTTGGACATGGCATGGAAGGTAGTCATGATAAAAATTGGGTATCTTAGCTTCAAGACATATGCACATATGTCCCAAATACATGTAAACGCCATTAATGCTAAACAAGCTGAAATATACTGAGTGATTGTGTCAAGAAAATTTTCCACTCTTTCTGCTCTCTTCAAGGATTTACAAGTCCAATTGCTCTTGATTCAGTGCTTTTGGGTCATTTATTTTGTGAAAACTATCTGCTCCACATTAAGCTTCAGCTAGGGTGCTATATGGAGGGGAACTGAATGATTCCATGGTCAGATATTGACTGTCGGCCCCACGTAGCAGTTGACAGCCCTCCCAAATTTTTTTGCCTCACCCCTGATCTACCAAACACCTCCTTCTTAACCAGGGTTTTGCCTACATGGGTATTTGAATGCCATATGTCAGAATTAAGGAAAACATTTTGTGCCAAACTTTATCTTCATCCTCTATAGTGCTGTCAAATTTAACATATGAGCCAAGCATACCAGAATGCCCTCTAGCAACAGCCAAACCTGACATACAGTACATATTCAAATATGACAGATGTGCTAAGCGTCCGCCTAGCCACTAGGGTCAGTGTGATGTACATTTGGCCCATGTTTAGACATATCCACGTATGCAAATGCCCAATGTAATACAAACAGAACAGCATCCATTTTTGTTGTCTGTGTCAGAATTCACTCTGGATTATATCAAGTCCTCTATGTTGTTGGTGTTCTCTCTCTATTTATATCTGTTTGGGGTGACAGCATTTTGGATCAGATCTAATTATCCTTTGGTCTATTTTGAACCAGATCTGAATGTCCACAAATCGCGTTCAGATCATGTCTTTCAAAAAATAGAATGCACATTCTCACTGTGCAGACACCCAAAACTCTGAGCAGGAGTCATCAGTGAGGCAACAGGAAACATGACCCCTCACTGGCTTCCCATCCAAGAATGCGGCTAGTTGTTTTTGAACAAGCTGGGAGCACTGATACTAGTACTTATTGAAGTTTTCAATATAATGAAATACTTATATCATTTAAATAACTATAATAATACAAATCTTATGACAGTAATCATTCGCATCACTATAATTCCATGCAGCGTCTCAATGATAAATGATAACTTTATCAACCACTTACATATGGATGTGGTGTGCCTGCTCCATCCAGTTACCATTCTCTCAGTGCTTCCCTACTTCCCTAATGACTGATAGTGCTGCTAGTGAACAGATTAGAGAGACAGCCAATCAAAAAATGACCTACTCTAATTCTCTGGTTGGCTGAAATTGTGGCACATTGTAAGGATGTGTTGAGTGCAGGCGAATTCGCACTGTCACTGTGAGCAAGTGTTCCAGGGTTTGAGAACACATGGAGTGGAAATTTGAGAGAGGCAAATGAGTACAAGTGAGAGAGGTTACATGGATGGTATACAGTAGGTATAGTATGGATACAGTAATAGCAGCACACAAATAAATTAACTGAGCACAGAGTGGAATTTTATTTGCTCAAATTACATGATTCTATTGTATTCTGATAATATTTTCTCAACAAAATATAATTTTTTTTGTGCTCAAAATGCCTCATTGCATTGTCAGGATTGAGACATAAATATAATGCCATATAATTCTAGTTCTAGTAGTCTAGTAAATCTTCTAAAACAGTGTTCATACTGTCATGAGACTGTCATGAATACAGAGCTAGTTCACTTTTATTCAAGGCTCACATAACCCTGGATAGTTTTCCACTGTACTGAACCTTAAGTTAACAGTAAAATATGATTAGCCTGAGGTGGAATTGTTCAGCACACTGTAGTACTGATTACTCTTCACAAACTTCACTCCTTCATGAATAGCTCACTGGATACTATTAGCTATTCATAAGAATAGAGGAAGCCAAAGACTTCATTTATTTTGGGCTGAAACTGTCATGGTCCTGTCACAGTCCTATCTGGTCTCATTGTGTTTTCCAGGTTTGGCTGTCTATCTGCTCTGTGTTTCCCTCCCTTGTTCTCCCAGCCAATCGGCTCCCTGCTTGTTCTCCTGCCTGGTTGCCTGTTCCCTAGTTAGTTCTGTCTGTATTTAAGCAAAATTTTCAGTTCAGTCATTGTTAAATGGTCTGTTTGGCTTGTTCCTGAGGTTTGTTACAATAAATAGCTATGCTTTAGATCCTGTCTGCCTGCTATCTCTTGCACTTGGGTCCACCTGCCTACACTCAGAAACACAAAGTGAACATCAGCTAGGGTTTATTTTGTCACCATAGCAATGGCCACAATGCAATGATGTTCATGCTTTGGCATGTTACATGTATGAATTGAGCCTTGTTAAACTCTTACAAACTGAACACAAGATAAAAGCATGCTACAGCTTTGTAAGCATGTTAATAATCTAATATTGTGAATACTGTGGTGTACTCTGGTAGGTCTTTTACAGATTTATAATTTCAGCATGGGTTTTTTTTTAAGTAAACACAAAAATATACATACACTGTGACATTCTCTGCTGGGTCTCTGTTGGTTCTAAAACTCATCAGAGACTTATGAAATTGTTTTAGGATGGTCAGCAGCTCCTTAAGGCAGGGTGAACCAGGTTTTACTGCAAATAGAGTGGAAACTGCTTATAGTGATCACATCTGTGTCAAAATGACCACTATAGGCGGATTATAACCAATTTTTTTTTTTCTGTATTTCTTATGCAGATTACCATCTAATTGACATTTGTGTATTTATTACATGAATATAAAGTAATGAAATGGACAGAGAGAGAGAGAGAAGCAGTGGTCGAGCAAGCTAGAGAGTGGATGAGGAGAGTGAGCAGTGATAGCGAGAAAGCCGGTGAATGAGAGGAATAAAATGTTATTTTCTGATTGTTTCACAGCGGTTACAAATAAACATGCCCACAACCGCACTCCACACAACCCTGCAGAGGTGCACCGCAACGCCTGATAATGGTGCCGCAGCTGCTAATTGCTTATCATACACGTATCATGGGAGTAAAATAGAATGACTGTAGTTCTAAAAATGTTTTTCCATATGTTTTCATGTATGAAAAGACCCAAAATGAATACTGTAAGTGGACTATTTGATTACTATAGGCAAATTATTTAAACAGCATTTGTATAGAAATGATTCTGTCCCAAGCTTTTTGATCCATTTAAGCGGTTGATCACTGTAGCCGTGATCACTATAAGCAGTTTCCACTGTACTTAGAGAAAATCCTTTCTCAACACAGCGGAAGTATTTGTCAAAGTGAATATCAGCATATAAGAATATGAATAAAAACATATGTGTTGAAACTGTTAGTTCTTACTATATACTTGTCTCTATACAAATAAACATCAATAAAAATATAATCAAGTCTTCGTTAAAGGAGAGAAAGTATTGGAGTCTTACAGCGTATGGTCCAAAGATGCGTCTCTGTCTGTAGAGAAGGAAGCACAGAATGGCAGAGATGGCTGTCTGGGCCAGGGTGAAGAGGAGGAGGGAGGATTTCACTCCTCTGCTCACCTTCTGTTGAAAGGGACACACAGAGGTCACATTGCCTTTTGTCACAACAACACACATACAACACATTAACAGCAAGCCTGTTCGTCTAGCTGTTGAGAGGGGCACCAAAGAGGAAGGGAAACATGTTCATTTTAAAACATCTACTTAATGAATTGATATGATCCTTAAGTACATTTAAATTTTATCATCTCATTTCATAAATATATAAGCTAAGATAAGTTTATTTCAGTCTCACTGTCCTGGGTTATGGTAGCAGGCTGATATCTACAACAGACCCAAGGCAGTTTTTATACTTTTTATTACAAGTTACATTTATTTTCTACTTACACTAAAACCCCTGGACAAGGTTATTCCGAAAAAATAGTGAGCATCTATCCCATGCCTCTATGACTACCCTTGAAAATGTTTTATTTTCTATATTCTGCCATTGTTATCTTGTCTGACAGGGAAGGAACTATCCATGCAGGACAGGTTTTCATGAAGGTAGGTGTTGTTTCTGTAGTAGGTAGAAGAAACCTTTCTTCCTTCCCTTCTGTTCAGTTCACACCAAACCTCCTGCACACTGTATGAATGGCAATGATCATGCGCTGCTTGAAAAAATGTGAATCTTGGAAAATGTGGGACTTGTAACCTTACAGTTAACCTCACTTCTTTGGCTGTCTGTTGAAAAATAAATAGTGCAAAGCAATGTGAGTGTTTAACTTTCAATTAAAGTTGCCCACACATTTACACCACCAATAGACTGATCTCTTTGCCCTTCACTTTTTCTTGAGGCAGCAGGCATGGCTAACCAGCTAGTCCAACATTATTACCCACTTCATCTGGGCCTAAGTAAGGACATTCTTTTCAGAGCATCCATCACTTTGGTCCAGAACAACAGGCCCACGTTCTGAAAATATTCTACACAGTGTGGTCATAAATTGAAATATGTTACTGTTTTACCTCCATACTCCAGCGCATTGGATTTGAAGTGTTGACTCGTAGCTATAAGGCTGTTTGAGGGTGTTCACATCCTTCTGGATGAACAATGTGCGGCTCACAGCCCTTACTCCTCTACTTTTGAATGAATTAATTAATTTATTTGATGATTTTAAAAACATAACAATGTGCTGCAGTCATTACATGCACTAAAAATCGGCAAAAATGAAAACACAGTAAAGCCCGAAGGCTTATTTCCATTGTGGTCCTGTAGTATAACACTTAAAACATCACAAGAAAAAAGCAAAACAACAAGACAGCAAGCAGCAGCGACAAGAACAGCAAGACATTACAATCAACAGATAAATAGCAGGTGGCAGGGTAGCTATGTCAATATGCTCATGTTTTCTTGGTCATAAAAAGTCAGAATAAAAATTAAATATGCTACATGGTACCATATCGTTAAAGCCACTTTAAACATGTTCTGTGAAACACTCAATTTCAGATTTGTGGGCAGAATATTCTACTGTACTGCTGTACTGTAGAGAAATGTGTTTTGACCCATTAGGCTATTAAATTGAAAAGGTATGGAGTCTGTCAAGCTACCTCTTTGAATGTAGCTATGATTTTCTCTTAGTAGTAAGAACAATTAATTAAGAACCTTGGTACCATATTTTTTAACAATTTTGCAGGTGAGCAACATCTTAATACTTTTTAAAATGTGCAGGATCAAGATGTGCACATGAAGGGACTTTTAATATAACCCTTATCAATTTATTTTGAGCCTTTTGTAGTTTGTTTTTGAGGTGTTGTGATAATATGGTGTACCAGGAGATGGCAGCATCATCAAAATGACTTTTAACTATAGATCCAGCTAATGTGTGAAGAATGTGCTGTCCAGAACAAGCAGCAACCTCTGGGGCTGAAAAATGAAGCCAACATGGAAGTGCCAAAAACTGCAGTTCCTTGAATGGCCACCTGAGGCTGCCTCCAAAAGCAAGTCGATCCCCATAGACCCCCAAGTTAAAATGCCCAACTTTACAGCAGAAATAAACATGTTTACAGCCTGGTTCAAAAATGTTTTTTTGTCTCTATAGCTAAGTTCCCCATTCATGATAACTGTACAAGGGGTGAATTTTTATATAACTCACCCATTTAAATTTATATGGATGAGTTATACAAGCAGAAATAGTACAGGCTGAAATAGCCACAGTGAGATGTTTGATGAAGAGCTACAGACGACCAGCACACCTCCAACAGGTAAACTAATCATTCTTCTTTGCAGTGCTGTGTAATGGAGTCATGACTCGGCATGTCTAACCCAAAATATGTTGGAGCAGAGCAGTGAACTTGTGCGCTGTGCGTGGAGCAGATGACCATATAAAAAAATCTGTTATGAGCCGACGTCCACTTGGGCTGAAAGTAGAAATAAACGTTGTAAACCGAGTGTTCAGAGCAGTCTGAAGCCAGTGCTTTTTGCTCATAGGGATTACTTCTACAAACATTTACCTCATTATTTGAAACATTGGCCACTTTTAACATGAACATCTGACATTGTAGCATTATATATAGGACTGAAAATAAGGAAAAGCATAATAGGTCCCCTTTAAAATTGGAGGACTGTGATTTAAAAGGGAACACCTATACTGTTCATCAGATGTGGATATAAACACCCTCAAAGTATAGCTGAGATTGAGCACTTTATCGTGGTAGTAGACCACAATAAACAAAATGTGTCACTGTCCCTTCTCTCTGGCTGCACTGTAGATAGTCCTCATGGATTTGGCGACCCCTTGACACCATCAAAATATACACACTTTGGTCTGTGATAAATTTTTGCTGAACACAAGCATGGTCAAGACAAGCTGATGACGTATTTGAATCTGTGACTTGTTAACAGTTGCCTTGCCAATGCCTTCATGGGTGATTTGATAATTAACAAGCAATGCAAGTTCTTTTGTTAGCAAACAAGCTCTTTTTTTCAAGAATGGCTGGAAACTGGACAGTCAGCACAGAGCATCTGGCATCCATAAGTGTTGCATTACTGCCATCTGCTGGACTGTCTCTTTCCTTATCTATTCCAGCATTGCCATGGCATGTGTAAAAAAAAAAAAAAAAAAAGTGCAAGACGGAAATGTTCCTGAATGTAGCTGCATGTGTGACTATTGAAAATCAACTAGCGATACCTTAAAGGTTATCCCAGTAAATTACAGGGAGCTATGTGTGAAAGAGGCTATAGTGACATTCAGTGACACTGACACAAACCGTGGCATAGTGTTTCTCATTACAGCTGCCATGCATCATTTTGACACACGGCGCCT
The DNA here is from genome assembly GCF_963924715.1 of Thunnus thynnus. Classification (NCBI taxonomy): domain Eukaryota; kingdom Metazoa; phylum Chordata; class Actinopteri; order Scombriformes; family Scombridae; genus Thunnus; species Thunnus thynnus. The sequence continues at coordinate 17,713,609 of NC_089519.1, forward strand.
CAGGATTCTTGTCCATGTCCACAGAGTAGATGATCACAGCCGCAATTGACAGCACAGTGGACACCATGCTCACCATCAAACACACTCGCAACTGAAAAAAAGAAAAACATTTTTCCTTTTAACCATCAGAGGGGGCAGGAACATAGTAGTAACAGGAACAGCAGCTGCAGTAGCCTAGTACAAATGCTGTAGCAGCATAGCTGAACTTTAGCCCTAAATGTTTTTGGCTGGTCACAGATCTTTGATCTTTGTGTTGAATATTGTCAGGTTGTTGATCAATGATTCCATGCTCTGTGAGGAGCAGGTGGGCTGTGAGAGCAGGCCTCGCAAGCATCTATATGGAACTTTTAAACAGGGTAACTAATGTCACCAGCTCTGCTTAGAGGTGATACATGTTTGTACTGTAGTGACTGTCTGATTCATCATACTCTGAATGATACTATATAGATGGTGAATTGGTGTTGGTGTATGGTTATCCAACTAATACAATGAAAATTGAAACAGGAACTTGAGTGCCAGAAACAGAGGCAGCTCGCCTTCATAGTAAAAGTTGCGCATTTTGAAGCATGTTGGCTGCAGCTCAATTTAAGAGCTAAACTAAATAAATAAACATAACCTAAATAATTAACATAATTAATAACTTCTTTTACACACTTTGGAGATGAAACTATGTAAAGGAAAGCAGAGACGGTGTGACCAGCCCCAGGGATTTTCAAAGTAAACACTCCGTATGTTACAGAGACGCACTGAGCCGCTGCGGACATTTAACATTAAAGTGGACATGAAACATGCATGTTTTGGCACTGATAGTGCCAAAATATATTAGAAAAACCACCATTGCATAAAATTTAATTTTAAAAAGTTGTTAAAACCACAGATATGACAAATTTATTTTTGTAATTTCTACCTAGCTATCTAGCTAGCAAGCCACCATTTTGACGTGACGTCACTGCCTACGTAGCAGGGTTGGTTGGTTCCATTGGCCAGTGAAGACAGTGAAGTATTTCTGAACCGGGTTGAACACACACTTTTTGAAAATGAAGGAAGATGAACTCAAAAGGCCTGTTCAGTCTTTGGCAAGTCCCATTGCTTACACATTCGAGCCAATAAGGCATGGGAACTGAGCAGTGGTACGGGTGGAAGAAGTCGTGGAGCCGGTGGTTTGGGGTCAAGAGCAAGTCGGCAACATTACTTGGTGTCAGTGTGACTATTGTACGCCAATGCCGTCTGGCATCAGGAGGCTGATCTGGACCATCTTTTGTGTGACCACTCCTGCATCACCATGGTGCACACATTCAAAGCTAATAACGATGGTACCTAACTTTAGTTCACTGGTTCACATAGCTGACTATGTTACATACTGCTACTGGTGAACGAGGCAGTGTGATGCGGAACATGTCTGAGAGGCCTTACATAACAATATGATGCCACATGAATGCTTTCTATGCGTAGTTTGTTTACATCACATTGTGCAGCACGTTATGAAACAGACGTTTGGGATACTGCTGTCAAAACACCATGATGTAGACAGTTTGATGTTGGATATTTGGACAATCAGGTTCATCCTCAATAACTTATCTCTGTACTTTTGAAGCGCATGTTAAGACGCTAACTCGATCGTGTTTCTTTCACCTGAGAAACATAGCCAAACTCCGGTCTGTGATATCAAGAAATGAAATGGAGATGTTCATACATGCTTTTATCTCATCATGTTTGGACTACTGTAACTACTCTAACTTTTTTTTACCTGTCTTAATAAATCTTACATACATCGCTTACAAACTGTCCAAAACGCTGCTGCTAGGCTTAGGCCTAGTCTCACATAACTCCTGTTTTAAGGTCACTGCACTGGCTTCCAGTAAATTTCAGAATTCATTTTAAATTTTTGTGCTCACTTATAGAGCCCTACATAGCCAGGCTCCAGAGTACATTATTGACCTTCTGCATCCCTACACCACTAGTCGAGCTCTTAGATCCTCCACCCACGGCTTTCTAAGTGTACCTCGTACACATTTTAATACTCAGGGGGTTCATGCTTTCCAGTCAGCAGCCCCTAAGCTTTGGAAAAGTCCTCCAACAAGCTTAAGGTCCTTGGATAATGTAGACTCTTAAAAAGCAGCTAAAAGCCCATTTGTTTAGACAGGCATTGAGGTAGTATGTGCTATCCTATCTTAATTTGTCCATTTTATCTGCTCTCCTTGTATATTTTATTTGATGTCTTTGTTTTTTATTTATTCTGATTTTATTTTATTTTATTTCACTTTATTTTATTTTATTTTATTTCTTTGACTGTGAAGCACTTTGTAACTGATGTTTGTGAAAGTGTTTGTGACTGATGAAACTGTCTAATTATTCGACCAAATCACACAGTTACTTAAACAGACCCATCAGGTTGTGGGTGTCTGTCAAGACTCAGCAAACGGATTTCAACAACAGATCAGACACAGATCGACTTTCCTGCTTCATCAATACATGAGGACATATGGAACACATTGGGAAATAAATGAGGTGAAAACAATGATTAAACTAAAGAAGGAAATAAATTTGGACCTAGCTGCTTCTAGCCGCAGGGTCAGCACCTTGGAGAGCTGATCAAGGCCTGACAACTGTATATGATGATTTTGTACATGACTAAAATTAATGATTTGATTTCTGAACAATATTTAACAAATATTTTTTGACATTTTTGAGATTACAATGATCAGGTTTCCATACTTTCAGCAATTAAAACCCTGTTGATTTTACCTGTCACTCCATGACTGAACAAAACGATTTTCAAGAAACCAAAGCTGTAATTAAAAAAAAATAAACCTTCTCAAAAACAAATGAAAAGAAATATGCAACAAATTAATGAATAGGATCTTAAACTGGTGTCTGGGGCTCACCACGGGAGGGTCCAGGAGCAGCAGGGGCCAGTGTGCTTGATTGTGCGCTTTCACTTCATGCAAAAGCCAATCCATTTCCTCTGCAGAGAAGCCTCCTTCTTACTATTTGGCAAATGCGCCATTATAATAGCAATCTGCCAAGTTGCAAGTGCACCTGGAATTTAACAACCTCATTGTTGTGGCCAGATCCTAGGAATGGGCTATGTTCCACACAGCCCAGCTGATCTTGCACCTAAACAGGTTAGGGTTTGCAATCAACTGGAAGAAGAGGGCTCCCCCAGCCACAATAAGAGGTGGAATATCTGGGGGTTGTGCTCAATTTGTGCAGATTGCGGGCTGTTCTGTCGAAACTCAGATAGACAGGCCTGCAGCAGGCAGTTCACAGACTGCGGTGGGGTGCAATGGTGACAGCGCTGATCGTTATGCAGGTGCTGGGGTTAATGGTAGCAGCTCATTTAGTGGTGCCACTGGGACTGGTGCACATGCCATGCCTGCAGAGGTGGTTGGACAACCTCTGCTTGGATGCCAAGAACCACGAGCATCTCTTGGTGACTACTCCTCCCTCGGTGCAGGGATACTTCTTGTGTTACGGTGTTCACAGATGCATCCCTGATGGGGTGGAGAGAGGGACCTGCCTGGGGAGAGTGATAGGTGGAGTGTGGTCTCCGACAGAGCTCCGACACATCAACCCCCTCGATCTCCAGGTGGTGTTTTTGGTCGTCCAACACTTCAAGCCCCTGGTGCAGGGGAGACATGTTGGTGATGACCAAGCACTATGATGGCCATCATCAACAGACAGGGTGGAGTTCGGTCCGCTGCCCTGTTGAGGATGGCGGAACCATCTTTGGGGGTGGATGGGACATGTTTGCACACATGCCATGGCCAGGAAAGCTGCTTTACGCCTTTATACCTTTAAGCTTTTATGTCTTTACGCCTTTATGCCTCTCTGTCTCATTCCTCTCCTGTTGGCGAGAAAGAGACACGAGCAGTGGTCGGTCATTCTGATAGCCCCAGGTCACCACTCCGTGCCCTGGTATGTAGACATGACTCAAATGCTGGCAGCCCAGCCCTGGACCATCCCCCAGTTTCGGGTGGCACGGTCTCAGAAAGTGGGGGTGATAGGTGCATTGTCCACTCTTCGCTAACCTCTACAGCCTTGGCTCTTGAGAGTGACAGGCTGATTGGATTGGACTGTCAACAGGTTGTACAGACCATTCAGGAGGCAACACCTAATGATGCGTGCCTCTACCCCCCAATGGGAACTGCCACCAGTGCTCGAGGCTTTGGTGAAGTGTCCTTGCAAGCCTCTGGAGCGCTCCTCCCTTCTGTGTGCACTGTAAATCAGTGGAGGACTCTTAAGAGTGATTTAGTTTACGAAAAAGATTATATAATACAAAGTATTTAATGACGCAACTAAAATACAGGAGAAAAATGTAAAATTAAAATGACTTTTTCTTTCTCCAACAGCACTTGTAGTTCCCCTGATTTTCCCTGCTGGGAAATAGCCATGGACCCACTGAATTTGTGCTTTGGATACATCCTTGTTAAAGAGCAGTGATTTGAGTGAGGAGGAGCAGAAAATTTAAGAAAGAAATGGAGTCTGTGACCCATTAAGAGAAAGTGATTTGTTGGCAACTGTGCATGTACACCTCTATGAGAATGTGTGACTTTAAGTGATTTGTGAGTGTATAGCTGTTCGTATGTGTATGTGTAGTCTGCAGACTCACAATCTTGATGGTGCAGTGTTTGTCCAAGATGATAGCGACCACTCCTGCTGTGATGAACTGGGCCCACCCACACACGCACCCACACATACACACACACACACACACACACACACATACACACATACATACATACAGGAGAGATTGGCTAAATCAGATGACCAAAGCCTTTAAATGTGTTACTATGACTTTCTTTTTCCTTTTAAGAGCACAAATGTAATCAACAGAAATCAAAATTTAAACAGAATAAGACTCACTCACACATCCATACACTCACCGTCAGGCCGCTCCACCAAGGAACTCCCAAGTTGACCACCTCTGTGAACTCAGTGAAGTGCAGAGGAATGGAGTAGGACATGACCATCAGCCCCAGCATTACCTGACTCACCTAACACACGCATACACATATATACACACATGCACACACAGAGTAAAAATCATCACTTGCTACCAGCTTTGTGAGCAGTAATCTGGTGTCTAGCTAGCTAAACAGTTCATGTGACCATGTTGAAGGATATGCCTTGCCATCAGACACCAAACACAACAGCACAACTCAGCAGGAAGTGGTAGAGAAAGTGAGTGAGCAACAACTGTTCACCCCCCCCAAAAAATTTCTACTAATTAAACTGCCCTTGAGCAAAGCACAGCTGCTGCAGTGGATCAACTCTGTGGTCCCAGTGGCTGATAATGTGGAGGCATATGTCCTCCCCTCAATAATGAAAAGAGGAAGAATGTCTGGATTAAAAAAATACTGATATGCATTTCCACCAAAGACATTACTGTATGTTTTCAGTCCTTTTTCATGTCTGTTTTTGTTTGTTTGGCCATAGGAAAAGAAACATCAGAGGGGTGTACTACGAAGCGAGATTAGTGGGTTAGCGAGGTATGTTGAGCATAAAGCCAGGGTTTTCAATGTCACGAAGTTGGCTCTCTTTTAACCTGGCTACATCACCATGGTAACTTATGCTGCAAACTTAACCTGGTCTGGAGCAGGTTATGTTCCGAGTTTTGGCTTAAATCGGCAATAAAAAGCACTGTCCTTTCACTAACTACCTGATTTGATATGTCACATTGCAAATTTGTAATGGTGCAAGAGGTTAGGATTACTTGTGGGATGGGATTTTGTTACAATATATCAAATTGTATTTCAAATTAAAAAAAACAAAAAAGCAAACAAAAAAAAACTAATGAAGAAATACTTTGAACAAAAAAAGATTAATCTATTGATATTTATCACAGATAATATTCAATCTATAATATTAATTTCAGTTTAATTTGGCCAGAATCTAAAGTGATTTCCACTTAGACCTGAATGCACTTCTTGAGAGTAATGTTTAAATCTGCTGCATCAAGTTAAAAGTTTAAGAGCTTTGGATGTGGGACGTACGAGTGCATTGAGTGGTCAAATAAGTATATAAACTATTTATGAAATTAATAAATTAAGGAATTTGTTTTTTAATTAACGAATTTACATCAGCAATTTTCTGCCAGCATTCCTCTCTCGACTTATTTGCACCGACAGCGTTGCTTTTTGCTGTGATAATGTATTTATATTCTTCATATCTCTCCATTATAATGATCTGTTCCTCCTGACTAAAGTAAGCGGCACACGATCTGTCCATTTTGTGCGGAAAAAGAGTCAAATGACGTGCCAAACTTTTATGGGGATGCGCACAGAGCCTGAAGCAGAAAACCTGGGTTAACAAAGAAAGTTCATATCCACCATCGTGATACCAAGTATCTCTGATCGCGAGTTTAGGGTTTGTCGAGCCAGCTCACACAAAGAAAGCCTGGCTATGTTGAACTTGCTTCGTAGTACACCCCTCAGGTGAGTTTTTGGTCTGGATCCAGATCCCGTTTATCAGGCTCAAGGTCCACTTACTTCCAGTGCTTTCAACCTCATCCCTCAGTCTTCCTCATTGTTTTCTTTCTTTCTTATTTACTGTTTTCAGGGTCAAAAAAGAACCTTTTTGAATTGTTATTTTTATTTTTATTTTTATTTTTTTTTTGATTGTGCATAATGTAATGTGGGTTGCTGAATTGTGATGGACATGGTCTTTGGCAACTCTTATTTTAATTGCCACAAATTATGAGAACAGAAACACACATTAACTCTGAGAATTACCAAAAACATGCTGTACCCTTACAGGTGGTGCTACAACATCATCTTACATTTAACTGGCTATTTAAGGAGTATTGTTTGACTTAATTGAGGTGGGCTAGAAGCTTCCCCTTCCTTCTAATCAATTGATATGATATGAAAATTGTTATTGATGCTTTCATCAGACTAAAACGGACTATAACAGTAAACAGCAAACAAATGTATTTTCCAAAATGTTGAACTATTCTTTACACATGAACAAAACTTGCTCCCTTTATCAATCTGACCGTATCCAAAACATCCACTCAGTTCTACAGCTCTGTGTGGTTAGTGTATGGTAATGTACAAATACACAGTTCAAGACTCACCCCCAGACATTTGGGCTCTCCTCTCTGGATGGCAGCATGCAGAGCCTGCTGTCTGTCAGTCAGCTTGACAGTGTTCACATCCTCCAGCACCTGCACCGTCAGATCCCTGGAGACTGCCACCGCCATCACCTGCAGAGGGCAACAGAGGTCACCTTCCATACCACAGGACCATGAACTAGCTCCATTTTTAAAGATGGCACCTTATTATAACAGATTTTTGAATCCGTGAGCTGGGAGTAAAGGTATGGATTTGGGGTGCTACAAGGCATTCTCACAGCAGATTTGTCATAGCAGGAGAAGCACAGGTGTAACTAACAACATTAGTGATGGCTCTGTTCCATTTAGATGTCCCAGTAAGAAAGCCCATGAGTCATGTAGCCTACAGTACCAGGGTCCTAGAACATGGAATTCAATCCTTATTAATGTTATTAACATAAATATAAATAAAATAAAACCTGTTTTTCCTGCTATGGCATGTAAAATTGTCAACTGTGAGGTCTGCTGGAGGTCAGAAAAAAATAACATTACAGTGTAACTATAAAGGACTCAGTGTAGTGTAAAATGATATTATAGTGAACTACTTAAATAAGATAGTAGAAGATGTTTCAGTGTGTACACTGGTAGTGAGTGGTTGGGCTGAAATGATACAGTGAGCTCACAGTTTGGAATGAAACATGTTCCACTGACAATATGTTTAACAAAGACTGACTGAATGTACAAATATCTCAAAGGCTTTGGTTGTCTGTTTCAAATTTCAGCTGTCCAAAAACCCCAGCTGAAACATCTTCACACAAACTTTGTTTAGATTTAGGACATTCTTGGAAACCTCCTGTAATTTTGCATGTTTCAACACATTGAATACAAACCATGTCTACTGCACATTGCAGCTAGTTATTTTGCATAACATATTGTTGTGTTTCATAACTTTGAAAGCATTTTTCTTGGCAATCATTGGTTTGCATTATTTTCTGTATGATAAAAAAATCCTCAGACTAATGACAAAAACAGGCAGATTTAGTATAATGAATTACACAAGGAGAGCAAGTTTCAAAAGTATATTACACGATTTTTAAACTTTATGGAAATGAGTGGAAATCAACTGCTGCCCGGAACATTAGGAAAAATCTACAGTACAGTAACAGTATATAGCTTGCATTTGAAACTGGCTAGTAAAAATGTGAAGTATACATGATCTACAATTAAGCTGCTTAAACTTGCAAACACATTGGTAAGACTATGAGCTGGTTCACATTTTAAGGCAGTGTGGAGACCTCTGACAGTCCATAGACTTTACTGCATATTGTTACATTTTTGTAACATGATACATTGTAACCCCTACAGTAGTAACAGATTTGTGTTATGTTTGTTGTGTTGCTGCATTTGGCTACATCTCTTAAAATCAAAGAATGAACCATTTCACAAGAAAAACTAATATTTTTTTCTGTTTCTGCTCGCAAAGTGTTGCTCTCACGTGGATGGTGTTGCAAAAGATGTGAAACACATCCCACTTTTATTTAAAGTCCAATTTTGGCGATTGGGTGATCAAATGACACAGCACATACTGTTCAACAACCAATGAATTTAAATCAAACTTAGTTAGTTAGTTGCAGTGCCGGAAACAGACTGTCACACTGCACTATCTCCAATCAGTACCATTGCTGTTACTATTACCATGTAGGGGTATGTAGAGCTGATCAGTCTAGACAGATGTTAACATTTACGCAAGGGTTACGTACAGATTGATTAGAGCGTATTGCATAACCTTACTGCTCCTGTGTTGAAGCCTGGTGTTTGGGCAAACACACTTCTGTGCGCCTGTACTCTGAAGTAGCCAATCAACAGAGCATGTCTTAAATCACCAATTTATGAACCTTTAATAAACGTTAAGCAAAGTTTAAACACAAGGCCCTGCCACACTGAGAGTAATATCATTTGCAGTATATTTAGGCTGTTCTGTAGTTATGAGAAAGTAAATATATATCATCCCTACCTTTTCTGTCGGGATATGTCAATAAATTTTGTCGATCTTTTTCGACCACTCCTGATTTTTGATGCGTCTCTCCTTATTGTAGGCGGGTATGTGTTTATTAGCATGAGAGAGAGCGACTGTTCTGTGTATCTGGATGGGATCCCGCGGAGCTCCTCCTTTGCTTCCTCTCCTGGCTCCGTGCATTCCAGAAATCATTTCGTAGTCAGGATTTTTCACCATTGGAAGTTTTGTTTGAAGGGCAGTAACGTAAGACTCCGTTTCTCCAGTGTGACAAACAAACCCTATATCATCAAATACATCACTTGCAAACTTTTGGTTGAGGTAAGTGACCCTGTGCTCTGTTTTGTAGTGTTATTATTCATTAGTGTTATTGTTTAAGTAGGGCAGTGGCGCATTTTATATTTTTCTGGCACAAAACAGTGAGGTTGAAGTGCCGAATTTCACCTCTAATGTCAAGGTGTTTACATCTACATCGGATAATAAGAAATAAAGATATTCTCATTTTTTGTAGCATCCCAATTTTAGGGGACAACATGTTGAATAATTGAACATAAACTTTAAGAAAGTTATCATAATAAATGTTTGTATCAGACAGTGGTCAGTGATTGTTTGAGGACATAAGAAGATTCTGTCTGTACCTGTATGCACACTGTCTATACCTGTATGCACCCTGTCTGCACCCGTATGCACCCTGTCTGTACCTGTATGCACACTGTCTTTACCTGTTTGCACCCTGTCTTACCTGTATGCACACTGTCTATACTTGTTTGCACACTGTCTGTTCCTGTATGCACCGTTTATTTATATAGTTTATTTATAGAGTTAAAAAGACAATTACATCTGATTGACAAGAGCCGTGACACTGTTTACATAAAAGTTGGTAAACTCTTCAAGTAAAGGCGTGGACTGCCCGTCCACCTCAAGGTGTAATTATCAGTCTTTACAGCTTGAGCACCTGGTGTGGAAGTTAGTATGCATTTATTTATATAGTATGCATTCCCCCATGAGCAAGCACTTGGTGACAGCAGCAAGGAAAAACTCCCCTTTAACGGGTAGAAACCTCAAGCAGAACCAGGCTCTAGGTTGGCAGCCATCTGCCTTGACCGGTTAGTGAGAAAGACGGAGGGGGAGAGGGGAGAGAGGGAAACAGAGCACAGCAACAAAAATAATAACAATAACAACAACAATAAAAATAGAAATATGACTAATAATAATAGTGGTAGCAATGGGCAAATACGACTTTAATAATAATAGTAGTAACAGTGGGTGTTAAGCTGGACCAAGGGGACAGCAGGTGTTCCGCAGCCACAGGCAGCAGGTGGTCCACAACCGAAAGTCACCTGAGAGACGAGAAAACACACAACTCCGGGGAAGATGTTAGAAGTTAGTAACATGCATTAATGGGGCATGAATGCCTACAGATGGAGAGGAGGAGAGATGAGCTCAGTGCATCATGGGAAGTCCCCGGCAGTCTAGACCTATAGCAGCATAACTAGGGGCTGGTCCAAGGCGAGCCTGGTCAGCCCTAACTATAAGCTTTATCAAAAAGGAAAGTTTTAAGCCTACTCTTAAACATAGAGAGGGTGTCTGTCCCCAAGAACAAAACTGGAAGATGGTTCCACGGGAGAGAAACTTGACAGCTGAAGGCTCTGCCTCCCATTCTACTTTTGGAAATTCTAGGAACCACAAGTAAACCTGCATTCTGGGAGTGCAGTGTTCTAGTGGGAAAATAGGGTACTATGAGCTGTTTAAAATATGATGGTACCTGACCATTAAGGGCTTTGAAGGTGAAGAGAAGGATTTTAAATTCTATTCTGGATTTTACATGGAGCCAGTGCAGAGAGGATAAAATGGGAGAAATATGATCTCTTTTTCTAGTTTTGTCAGTACACTTGCAGCTGCATTCTTGACCAGCTGGACAGTTTTTAGAGACTTGTTGGGGCAGTCTGATAATAAGGAATTGCAATAATCCAGTCTAGAAGTAACACATTTTTTTCTACATCTTTTTGAGACAGGATGTGCCTGATTTTTGCAATATTACGTAGGTGAAAAAAGGCAGTCCTTGAAATTTGTTTTACATGGGAGTTAAAGGACATATCCTGATTAAAGATAACTCCCACATTGCTTGCGGTGGTGCCATCTAGAGTAGCTATATCATTAGATGATGTGTTTCTAAGGTGTTTAGGGCCAAGCACAAGAACTTCAGTTTTGTCTGAGTTTAGTAGCAATGCAACCTGTCTGTACCTTGCCCTGTGGTACTTATACAGTTATGCACCCTGTCTATACTTTTATGTTCCCTCTCTGTACCTGTATGCACCCTGTCTACACTTTAACTTGGGTGGCTGTGGCTCAGGAGGCATAATGGGTCGTCCACTAATCGGAAGACTGGTGGTTCCATCCCCGGCTCCTCCAGTCAGCATGTGGAAATGTCCTTGGGCAAGATACTTAACCCCCAAGTGCTCCCGATGGCTGCACCAGAGGTGTGTGTGTGTGTGTGTGTCAATGTGCATTAGATTAGATCCTGATGAGCAAGTTGGCACATTGCATGGCAGCCTCTGCCATTAGTGTATGAATGTATGTGTGAATGAGTGACTGTTGACATGTATTATAGAGCACTTTGAGTGATTTGAAGACTAGAAAGGCGCTATAGAAATGCAGTCCATTTACCATTTACCATTAGTAAACTGTCTATACCTTAATCACATGCTGTCATACCTGTATGCATCCTGTGGTACTTGTATGCACACTGCTTGTACTTGTATACAACATGCACCTTGACTATACCTGTATGTACCCTGTTGTATCTGACTGTATGCACTCTGTCTTTGCCTGAATCTAGCCTGTCTGTACCTGTATGTGCCCTGTTATACAGTGTATATGTTTGTACCCCCTCTGTTCCTTTATGGCATGCTATCATATCCGTATGTAGCCTATCTGTACCCTGTCTATACCTGTATATACCCTCTCTGTTTACCCTGTCTATATATCTACGCTCTCTGTAACTGTATGTACCCTGTCTATACCTGTATGTACCTCTATGTACCCAGCTGTATCTGTAGTTAATTAGTTATTTTATTGGCACAAATAGATAAAACATTTGGGTCCAAACAATATACAAAAAGTCATATATACAATAAAGCCATTAATATTAAAAGGTGATACAAATAACAATACAAAAACCCACACATACCCCGTGTATACCTGTATGTACCCTATCTGTACTTGTTTGTACCCTGGCTATAACTGTATGTAACTGTTTGTATCTGTGTGAACCCTGTTGATAACTTTTTGCACCCTCTCTGCACCTGTAAGGGAGAACAGGGTAAATTGAGCCTGTGGGTAAAATGATCCACCCCCTTTATCTAGGTAACCATGAACAAAAGTAACCATGTGACCACAAATTAAGTAACTCAAGCACATGGAGAGAGTGGTAAGCAAAGCAGAGCAAAAAAAAAAAGATTTTGTCATACCATATTTTCAGTTGTATGTAGCTTTGTATTTTGTATTTTGTATGGTGTGTTCTGTGTGGGTTTTTTTGTTTGTTTTGTTTTGTTTGTTTGTTTGTTTGTTTGTTTGTTTGTTTGTTTGGGGGGGGGTTGTTGTTGTTGTTGTTGTTGTTTTGCTTCGTACTGTTTGTTGTGCTGTTGTATGTTTTGGTTGTGGGGGACTATGGATGCAAATTAGCTTCAAGCTAACTCCGGTGTAGTACATCTTTAATGTTTAAAACTGCACACTGTCCCAATCAATAAATCAAATCAAATCAAATTCATCATGTTACTAAAGTTATCAGTCTCGTATCTTAATTAAAATTGATAAGTTTTGGACATTATTACATGTTAATTTGACCATGTGCTTATCAATACTCAGTAGTATTGTTTGACCCAGGCCTCCTGCTACCTTGTATGTTCACCCTCACATAAGAAGACAATCATATTGTTAGTTATTTTTCCATCAGCTCAACTCATTTATTTTTACTATAATGAAAACTGTAAGCAAACTGGGTGGCACTTCTAAATTCCAACTAAATTTCCACCCCCTTACATAAATTGATTACTGCATGATTAAGTGAAAATGCATCAAATGAACCAACACTGACCAAATGTTTACATGAAGGAAATAAGTGACTTTGTTTTCTTGAATAATAAAGGACAAAATGTTCCCCTCACTTCCGCAGGGCCATGTCAACTCATTTCGTAATGAACCTGACCCCCCTTTTAATCCCCACTGCTTTTTACTCTCCCTTGCCTTTCTTCTCCGCCTCCTCTCTTCTTCCTCCCACCACATCTGCTTCTCATCCAGCAGCATTCCTGTCTTTCCTAAGAGGATTCTGACATGTGGTTTTGATGAACTAGCACACTCACACACGCTCTCGCTGTTCCCTTTTTTCTCTCTTTCTCTACCTCATTCTGTTCGGTATTTCTCAATCCCTCTCTCCCTGTCCAAACATATACACACAAAGCAAACCCACATGAATGCACTTGCACAGATACAACACACATGCTACTTAGTTTTATTGGCTTCCCACAGTCCTTTGCCCTCCCCAGCAGTGTGTTTCAGGATCATGTGTCTCTGTTGTTCTTTGAGTCTATTCATGTCTTTTCTTCTCTTGTGTCCCTGTTTCTCTTTTGCTCTGGTTAAAATGTGCAGTTTTTGAACATTGTGTAGAAATTATATTATTTTTTGCAAAGATTTTTTCCCTGCAGTGAAACATTTTTTATGCACCATGACATTTTATCTACCCTACATATCCCCTTCTATAATTTCACTTAAAACACTATATGCTATTCTGACTTCATTGTGAAGGAGTGTGTGAAGATAACAGTAACAGTGTAGCCAGTCAGCGCTCCCAACTAGATATGACATTGTTGAATGTTAACAAAATAACAAATCAGGATCATTCTGAATAACTGCAAAGGTTGCTGACTCTGTAGATTCAGAGCCCACAAACTAATATAATTATTAAGTATAAATAAATAATAAATAAAGTTCTTACTGTATACCTACACCGGGACATATTGTAAATAAAAGGGAAGAAGCCAAAAGGTTAGGGAGTAAGAAGGTTTGACATTTTTGTTCAAGAGGGACATAGAAATACATTTTCTAAACTACTGAGTACTTACCAAATAGTTATGGGATACAGCAGTGTTGTTGTTACTGGGCAGGAAAAATGGGATAACAGTGTTGATACTGAGTTTTACAATTGCGGGGTTGAAAAATTAGAGGTCACTTGGCTGTTGATAGCAGTGAAACAGTGAAATATAATGAAAATGAATAGTGGTTTGGTGGAAAATATCTTTCCATTCCATTCCAGGTCCATTCAACTGTTCTGTTCTGACTTCAGTTTCCTGTTTTGCAGTATCATGTCTTCTGAGGGGGTGATGCCAGCAGCTGAACCCAGGTTACACCGCCTCTCCTCCTGGTTTGACCCTGAAACTGCTGCGGTGAGATCAGTACACCACTTAGTCTGAGTGGAGTAAACTTTATTTGAATTTAAAGCCATATATGTTATTATTGAGTAGGGTGTAATACCAACTGTCTGCGTCCGTGTAGGTGGTGACTATCCTCCTGGGGCTGTTCCAGGTGCTGCTGTCTGTCCCACTTGCTTATGCTGACCAAACTCTGCCAAAACTCTTCATACTGCCACTTGTCCTAGGAATTGTAGTATGTACCTCATGATTCTTATTCTCATTTTTAGTCTGTGCTTATGTATTACCTGCTCTAGCATGTAACTTTACATAACATTTCAGTCATCATTCAAGAATAATGTGAATAATGCCATTCTTCAAAGGGCAACAGCTGTACATGTTCCTCGGTCTTGGTCTTACTGGTCTGCCTTAAAATAGAGGTGTTCAGTACACCAACAGATGAATCTTGAAGCTGAATAGAGTATACCAAATTGTCATTGTCACTGACTGAATCAGTAGCTTTTAGCAGTGGAGCTCCCCTCACTGGTGACTGAAAGCACCTACATTCAACTATCAGCTCAACCTCTTATATACAGTATGCTACTTCCTGGTTAAAAGCTTATTGAAAACCCAGAAAGCTAGAAAACAGTTATCATGTCATAATTCTGTTGCAGCTATTAATAACAGTGCTTATAGTCCAGGTTTTACACTGAACTTAATAGAATAGTTTGGACCAGACTGAACAGCCCTTAGGTGTCAGTATGCTTCAAAGTGCTGTATAGTGTTGGATGGTCAAACAAGGTCTGAAACTCACTCCCCCCACACATTTCTGACATCTTACGTGAGGGGCTGCGTCTGACAATTTTTGTACACACTGACAATCCACTTCATGTGGTGATTGGCCAGGTGTGTGGATGTGAGAAAGTAGGCGGTGTTTGAATTATTCTCTTAATATCATTATTTTTTATTCTTTACAAAACTCTTTGTATTGTGTGCTTGAATGCAACTGCTTAAAGAATGGGTTCACATTTATTCAGGTCTATCCTAATACAACACTCAAATGTCCATGCCTGTAAAACACATTCAGTTAGAGTGACCAAATGGGTGAAATAATTCCTTGTGTAAAAAATATATCCTGGCATGCAGAAATGATATCAAAGATCACCAGGTGAAATACAAGGTTTCTGCAGGATTGTCTGCGGCACTCACGCAGTTAACAGTCATGTGTATGTGTGTGTGTGTTGCAGATTGTGGCAGGAGGATCATTCACCATGGCCAATGAGAGGAACCCCAGCAGACTACTGGTATGTTAAGACAACAAGCTAAGCCTCTCATATCTTCTCCTGAATGTCAGACAACACATTCCTGAAAATATTTTTAGGGATCTGATAGATTGACATTTCATGCTTTCATCCATACAAACAACAAAATCTCATATAAAGTAAACCATATAATTTCATACTCATAGTCAACCTAGGCACAATCTCTTAGGGCCATTGTGATATTACTTGTAATAATACTGTAAATATACTTTGTATTATTTTATAAATGTTAACAGTAATTCACATAAAAAGCAAGAACATCAGCTCATTTAAATTTTACTACAGTACAGTCAGTGCATGGGTGTTTCAAAGTGCCACAGTGATGGATCTTGACTGTCGTCCACAGCTTCGAGGTTGTGCCTGCAGTAATGTGGTTGGCCTGCTGGGGGCACTGCTTGCCTTCTGCCTCTACTGCTTCAGCCTCAGCAAAGAAGGCAGCAAAGAGCTGTGTGTACCTGTTAATTCTGAATTTGCTTTCCGACCTTCCCTTTATGGGTGTCCTGGGGAATTCCTGACGGTCAGTATGTTGCTTTCATCAAACTTTTCCTTTCCTTTCTGAAGTGAAGAAAAGGGAAAACAAAAAAAAGGTAATAAGACTGAGAGCTAAGCAAAATGATAGAGTTTGGGAAGGATAGAGAGATGGGTGAGATGGAAGGATGGCAATGTGACGATGATGAGGATGATTAAGAGAAATACGTGGGTGCATAGATAGAGTAAAAGAGTTATGAAGTAAGGGATAATAGTGGATTGTCCTGTCTCATGAGAATATTCAATAATGTAGATAAGGCTAATCAGTCAGTTTAGTCACTGCTGTGTGTATGACTGTGTAATGTGTTTACTGCAGGCATACTGCTGGAGTGTGACACTGCTGCTGCTGCTCTATGACACTGGTGCTGTGGTCCTGCACTGCCTGCTGTCTGTCTCCGCTCTCAAAGCACTCAAAACAGACTAATATCACACTGTCTTTAAAGTAGTAAATCCCTTTGTGATCTCTATTTTTTTTAATTATCTATATGTTTTAAACCCAAACCTATCCTTTAATTATGGAGCTGGAGCCAGGAGGCATTTAGATTAGCTTAGCATAAAGACTGGAAGCAGGTGAAAACAGCTAGCCTGACTCAAGTAGGTGTAAAAAATACACTTACCAACTCCTCTAATGCTCACATGCTAACTCCCCAAACTGCAAATTGTCTTCTTTACATTTATGTATAAATTAAACACTTGCTTCCAATCTTTATGCTAAGTTAAGTTATCACCTTCTGGCTCCAGCACCATAGTTAAAGGATAGGTTTGGATTTTTGTTTTTTTTTTCTTTGTCTTAATACAATGTGTACATGGAAATGAGTCATCATTGCTCTAACAATTCTTACTCTCCAACTGACCCTGAAGCTGTTCCTGTTGTGGTTTGCAAGGTGGACCCAAATGCTGACACAGACTAGAGTGAAGATGAATGAAATAAGACTTTATTGCCAGGGAGGTGGGGAATGGAGGTGGATGGAGTGGGGATAAAGCAGGCTGAGGCAGAGGACTGGAGGGCTGAGATGAGTGAGGGAGAATGGCAAGGGCTGGCAGAGAGAAGCAGGTGGTAGTGGGCTGGAGAGCGTGCAAGCTGGCAGGCAGGTGAGTGGTGGCAAGTGCGATTACATAGGCTACAAAGTCAATGCAAAGAAGCAATCACGTAAATTCACCTGGGGCAGCAGAAATTAACGTGACTACACGTCTGTGCAAATGTTTCAACTTGAGCAAAAAATTCACGTGTATCCCTGGACTTTTATGAATGTGTTTCATAAATGTACAGAGAACAGAGGAAAAAGGAGAGAGACTGGAGGGAAATAACAGACAGAACTGGAGTATGTGGTCAAAGGCTGAACTGAACACAAACACTGGAACACTCCCACAGATGCAGTCTGTTGCATTACTGTACATTAGCTGTAAACTAATTTCAGTTAGCTAAATCAAGTCAGTATCTTCTAAAATTACAGTGTGTTTAGTACAAAATTCCCTAGTTTTGTTTCCACGAATGAAGTTTCTCACTGAGCTGTGGCAGAGGGATACATTCTGGTAGAGGTGGTGTGTAAGCCAAGTGTTGGAGTCATCCGGCTTTTACTACTCAAGACGCTCAGAGAAAACTTTAAAGTGATTTTTTTTCTTTGCAGATTTGATAGCTGGAGTATTTTTGCAGCCTGTGTTTTTGGACACTAATATTTTGGTAACAATCCGCTCAGCTGATTGACCCCAAGATCAGCTGTTCTGGTTGTTCTGAGAGTGCTGAAGCATCGTATTAGCATTAGCTGAACTTTGGAATGCATATTTGCACAGAACGAGGGCTGTGGATTTTGGCCCCCATTTCTCACAATGTAGTGACGTTCTGAGAGAATAGCTTCAGGGTTAGTACGGAGGGTAGGAATTGTTACAGCGACTGACACCCATTTTCATATACATAGTGGCATGTGTATTGTATTGAGACAGACTTGAAAAAACACTGAACCTATCCTTTAACCAACAGTCATATGAGTGGTATCAGTCTCTTTATCTCACTCTTGGAAAGAAAGTGAGTAAACATATTTCCCAAAATGTCAAACTATTCCTTTAAGAAGTAGACAGGCCTCCCTTGTCCAATGAACTTGAACTCAAAGGAAAGTCTGTCAATATGGTCAACTGTCCTATCGGCTAGTGGTTCCCAACCTGGGGGTCAGGAATCTAGTAATGATTAAAATGATTCGAAAGAAAGAAGTATTTATGTTAATTTCTGTTGATTTTTTTTAACCTTTCTTGCAAAATATGGGTCTTATCTCATCTCTCACATCTCTCCAGCTCTTAAGAGGGCAGGTGAGACAGATGGTCAACTTTTAAAACTAATTAAAACATGTACTTATTAGGATTACCATCTTGTTTCTCATTTTTTTAAAGGACCATTTTTTTATTACAAGACTGTCAGCTAACATTGTTATAGCAAATACCTCAGTAGAGTTTTAAAATTTTTACCCATTAAAGTGATCTACTCCTGATTCACTGCTAGCCAATTGTAGACCAAATTTCACCTAAACTTCAACTGTATTTGTGAGTACCCTATTAACAAGGAACACCACTGATGTGAATTTAAATTTATAAATTTAGTTTTAATTTATGAATATAGTTAATAATAGTTATTACAAAATCTGAACTGTGGGGCTGATAGTATAGAAGATACATTTACCAGAACACTAAACCTGCCTCAAGTTTTATTTTCATAGGTGTATTTTTGCCATTAAGAGAGCCTCACAAAATGATAGTTTGGTGTGTTGGCTTTGAAAATGGATGTGGCTGGGCTATGTGTCATTACTGAATGTGTTAATATGTTTACTCATTAACAACAATTAATTATTGCAGCTTTAAAGTTACACCAAGAAATGTTTACCACTTGGGGGCAGAAGAACTGACTAACACGCTGACAAGCCCACAGTCTGATATATTATTGTCTTATAAAGTTGCTATTGTAACATTTTAGCACAAATACCTATTTACATTTACAACCAATTCAGGCAGTTATTTTGAGTCGTGTTTTCTGGGTACTTGGTGATAAGTTGTTGTCTTTTTAGTTCTGCTTATATGTTCACCAGTTAGCTGCTAACTCTGTCTGTCTGCTGTTTGATGCTGGGCTGGTAGTGTACAGTGTTTACGATTCAGAGTTGGAAACAGCTGCCTTTTGGAAACAGGATTGATAAGAACAAGGAGACTAAAACATAACACATACAATAAAATCATGAGCCAAACAATAAGAAAAAATCAAACAAACAATAAGCTAAAAGAGGCTAAAAAGCTCTGTGCAGCTGCAGAGTTGGGTGATAATTCTTTGTGGGTTTGTCACTGCGACCATACATCACAAACGTTAATCTGATGGAGAAAAATACTGATTGCTTGAGCTTCAGAGAATTTATGTCTAACCTACTTGTATGAAAAACACCAATTTCAAAATGACTTGTTAACATTTCTAGAGACTATGAATATGTGACAAAATTACCTTTAAGTGAATAACTGTAAATATTTGAAGGAAATGGTATTGACTCATAGTTATCTATCATCAAACTTGTGCTTCAATAATCTGTTCATGTATTTTTTTAACCAATTGCAGATATACTAAAAACAATCCAATTTGGGGACAGAAACAGAGGTTACAGATGTAACACCAATTTTACAGGAACATATGACACATACTGTACATACACACCTGTTCAGTCTGTATTTACGTGGATGTTTATATAGCACTTTGTAATGATATATATGTTGTGTTTTACAATTTTATAACAAATCAAATATAAAGAAAATAATGAATATAGGGGAGGGCACTAACATGAACATCTGCACTAGTCAACTCTAATCATTTTAAAGGAAGCAGCTTGTTGCAGCATTACATGGTGGCAAAATTTTTTAGGCCTGTATGCATGTTGTGGGAGGACAAACACCTTACACAAAGCCTTACAATATAAGCTTATACTTTATACAGGTGTTGCTCTTATTGTGTCCACACCCTGCCTGTGCAAAAATACAGCTTATTCAAATGGTGTCCACTCATGATGTAATAAACTGTTTCTAAGACTCATGGTGTTTTACCATGTTGTCATCTATGGGTTTTTTTGACAAGACTGACTTATTATGAGTGTTTCCATTACAGGGCCTGGGCAGTCAGCCAAAGAGCAGCTGTTGCCCAGGTAAACGCTTCACAGTATATTGATTTGATTTGATTTATTGATTTGGACAGTGTGTAGTTTTAAATATTAAAGATGCACTGCACCGGAGTTAGCTTGAAGCTAATTTGCATCTGTTGTCCCCCCACAATCAAAATATACAACGGCACAACAACAAACAGTACAAAGCACAAAAAAAAAAAAACAAATAACCAACCAAAAAAATACAAAACAAAACAAACAAAAAAAAACCCACACAGAACACACCATACAAAATACAAAGCTACACACAACAGCACATCAAATACACCCATAATGTCACACAGCTGATTGGTCTTTAGTACATGTTTTAGTTTGGCCTTGAATGTATTGATAGAACTACAGTTCATCATATCATCAGGTAAGGCATTCCACTGAGTTGTGGCTTTCACAGAGAAAGCTGACTGCCCAAATGCAGTGCGACAAAATGGTATGGTACAGTCTTTTATAGAGGATATTCTGGAGGATCTAATAGAACTTACTGAGAGAGTACACAAAGTGACATAGTGGAGGAGGGGCCAAACCATTTAAAATTTTATAAACTAGGCACAAATTTGAGAATAATCTTAAAGTCTCAAAGCATTGGCTTTTGTCCAGAGTTTTTAGAGTTTGTTTGTATAAGGACTCAAGGGTTTATGGCTGTTTCTCCAGCCTGCCCCCAACATGTGATGCAATAAGATATATGGAAAAGAATCATAGCATGCATAAATATCTTGGCTGCATCCAAAGAGAGATTGTTTCTAATGTCTAAAATTTGCTAAGTTGTACTTTATGGTTTTAACCGTTTTTTTTAACATGTTTCTTAAAGTTCAAATTTGGATCCGGTGTCACACCAAGATATTTAAAATCAGTAACTATGTCAATTTTTTCACCTTTGATGAAAATATCAGCATTAGGAGGTAGTACCATAGTTTTAGAGAAAATACCTTTTGTCTTGTTTACATTTAGACTCAGACATGATTGATCAAGCCAATGTGTGATCCTTTCCAATGCAATTGTTCTCTTAGCAGCAGCTAACTCAGTTGTTTTTGCATGTGTGCACACAACGGTATCATCTGCATACATTTGTAGTTCTACATCATGACACTGTTGAGGGAGATCATTAATATATAGGCTAAATAATAGGGTACACTGACCCTTGTGGAACACCCATTGTGCACTTCATGCTACTGGACAGTGTGTCACCAACTTTAATACATTGTATCCTATTGGATAAATATGAAGACATTCATGCCAGTGCTCTAGATGAGAAGTTAAAGTTAGAGAGTTTTGATATTAAAACATCATGATTGACTGTATCAAATGCTTTACGCAGATCTACAAATACATTACCAACTACTCCTTTGTCAAGTCTTGATTGATGAAGTGCAAGGTAGCAGTTTCAGTGGAATGATTTGCTCTAAAGCCAAATTGCATACAATGTAGACCAAAATTGCTTGTATTAAGAAATGTTGTCAGTTGTTTAATGACAACTTTCTCAGCAACCTTTGAGAGTACTAGCAGTATGCTTATTGGTCTGTAGTTACTGGCTTCAAGGCAGTCTCCAGATTTAAAAATAGGCGTGACAATGGCATATTTCCAGTCATCAGGAAAGGAGCTGTGTTTAAGACAAGTTAATTAAATGAGCAATAGGGGGAGTTAAAATATCTTTGTGTGATTTGACAAACGTAGTATCAAATTGGAAAGCATCTCTACTTTTGGAGCTTTTTAAGAGGCTGATGATTTTGTATGTCATTAGTCTCTACCAGCTCAAAAACCTGACCTGTTGCATCTATAGGAATAATATCCAGTTTCTTTTTCATATTTTTTTTTCCTAACTCATATACAGACTCAAAAAAAAAAATATTAAAGACAGAAGCAACAGTAAATGATCTTCAATTAACTTTCCCTGTACTTTGAGTTTAAAATCTCCTAAAAATGCTGGGTCCCTCCTTGTGAGATTATTGATGTTTTTCCAGATCAATTTACTATTGCCTTTTGCCTCAGTCGAAATACTGAGATAAATATGAGATTTAGCATCTCCTAGCTCTTGGATAACTTTGTTCCTTAAACCTTTCCAAATCAGCGTGTCAGTGTCTCTTCTAGTTTTAATTGCCTTCCTTAGTGCAGCATCTCTAGACTTAATTAGTTTCCACAAATTTTCATTAAACCACAGTAAATTGTTTTTATTTTTAGATTTTATCTGTATCCTCACATTAAATCTTTCCCTCACAGAGTTGATTATATGAGTAAAAGTATCACAGCCTTTTACTAGTTGTTCTAGTTGGAATTTCTCTGTGATCATTTTTAGTTTTTTTAAATTTTTTTATTAGTCAAAGCAGGTCTCTAGTCAAATAGCAGGGTTAATATACACAACTGTCACACTGAAAACAGTTTGTCACATGCAGACACTGTCATAACAAGCTGTCTTTTTAGTCAAATACTGCCAGTAAAAAGGTCCAGAAATGTTTGTTATACTGTATGTTCTTACTGTGTTCTTACCTGCTACAAGATGTTCAGGAGAAAGCCACATTACAATAGTCTCTCTTTTATTTCTGTAGCCATTAAAATGCTGCGTTTGTTCATGTAATACAGAGACATCAACACATAGATTCATCTTTGTCTTAGAACTGCAGTCAGTTTCGGCATGTGTCATAATCCTCCACATTTATATAGGATGGAAGAGTCTATCTTTGGGTTGGTCTTTAGCTGTTTTAAATATAAATTTTTATTGGTTATATTTTTCACTTTTATTACTTTTATTTTATACATTGTAGTTTTTATATTCCTAATATTATATTTGGCTACAGATTTTTGCTCTTCATCTGTATATTCCTGTGAATAGGCTTGGGCGGTATCAAGGTATTACGGTATACCAGGGTATTTAGAAATGTTGAAGGTATGATGTTTGATACCGTCAAAAATAAAGACGCTCCTCTTTCTATTAAACTGACATGCTGTATTGAGGTGATGTATTGTCGCGCCACCAAAGGTCAGTCTTTACTGAACCATGGCTGTATAAAGAGAACTGCATACAGCGTTGGAGGCGGGGCTCCATTCATTCTTATGAAAGTTGCTCAGTGGTGCATGACACCAAAAAAAACACTTCCCACTGTAAAGAAATATCCAGGATGAATGCATACTGCGCACGCTCTATGGGTGCATTGGGTCCATAGAGTGTGTGCAGTATGCACCAGAGTTGGCTAACTTCCCATTTAGTCCTGCACTAACTTGAATGGGGTTAAAATAATTAAATTGTGCAGCTCTTCTAGACTTTCCAAACATTATCGGACCGAATGGATCAAATTCTGATAGTGAAATGAGTCATTTCAAAGGGGTTGTGACGCTCAAGAAATGGATCCACCGTTTTACAGTCGCTCCTTTTCCCATGATTGTGTGCGGCAGAAATGCTTTTTGGGCCACTGTCAGACCTGGAAATTGTAATTCCACACTTTGGCCACTACATCAAACTGGCTTCAAAGCCCAGCGCTGTTCCTGGGGGCTTGGTTGGAACAGGGAGCAGAGCAGAGAGAGGATGGTGACTGGCGACTCACAATAAACACAATATTGCAATAGCAAGCAACCACCACACGAGGCTAGGCTTGTTTTACACTTCAAAAGGATCGCCGCGCACAGTGTCAGCCAATTTTTCCCAGTGGTCGCTCACGGTATTGCAACGAAAAATCCCCCTGTGGCCCAAAAAGCATTTTCCCCATAGACCACCACTGTAAAAGAGACGTCTGTAAAACTGTTGACACATCGAACTTCAAACAAGGTCAATTATGACTCTTTCTATTATGAACTTTTGATCCATGGAGGTTTTATATTTGTAAAACTTTCCTTGAGCTGAGAAAAGCAATTTAAAAATCCATGACGTCACCATAATGTTAAGTCTATGGGCCGAGCGGGAACTCGCAGGTGGAACCAGCGGGGGAAACACTACTGCACATACTCAGTGGGCTGCACAACGCAGAAGTAAACCCGGAAGCTAGAAACTTTTTTTGGCATTATGCCAGCTGAGCAATTCCTATAGGAATGAATAGGCGCCATTTTTAGTCCGGTATCCAGCTCTTCTTATACATCCATGGGCTCCATGGAGCCTCGCGCTGCTAGCATCCAGGCTAACAAGCTAACCTGTTGCTCAGCCCTCATAATAGAGCCAGACTCAGGGTGAGCTGACCAGGGGCCAAAGTGAGCTGACTGGGGGTTGGTGCTGATTGCTGATACTCGGTAGTTAGTAGTGAATACTTTGTCTTGGTTATGTGTTTAAACTCCCCTGGGTCACCACATGGCAGGGCAGGCTGCCATTTAACCTATGAGGTAGTTTTCCACCAATTATACAATCTAAAGGCATGTCCAGCCAGACTCCATTCATAAATCCCAGCTTTAAGGGGACTTGGCTGTAGGCCAATGTTGTTTCCTGCCACAACATGATTTAAAGTTTTTTCTGTGTTCATCAGGTACTGCTGCTCCATTTGGCTGACATATAATCAGACTAACATACCTGATTTTCACTTTAAAAAAAGAAAAGCGCTAATACTGCGCTGTTGAGCCAGCCTAAATCACAGCAGGGAAAATTCCTTCACCACAACAGCCCTATGTGGAATCATGAAAATATTGCCACATTTAACTTTATCTTGAGATCACTTCTCTACTAGCCACAATTTTATTCAACTGCCAGTCTGCCACCACCACCCAGACATCATGATGTCCTCTGATGTGTCGGTATCCACTGTGGCAACAAGTGCAACAAATCCCAATCATAATAATCATAGTTAGACTGACTGAAGGCCAAACCAATACAGATGTTTTCACATGAAAGTCTCGCGAGTAGCTGATAAATTTGTGCTGACATCCATAAGTTTTCCTTCCAGAATAAGTCTTTCTACCAGAATTTTAAACGTTGTAATGGTGGAAAAACTGCTGAAACAACATTTAGAGAGTACGCAATAAGTTCTAATTACCTAGAAAAAACATGAATACTGCTTCTACTAGTACCACGTAAGTTACTACTACTACATACTACTAACATGAATCATAAAATGTTCATCATTCATGCTGCGTGGATTCTAGGCAAAATGCTAAATGTCTTATAAGAATCAGATCAGCTTCCCGTGGACAACATAAAGTAGTAGGTCAGGCTAATAGTTAGTTAAACCAGACACCACAGACAGTTGTTTTTCAATCTAACCCGGCTTTGTGTCCTATAACTTGACTGAGCGATACTCTGCAGCAGTGGTGGTCCTCCGCCTGTGGAGCAGGGTGATGGATATCTCACCATTGACACAAGTGTTGGAGCACTCTAGTAGCATGAGATGGAACATTATCGTCACATAGGGGTTTCCCTTATATCAGCTGAGCATAGGAACCCACCACTACCCTCCAACATAAAGGGACACCAGAGGCAACGCGAGCCCAGTAGAAATAACTTCCCCTAAATATGTCTGTGAACTGTAAACATTTCAAACGTTCATACTTATGAAACCGGAGTTACAGTCCGTCAGTACTGTTATAGAATATGTTAGTTTTGCCCGAACACCCCCGTAAACCATGAAATGTGGATGCTTCCTAAAATGGCGGCGGTTTCTGTCAGTGAAGAGTGAAACTTTCCTATTTTTAGCAAAAAATTTCCCGTTTTCTGCCATATTCGGTCGGTTGCAGTCGTCTGTTCATTAAAGTAAGCATTATCGGAACACATCGACGTTTGACAGAGATCGTGGGCACCAAGCGGCGTCACTCCGGGCTCCGTTTTTCATCGCCAAATCGCTGGGCTTCCCTCAAAGTTGACGGCGGCTGAGTGCCTGACATTGCGATCATACCGACTGTTGTTGTCATCACACTGCTAAACGCGGAACCATCTGGTGAGATTGGACGTCGGCCGTTTAGCTAGCTAGCTTGCCGACCAAAGTGCGTCGAAAACGCCTCTGCGGCTTTTTGAGCTGGATCCCGTCAGGCAGGTCAGAGCTCCCGTGAACGTGTCCCCTGTCAGTGGAAATAAAGAGGTGGTGTTGGATGTCACCACTAGTCAGTGTCGGGCCAAATCTGGTTTGCTAGCATCGTGTAAGTACCAGTTCATTTTCGCCCGTTTTCTGTTCGGCTACACAGCTTGTTCTGTTTTGTGGCCTACCGTCACTTACCTCGACAAGTCATACAGTATGACTTTAATATGCTAGCTAGCTATTAGCCAAAGGTGTACAAAACATTTTATTATTAATGTTTTATCCCATCTAGCTACTCATTAAAACCCACAGCTGTCTTGTAATCCCTACTTGGTAGCTGTTTTATTCAGGGAACAGCTGTAGGTGATATGTTTTTTTTTAACAAAGGTCTTATAAGAGATTAACTAAGAATTATCAACTCAAGGTTAGTAACATTGAAATCCAGCAGTTAGGCCTCAGACTATCCACTCTATGTTTCCAAACATTGTTTTAAACTCTCTTTTTCCGGGTCCTTTATGATGGACAGCCATCCTGGCAAATCAAATGGAGAAGCTCCAGGACCTGAGCCAATCAGAGCTACAAGAGCTCCTGGACAACCCGGAGAGGGTGGAGTGTATGGCTCTGGAGTCGGACGAGGTAAAGATAATGTTTCACTTTACATTTGGCTTCCATTTTTGAAAGGCAACGTTTCCTGGCTTTCAGGGTGGTTGGCCTCTCAGTTTGAAAGGGCTATGTGAGAGGTTAGGGATTTGATTTAAAAGCTTTAAAACCTGGAAGGGTTTTTGGTTGACCCTCTCAGTGTAAGTGGATTCAAATGACATGAGCAACTCAAACTGTCAAGGTAATGAATTATAGGATTTTATTTTAAAACCCCAATCTGACTGGAGAGTCTGGATGGGTTAAAGAGGAAGAGTGCTTAAGAGGACTTTCACTGTTGGAAAGATGATGATTTCTCAAAACTTGGTCACGTATGAAGTAGAAATGTGCAATTATTTTCATAGTAGATGCCTTATGGCCAGAGAAATTTGAGAAAAAGACTGTAGACTTCCCTTTTGCTCTCAGAGGGGAAATCATCATCATCAACAACCACAATGCGGATGTGACCCCTTCAAAGGCCGCTCCCAGGCTACTCCTACAGTATGGTGATATGTTTATGGAAGGCAGGTGGCAAATTCGTTTCAATGCAGAGTGGCCAGTTAGCAGAGAAAAGTTAGCATTTACCTGCATTATATAACTCTTGACGAATCTTTTGTTCAATTTTTACTGTTTATTTATTCAAGTGTTTTGTTTTTTTTTACTGATGTTTATGATCGCCTCAGTAAATAATTTATAGTAATTTGCTGTTAATTTCCTCGAATAACATTGCATTGAGAAGTTGCAAAAATAGCGATTTCCTATTCAATTGTTTATGAAAAGGCCTGACATACAGATAGCGGCACACCAATACACGTTTACTTAGTATTATTGCAAGAAGCACACATATCACTCTAATTTAGTAGGATATATCCCAATTCAAATGGACTTCGGTTATCACTCATAAATGTATTTGTAGCCAAAGCAGTGTATTTCCAAAAGATAAAACTACAATTAAATGAAGTTGTTTTTTTAAAAGTAATGAAACCAACAGACAGTAGTGTGAATATACTTTGAGCCAGTATTTATTACAACAACTATAATAATCCAACTTGTACATTACCTCATAAACAAGACACAATATATTCTCCTGTGCTGAAACAGCAGAACCGCACTGTGAAGTCTGGCAATGTGAGACTAACCACTCACAACCAGCAAAGTTCATGTTGTACGTCAGAGAATAGAATCTTTGTTTAGACATGGCTGTAGTAAAGACAATCATCAAAAAAAACATAAAACATGAACACACTAATAACACTAAAATGTAAGACAATTGAGGACACAAAATGCGCTGCTACTATAAGTACAATACAGAATATAATAAAAGGTTAATATGATAATAGCAAATAAGAACTCCAGCAGTAATTATAGTGGTAAGATAAAGTGCTAATGTGTGTGGAAACAAGAGGTAGTTTATGGTGTGTGTGTTAGAACTCAGAGCAATTATCGCATATGGCATAAGTGGGAACTTGAACCTGTTTTGCAACTAATGGTTTCAGCTTTCAATGTACTGTGCAGACTAAAATGTTTCACAGAGAATGCTGCTGCTCACCAGTGATGTCACTTGCCACCTCGACATTGTTGCCCAGTTATTTCCTGTTTTGCACATTTACATTTCCTCACCAACAAATCTGTGAGAATGTCAGATTTCATGACGGATCTTTAAAATAAAACCATCAACATTCTGTTAATCTCTGCAGAAAAGACTGTGTTTTGCCCTCAGTGTTCACACGTGCTTCACTTCTTTTGCAGAGGTACACATACAATCTCCACACTTTCTATCTCTTGCCCTTTAACTATGATCTAAGGGTGGAAGTGAACAAAAGTTACCAGCACTCAACAGGCCAACAACTTGATAATAAATATTCAATTTACAATGATATGAAGCTGATTAGCTAACAATAAGCTTACCACAACAAGCAGAGAGGCATGGCCCATGCTGTATTACCAGGATTTTCCACATGAATCATTAACTCTGTGAAAGACTGCAGATTGTGACCGATAGCCCATGGCTGCGGAAACAGAACCAAGACAGTACAGAGTAACTCATTAACAGCTGGCTAATATAGTTACTGGACGTCATAATATATCAGTGGATGGCAATTAGGCTACTGGAACTAGTTTCAGAGATACAGAGAGTATTTGCCAGAGAGCATTTGCTGTTATTGGGGCATTATGGACATGCTATCCCTCCTGTATGGAAATTAGCAAAATGTTCCCATAACAATGATAACAGCTTTTCCAATTTTTGTCTCTCATGTGAACTCACTGTATGTTTCTTACTCTTCTATCTGTTCTCTTTCACATCCTGCATTTTTCCATGATTTATCATGATTCTGCATCAGTTCACAGGAAGTACCTTCTTTATCACTATATCCGGGCATTGTTTTGATGTCCCAATCCCAATATTTTTCTGTCCCTTACCGTAATCAGAATCCTTTAATATTTAATATTAATAGAGTCTGATCTGATACTTATATTTACATAGCTGCAGAAGATATCAGATTCATAAATACTTTATTGATCCCTGGGGGGGGGATGGGTCATGTTACAGTTGCTTACATTCTAGAGTAGAAATATATGTAAGTGTTATACTACAATATTTTATCAACAGTGTAAATAATACTGCCGAGAAATGGGATCTATAAATGTGTTAAAATGCAAGAATGGCACCTTGCGTGTGTCTGAGGGAGCAGCAGCCGTTGTATTGCTACTGGAGGTTGGTTGACACTATGAGTTTTCACAATTATTGGACACTGTGTGAATGGGTAAAATATTATTTCCTGTGTGCAGTGTGTGGCGCTGGAGATGACAGTTTGGAAATTGTGTATACATTTTATGAACTATATGTCATTCAGGCACTAATACATTTACCAGAGAGCAACTGACATGGATATACATTTTTATGAATATTCGACCTTGCATGTAAGAGATAACTATCACTTCCTGTGTCCACTATGTGGCGCTAGAGAACTCCTTCTAATTATACTTCATGTTACTGTATATCATGTGCAGACCACATCATGTAAATTTCATGTAAATCGGATGATGTTTGTCACATAAGGCTGACTTCCTGTTGTCGATAGGTGGCGCTATGACCATGACTCAGTATTGACATTTAGATGTGTTCAGGCCCGGACCCTTGCCGAACATGAGAAATTTGGGGCAGATTGGACAATGTAAAGTGGAGTTACAACAACCTCCTGTTTAATGCCCCAAACTTTTGTTGGGCAAAATTGTCCAGCACGCCACACCAAGGGTGTTCCATGAAAACTAAAAATCTTCACAATTTAGTCTTTAGATGTAACCTACCAAATTTTAAGTCGCTCAAGTTAAATCTCTAGGAGGAGTTCATTAAAGTATAACGCCTGTCAGTGGTTTCACTTTGCAAAAAAAATGCATAGTAGATTGAAAATGGCTGACTTCCTGTTGGACTTATGGTATGGGTCCATGAGGCTTTTTTTAAAGTCTGGAGATAGTACTTTCGTAGTAATTTCGTACAACTAAGTCAAATTTAAAGGTGGGGGCTTGGATTTTGAAATTTTCAAGGGGGCGCCCTCGAGCCATTTTGCCACACCTAAACCAAAGATCCATATCAGATATCAAGTTATGCCACTTGTGTATCCTAAAGGCCTCAAATATGTGTTTTTATATGTGAAAAAATTTGAAAAAACATGTACTATGTTGAGAATGATGAGAGCAATAAACCCACCGAATTTCATGACCATCAAATAAACTTTGTTCCAAAATGGCGCTATGGAGCCCGCTGGCCACGCCTGAGACCAATCACTATAGAAATTTTTGCCAGTTCTGATGTGTGTGCCAGCCTTTGTGAGTTTTAGGTTTACCAAGCATCTCAAAAATGCAATGGCATACTATAATTATAATAATAATAATTGAATAAATAATAATCAGTGCCAGGGACCATTGGGACCCTGGCACTTTTGTGCTCGGGCCCTAATAATCTCTACAAAAACAGCTGACAATCCAGGACATGATGGGGCATCCACCTGCATTGCTGTCAGCTTCTCACCCAGTAGAGCCAGCTGGATAGTGTTGAAAGCACTGGACAAGTAAAAAAACACGACCCTCAGATTGTTCGCCAGCTTGTCCAGGTGGATGTAGGCGCGGCTTAGCAGGTAAATGATGGCATCCCCAACTCCCAGTCGGGGCTGGTAGGTGAAGTGGAGGGTAGGCTTGCCGTGGTCGTTGATGTTACTGGTGTTACACGTCATTACATCCCACATGGAGAATCATATTCTGTACAGATGGGTACTCTTTTAGCAGACTGGGAAGATGATGTACAGCTGAGTGAACAGCTGATCTTCTTCTAATATCCCTGATGATTGAATCTCCCACGATTAATGTAACTGGTGGGAGATACTGTGGCACAGCTGAGCGGACATTTTGATTAGGAGAACATGCTGAGTAGAAACAGTCACCCAGCTCTGTGTATCCAGCTACGTCCAGCACAGTGACTGGGACATGACCAACCGTGCAGCAGGTGGAAGAGGAGGAGGTATGGACAGAGGACAGTCATCTTGTTCCTCCAAAACAGAGAATCTATTCCCCATTTGAACACTGTGAAGTTGGGTCAGGAGATGAGGGTAGCGGTTGGAGCATCTGCCACCTTGTTTTCCCACCCAGGCCACAGTCCATGGCTCTGGCAGGGACCATGGATCAATGGTACGAACAGGAACAGCGCCTGGCAGACACGGAGTGGAACAACTCATCAGCTTTGGCTGTGCCCCCATTTTGGGCCATGGGTCATTGGCCAGGAGAGGAGCAACATCAGATCCAGGGGTAGTGGTGTCCAAGGCAAGTCAATCAATCAATCAATCATTTTTTATTTATACAGCGCCAAATCACAACAAAAGTCATTTCAGGGCACTTTTCATTTACAGAGACCCAACAATTTCCCCATGAGCAAGCACTTGGCGACAGTGGTAAGGAAAAACTCCCCTTTAACGGGTAGAAACCTCAAGCAGAACCTGGCTCTTAGTGGGTGGCCATCTGCCTTGACCGGTTGGGTTGAGAGAGAGAAAGAAAGGGGAGAAGGGAAGGGGGGGCAACAATCATAACTAACAATAACAGTAGCAATAGCCGGGGAAGGACACCAACAGGACTGCGAAGGGCACAGCTTATGCAGCTGATTTGGGAACTGACTGGAGGCATTTTTCCGAGTTTGAGGCATCTGCAGTCCCTGTTAAAAAAAGGTTAGCTCCCAAAGCTAAAAACAAACTGGTTGTGCTAGCCTCGACAGGCAGTCCAGACCGGGAATGTAAAACTTAAAGAACACAGATAAACAGAACAACAACAACAAAAGATACATGACTAGCAACAGCAAACAGCAGTGACAACTGGAGAGGGACATCCCCACAGCCACGGGCCAGAGTCCGGTCCCTGCGGTTTCCTGCAGATGAGAAAGCACCAAGAACTCCGGGGAAGAAGTCAAGTCAGTAACATGCAGTAATGATATATGAATACATACAGATGGAGAGGAGGAGAGAAGAGTTCAGTGCATCAAGGGAAGTCCTCTGGCAGTCTAGGCCTATAGCAGCGTAACTAAGGGCTGGTCCAAGGCGAGCTTGGTCGGCCCTAACTATAAGCTTTATCAAAAAGGAAAGTTTAAGCCTACTTTTAAACGTAGAGGGGGTGTCTGCCCCCGGACTGAATCTGGAAGATGGTTCGACAGGACAGGAGCCTGATAGCTGAAGGCTCTGCCTCTGATTCTACTTTTGGAGACTGTAGGAATCACAAGTAGGCCTGCATTCTGGGAGTGCAGTGTTCTAGTGGGGTAATAGGATACTATGAGCACTTTAAGATATAGTGGTGCCCGATCATTAAGAGCTTCTAGAGAGTCTAACTTTTGCCTTCATGGATGATTCATCGTTAACGTGTACAAACTGAAATCGATGTGATAAATAAATAGGACTTAAACCAGCTTAATGCAGTTCCTTTAATGCCAATTAAATTTTCCACTCTCTGTAATAGGATTTGATGATCAACTGTGTTGGATGCGGCGCTAAGATCTAACAAGACACGCACAGAGAGAAGTCCCCTGTCCGATGCAGCTAGGAGGTCATTAGTAATTTTCACCAGTGCTGTCGCTGTGTTATGATGAGCTCTAAATCCAGACTGAAAATCCTCAAATAAACTATTGTTATGTAGAAAGTCACATAACTGATTAGAGACTGCTTTCTCAAGGATCTTAGACAGAAATGGAAAGTTAGATATAGGTCTATAGTTGGCTAAGATGCCTGAATCAAGAGTAGGCTTCTTAAGAAGAGGTTTAATTACAGCTACTTTAAAGGACTGTGGTACATAGCCTGTTACTAAAGACAGATTGATCATATCTAGTAAAGAAGTGCTAATTAAGGGCAAGACTTCCTTAAGCAGCCTAGTTGGGATTGGGTCTAAGAGACAGGTTGATGGTTTAGATGAACAAATCATTGAGGTTAATTCAGAAAGGTCAGTTGGAAAAAAAACATTCCAAATATATGTCAGGTTTCACAGCTGCTTCTAAGGTTCCTGTGTTTGTGGATAAATTGGTGCCTGTTGAGGGCAGAAGGTGATGAATTTTGTCTCTGATAGAATTTTATCATTAAAGAAGCTCATGAAGTCGTTGCTACCGAGAGCCACTGGGATACACATATCAATAGAGTTATGACTCTTTGTCAGCCTGGCCAAAGTGCTGAAAAGGAACCTAGGGCTGTTTTTATTCTCCTCTATTAATGCTGAGTAATAGGCGGCTCTGGCATTACAGAGGGCCTTCCTATATGTAAGACTATCCTGCCAGACTAAGCGAGATTCTTCTAGTTTGGTGGAACGCCAAATCCTTTCCAATTTTCGCGATATTTGCTTTAATTTACGGGTTTGGGAGTTAAACCATGGAGCTAACTTCTTATGTTTTTATGTTTTATTATTTTCCTTTTTAAAGGGTTAATGGAGTCAAGTATTGTTTGCAGTGAGCCTGTGGCACTATCAAGATTATTAATATGGGAGGGACTAAAATTAACATAAGTCGTCTGTAGAATTGAGATATAGCACTGAGTTCAATACTGATGGAATTGCTTCCTTAAATGTAGCTACAACACTATCAGACAGACATCTAGTGAAGGCATTTTTGTCTAATCGCGTGTGATCCAGTAACAGGAATTCAAGTTATCAAGTAGTGGTCTGATAAAATAGGATTTTGTGGAAAAACTATCAAATGTTCAAATTCGATGCAGTAAGTCAGCAC
Source organism: Thunnus thynnus (assembly GCF_963924715.1). Taxonomy (NCBI): domain Eukaryota; kingdom Metazoa; phylum Chordata; class Actinopteri; order Scombriformes; family Scombridae; genus Thunnus; species Thunnus thynnus. Next base: position 17,747,901 of record NC_089519.1, read on the forward strand.
AAGATCAAGGGTGTGGTTGTGACAGTGAGTGGGTTTATTCACACACTTCATGACACACTTTGTTACGAAGGGCTCTATTACAGATTACTACATTGTGGTATCTCTATATAAAGCGAGGAATCTCTCTCTGTCTGTATGTATGTTTGTCCTTCACATATCTCGAGAACTGTTCATCTGATCTACTTCACACTTGCCGGGTGCATTCCTGGGGATACAAGGGAGTGCATTGTCGAAATTTGGTGCATTTTGGACATGCGACACGTTTAATATTAATGAACTTGAAATAAACAAGCAAACAGTCAGCTACTCCTCTCTGCAGCAGCGGGTGGGGCTCCTGGGCTCTGCTACTGCATGTCATGGTCAGAGCTGTACAACCCTGCCATGAGAGAGAGGAAGAGATGACATCTCTCTTCATTTGATAACATTAAAAGTTGTGCTTTGTTGTGGGTTTCCTGACTCATTTTTTAAAAAAAAAGAGAGAGAGAGAGGGTGAGCAAACTGAGAGCTGAGGGGGAGCAGCTGTGTGAGGCAGAAGTTGCTGCAGCGACATATAATAATAATAATAATAATAATAATGAGAAGAAGACAAACAGAGCAAGGTCATTTAAACGGGCCAGAGGTCATTTGGCATTTTGTCCCATAGCTCTTAAACTATCCAGCTGTCTGATCCTGCAGTTATCCACAGGTAAAATGTTTTTTTTAAATGTTAAATCGCGGTGTAACCGGAGCCATTACTGAACCTCCTGTCCAACTGCAGCTCTGCAGCGGGCGGAGCTGCTCCAGCAGTGGACCTGTCGGCTGCAATGCAGCTCTGCCGAAACTTGCATTTAGGTTCCGCAGTGGACAGGTCCTGGACCTGTAGTCTGAACTTCTCTGCTGCAGAGCAGCTCTGCCTAAACGCCAGTTTCAGCGGAGCAGGTTCAGTTTCAGTGGAGCTGCTCTGCAGCAGACAGCTTCAGCTGACAGACAAGACAGACAGTTTCGACAGAGTTCTGGCTGTTCAACGTTTTTATACAAGATTTTACCAGCTGATAACTGCAGGAACAGAAAGCTGGAGAGTTGAAGAGCTGCATGGCGAGAAGTGAGGAGGATTTCTGTTGTTTTTGTGGCTTCCAGTCGCTTTTCCTCCCGCAGACAGTCACAGAAGGAGAGACCCCCTCCAGCTGGCCAGCACCGCTGTAGCTGCTGTTATCTGCTGAAGCTAAAACTGTCTCTCTCAATCAGTATATATATTTAAATGACTGTGGGGCTAGGGGTGGTGGCCATTATCATTCTTCCATTTATATAAATTTCATAACTTAAAGAACTCCCAAACGGTCGACTCTACGTCACCATTAGCCCTGACACTGACCAGTCTCACACCAACACTGCTTTCCAAACACCAATCAGAGTAAACCAAATTATACTGCAATGTAAAGAAATCAATCTGGAACATTGGAAAGGAGAAACTAAAAGCCAAAGTAGAGTCGAATGTTATCTGGCCCTAAAAAGAGATTATGAACAGGCAGAATATATTTCTATTGTCAGAGATAGGAAACAGAGATAGATCCTAACCAAGTGCAGGCTCAGTGACCACAAATTGGCAATTGAAAAAGGATGACACAAAAAATTGTGACAACCAAAAGAAAACGGAATATGTGGTCACTTTTCAATAGGTGAGGCTGAGACAGAGATGCTCTTCCTCCTACAATGTAAAACATTCAATGAAATAAGGAACATCTACCTTAAGTGGTTCAACGCTAAACACTATTTCAGATTTCAAAGAACTTAAGCTCTCAAAATTAAAAGTAATCCTAGGAGAGGGAGACAGGGCATATCTTGCTGCTTAACCCTAACCCTAACAAATACATGCATAAGATATAATATACTAAATATAATTAATATATATCACTGTTAATGTTATATTAATGTTATTTTGTTTCATCGACACTTTATGCTTTGGCAATGTTGTTGTTGTGACATTCATGCCAGCAAAGAAGTTTCTTGTGCATATGCCCTATGCACAGGGCATGTGCAGAGATTACGAGATTGTAATTTTTACTCACACACTGTGTTTGTAAATTATTTTGCCGGTTCACACATCTGTTTTTAGGGGCACATGTGAGTGAAATACTTGCACTGTAGTGCTTTGCTCTATGTGTGACTTCATGTGTGGTTGAGTGACACATGAACTTGATACCATGTGATATTGTCACATATAGGTTTTCAGGTTCAATACTCAGCTGTACTTCCCACAGAACAATATTTTCACTGCAAAAATCTAGCCTAATCATCATCTCTCTGCTTTTAGTGGCAACCACTATGTTGCTGTTGCTGTTGTCTGACATACGTCTTTTTCCTCCTCAGATCCAGAACATCCAGCTGGAGAGAGAGATGGCACTGGCATCAAATCGCAGTCTGGCAGAGCAAAACCTGGACATGAAGCCTCGTCTGGAGTCACAGAAGGAGGTACTTGTGGAGAAATACAGTCAGCTCGAGGCCGTCAGAGAAACCTACAGACAACGCTGCTCCGTGAGAGGTAGGAGGGAGGGAAGAACAATGGGTGGATGAATACTGGAGATGGAGACTTTCAGCCAGTGACTCATGAGCAGTGATCATGTCCAACTGTTGACAAGTTTTGATACTGTGTCATACTCTGGAAATGTCACAACAAATAAAATGTTAAAACGTTTTTACCATGATGTACCGGAAATTAGGGAAGCCTTAATGCTGATTACTCAGTGTTAGGACAATTGATATTATTACTCAGTATTAAGTTGACAGTGTTAACTGAAAGGGAAAATTCCCAGACTGACAAATGATCAACAATGTGAGCAGCTGCTGAACTATACAAACAGGTCACCTCATCTTATAGGAAAATTAAAGTTGTCCATCTTGATGTTGATTCAAAGACAGACAAGAACGGCCCTGCAGACAGCAGACACACTGACACACACATCTCGCATGGTTTGTTCTAAAACCTGAACTCACGACTGGTTGCAAGTCTTTTAAAATGCAAGCTGTAGCTTGAGGCTGCAGTCAGAGATATCAGCTTCTTCACAAGGGTTGCTGCTGTGCAGTCCTTTGTGATGTGTTGTCTGGTGATACATAATTGATACGCTATTATTGCTTTTTGGAATTTTTGTCATAATTTGCTGTTTTGAGTATTATGATCAAACTTCTTATGCATATTAAACAGATTAGAGCAGGTTAGAGCACTCACAATCATAGAGAGCTGAAGTCCTGACATCACTTCCTGTCTAACCTCTGTTCCACTACCTTCTATAACTAAAGGCGAGTTCAGCATTACATCAGTCTTTGAGATTACTTTTCATTTTCTAGCTATTAGAAGTTGAAACCTTCTTGATTTTAATTAGTTAAACCATGATTTCTTTGTGAACTCCCATGAAAATGTACCAGCGGGGGTACTTAAATCTTCATAACTTGTTTTTGTCTATATCCAAAAACTTGTGTTTACTCCTCTCTGTCCTGTCTTACTACAGACATGTCTGAACTAGCCATGACCTCTCAATTCACCCATGGACTAGCCTCTTTTATCAAGCTCACATTTAAATTGTGATGGTCTTTGGGCTCTTGGGAAATTATGTTTGTTAAAGGCAACTAAAAATGGAAATATTAAACAACCATATATGATTGTTTTTTAAAATACCACCCATGTCTTAACATATGGAGTGACCAGCACAATATACTGTTGAGACAGGCTGTGTTCCAAGGCTGGATTTTTTACTTATTTATGTTATTACAAATGTCAGTGAATGAATGAGGTGTTCTTACCTGTGGAACAGGACCTGGAAGTTCCAGTTTGACTTCACCTCTCTATTTATCCCATCCATAGTTGGTTCAAAATTTGTAATGGATGAAGAGTTCATTTCTCTCTGGATACCAAACCCTGACATATACTGTAACTGTACTGCCAATAGTTGGGTTTACACAAAGTTCTGAATTTACCTTTTAAATGAGAAAAAAAAGAAACAAGGAACAAATTATTTTAAATTTTTTATAATTTTCTATCACAATATTGTGATACAGTACTATATGGCAATAAAAGTAAAGTGAGGATGCTTTCAAAAATATTGCCATGAATAGTTTTTATTTATCAGTTAATTATCTATCTATCTATATATATATATATATATATATATATATATATATATAATTCTAAATGAAATCAACACTTGGTGTGAGCAGCTCTGCCTTTAAAACAGCAGCAGTTCTCCTTGGTACACCTTCACACAGTCTTTCAGGTACTTGGCAGATAGGTTGTTCCTGCATCTTGGGGAAGTTGCCACAGTTCTTGTATTGTGGATTTAGGCGTCTCAGCTGCTTCTGTCTCTCATATAATCCCAGACTGACTCCATGATGTTGAGATCAAGGCTCTGTGTGGGTCATACCATCTGTTACAGGACTCCTTGTTCCTCTTGTAGCTGAAGATAGTTCTTTATGACTCTGGCTGGATGTTTAGGGTCGTTGTCATGCTGCAGAATAAACTTGGGACCAATCAGAATCCTCCTTGATGATATTGCATTACGGATAAGAATCAAAACATCTAAAGTGTTTAAACCTTTTACACAGTACTGTATCATCACACTGATAAATCGCTGCATCACACTGATAAAAAAAAAAATCATAAAATTCCAGTATTGCCATAAAGCTGTAACTAAACTTCTGTAATCTAAAAAATATGCAATATAAGTGCAGCACATGTGTCTAATCTGCAAACAAGGAAAAACAATGTGTCAAACTGTTTCCTGTACGACACACTGACACATGACGTGAGACAGTTTGATCACATATTGTAAATCAAGGCTAGACGGTTGTCTTTAAAAACCAGAAGGATCATTCCGGGTCAAATCAGATAAGATTGTTGCAGCACCGTTTCAACAGTAGCGCAAGATTTCTCCCACTCCCTCAAATATATGTGTAACATCAACGTAAACATTAACAGCTAACCCATTAGTTTACATTAGCTAACAGTTAACATTATGTGATCAGCACAGGCAGCACAAGTATTAATACACGTTGTGATTTAAAGTTAGACACACACTCTCCTAACAAGCTCTTGGAAATGGTCAAAAATTATTTTCTCTGGCAGTTAGTATTTATAAGACTGCCTGCGTCACCTGTCTGTGACAGTGGCAGCTTGTAACATTAGTAGTAGTGGAGATGTCAGAAGATGCTTTGGACTCGTTTTCACTCGTCATGAATTTGGTTCCTTCGTGGCAGAAAAACACGTTACACAGTCCTTCAGACACTCCTGCAGGTTAAACGGGACTAACCAAACACTTTTAGGACTGACTGACTCACACACACTCACTATAAACAGACTTTAAGACACTCGCTAGTCTAGCAACATTAATGCTGCAAACAACCCATAATGCAACACTCCGTGTAGAAGTCGGTTTTACACATAGACTGTATAAAAATTAGGGGTGCACGATTCAGGAAAACTCACGTTTCGATACGATTCTGATTCTTGGGATCACGATTCGATTCACAATCGATTTGCAATTCAAAACGATTCACGATTCAAAATAGATTTGATTCTTGATTCAAAATCAATTCTCAATTCAATACATTCATAGATTTGATTCTAGATTGATGTTTTAGGCAACTCTTTCCATTTGACTGCAGCAGACACTTTTGTAGGTCTCAAATATAAAAGATCACACTGAATCACTCAGTCAATAGGAAACCAAGGCAGCTCTGAGACAAAGGGTCAAATGAATACTTAACACAAAAATAAAAATGATTACAAAGATAAACTGCTTAGTGCAAAACAAATGATAACTTCAATTCATACTTCAAATAACAAAATCAAACAAACAATAGCTGCCTGCTACATTTAGCTGCAAAGTGCAAACAAGAAAATTGATCAAATTGGTCAAATTGATCACTATAAGCAGATGATTATTATAACCGATTTTGTTTCTTTTTCTTAATTTCTCATGCAGAGAACTATCTAATTGACATTTGTATATTTATTACATGAATATAATGTAATGAAATGTGCAGTTTCACTATTTGCTGAATTTTATTGACTGTTTCAAAATACAGAACAGCTGTTTTAAACGCTGTTGTTTCGCTGCTACATCTCGTTGGCTCATTTTTGGCAGTTTGTCATAAGCTTCAAGGAGACGACGTTTTTCACTGAGATAAAATGACTTTCTCATTCCCGTCCTCAGGTAACCAGCTGGCAGCAGACAGTTGAGTGTTGTGCATTAAGCTGGGGGGTGGGGGCCGCAGTGAGAAAGTTGAACCAGAATCAACTTTTGGAGAAACACAACCTGTAACGCTGTACAACCCAGCCATGAGGGAAGACAAAAACATTACTAGAAAGAGGGGAGAACATTTGTCTTCGTTTGATAACATAAAAAGTAAGAGTTGGGTCTGGGCAAAAACCCGCGCGGCATCATTGCACCATCTATGGGATTTAGCGAGCTAATTCATGTCAGGAAAAAATGGAAAACAGCGTTGTGGCAAGACTGAAAAATGTGAATCGACTCTTGGAATTTCTGAATCGATTCTGAATCGACAGAGATAGAATCGCGGTTCTTATTTGAATCGATTTTTTGCACACCCCTAATAAAAATACACTGGTACTTTATCTGTTGAAAAAGAAGATCTGATGTTGTGAACAGGCCGTTAGTGGAGTGTGTATGCAAATTAACCTGTAGACCGACATGCGTAACTGGTCAAAAGTATTCTCAGCAGTTAACCGTTGACATTCTAACCTGGATATTGCTGATTATATATGATATTCAAATGAATTTTGATCACTCTTACCCATTTATAGACTTTATTTTATCATTAAAATATAACAATAGCAATTAATATATTGAATTGTTCACATTTTTAAAAAATCAATCAGACAGCATTTTGTTGAAAAGTCAAACATTCAGTGTATAGTTTTAATAAACTCATTACTGTTTTTCAATACACTGACTACTAATTGTTGATTGTATACTGTTTTGTCTTCATACAATGTAATTATCACTTATTGATATTGCAACATTGGTTTTGGCCTTGGTACCCTACATTTTGGCTGTGATGCCCTAATAAATTTGTATTTATCAGAGGCCAAAGTAGCCTTTGAGAGTGTTTAAAAATTTAAAAAATATCAAGGGTCAAAAAAAATATGAAACACTGGAATTGAACACATAATATTTTACAAGCCTTAGTTTTGGGACCCAAACATTGTATACACAAATTTTGAACAAAATCTGAGACGGTGTTGCAACCACTTTCCTGGATGCTGTCTGATTTGACACGAAATGACCCAGAATGAATTCTTCACAATGCACTTGCTAAAGTTGGCCTTGCAATTGCAGTAGTATCATTGTTTTATTGTTAAACATTACTATAGATGTCAGGGAAGAGTTCAACTATTAATCCAGTGAGATGGCAAAGTTAATCAGACAGATTTTATTGATTTTTGTAATCTATGAAGTAACATTTCTTCCAAACCTGATGTATCAGTGTGAGACTGTGGTGCTTTTGTCTGTCTCATATCTCTCTCATGAGACTGTTGATCAAACAGAAAAGCAGGCATTACTTTGAGCTCTGATAACTTGTGATGGACATTATTTAGTTCTTTGACAAATATTGGAGTAGAAGATTAATCGGGGAATGTCAAGTAGCAGGCAGCGTGACAGATGGGTGTGGTCAAGTTGGAACAGTAACCAGTAACCTGGCTGTTGGACCAGTAACCTCACCGAACAATGGTGTCATAGTACACTGACCACACTCTACCACTTCACCACAGCAGGATGAGAACATGAAACACTGCAGGTCAGCTGCTGTTTAGTTGCTCTTTGAGTACCCGAGTGTTTGGGGTAGGGATGTCAATGCTTAACCATTGATCGGTCCACCGAGAATATTTTCAAACAGGTTACGCCTGTCGGTCTATTAGTTAATTTGTATACACACTCCGCTAATGGCTTGACAATTACATGTTCACCACATCAGATATACTTTTTGAATGGATAAAGCACCGGTGTAATACTGACTTCTACACAGAGTGATGCATTATGGTTTGTTTGTAGCATTAATGTTGCTAGGCTAGCGAATATCTTAAAGTCTGTTTATAGTGAGTGTGTGTGAGTCAGTCAGCCCTAGAAGTGGTTAGTCCAGTTTAACCTGGAGGAGTTTCTGAAGGCTTGTGTAACGCGTTTGTCTGCAATGGAGAAAATGAATTCATGACGAGTGAAAAAGAGTCCAAAGCGTCCTCTGATGTCTCTACTGCAGAAACGGAATATGTCAAACTGACAAATACCACTGTCACAGATGATAAGGAGCTCAAATCAACAAACAGGCAGTCACTGCTGGAGATTTTTTTTTTTGCCAATTCCAAGACCCTGGCAGGAGAGTATGTAGGTAACTATACTATGATGTAAGTCACATTCAAAAAGTAATATTATTTTTTCAAAAACAGCTGTTGGGAAGGGAAAGGGGGGGTTGTCTTATAATCAGGGTTGCCCTATATTTCTATTATTATTTAAATTCGTACCTCGAGCCCGAGTATGTGATGCCACTGAGAGCAACTGTGACATTTAAAACACTTTGAGGACCACGTACCGGATAGCTCTCACAAACAAAAGCTACATCACAACTTTTCTTAAAAATTAACTGGTTAGTTACCAGTTAATGGGTGTCGGTCTGTGAAAAGTAAAATCACCCGAAACTAAACCCAAACCCTAGTTACGGTTTTTAAACCTGCAGTGTGGAACTTTAACGTATAAATGAACATCCATTACATTCAAGCCCTTGCCAAACAAGTTCACACAATGCTGATTAAGCCCATCACCACCAGATAAATCTCCCTGTATTTTACAGTATACAGTTTTTAATCTGGTGTCGGGTTTGACATTCCCACACCTTCCCGCAGGATTGTGCAGAGGTGTGGGCATGTCCCTCATGTCCCTCTGTGCATGGTGTAGATGTAGACTGACAGTGGGTCACTCACCATTAAAATTATGTCACCATGCAGTCACCCACATTAGCTGAACCAGTTTTTCCTGAGGTCCATTGTGCTGTGTGTACACATATACATTTATACTGTTCCCTCTCTCTCTTTCTCTCTCTCTCTCTTTCTCCCATGTGTTCTCTATGTCTCTGTCTCTCGCTTTTACCTCAGATGGGATGGTCGGTCAGGTGTCTCCAGAGGCGTTGTTCTCCAGACTACAGAGAGAGGGCAGCAAAACGGAGGCAGAGTCAGAGGTCAGTGCTTAAAGGACCAGTGTGTAGGAATTAGTGACATCTAGTGGTGAGGTTGAAGATTGCAACCAACTTAATACCCCTCTCTTGCAAATTTTTATTGGTATATTTTCAACCTTTGGCTGACAATCCTAGTACAATATTTGAAATTAGTAGACCTTCAGTATTACAAGCAAGCAGTTCCATGAGGTTAAATGTCCAGTCACCTTGTGGTGCCCAAAACATACTCCCAACAAGTATACAGACACAAATGGTAATGCCTGGCTTAAGAACTACGAACATGTGGCACAGCTGTACATACTCAACATGTACAACAGCCAGAAACTCAAACTGGGCTGCTTTGATAGACCAAACAGGAGGTAGCTTCATCCTGTTGTTGACTGCTTTATACATTGGTAGGATAATGAATACGGCAGTAGGTATCATGATGCAGCCTCTTGCTTGTTAAATTCTGAATACATCAGCACCAGTAACGCACTACATGATTTTATGACACTGAGGCAGACGCTTCCTCTCCGAACTGTTCTGCTGTCTGGTTGTTCAGCCTCTAGTTACTGAATGGTTGCTGACATTTAAAATATGGCACTTCTTCATGGGGTTCTGTGTTCAAAAAATAAATAAAGTCTGAAACTCTTTGTTCTAAAAACAATTTAATGTCAGCTGTCTGTAAAACTCTGAAAACTCTTTGTAATGCAGTGAATGAATGTAGAACAGGATGTATTCCTCTTCGCTTACAGATATTTTGATGGATTGTGGACCACCTTCCATCCTATCTTATCTTATGTAGCATTGCTGATTCAACTATATAGTGATACCATGGTTATCATGTTATGTCAGAGGTTTCTAGCCTTCTTTGGCTCAGGACTTCAATTATAGTCTGAAAATCTTTTTGACCCCAGCAATTTAAAATAAAGACATGTCTTTGATATGGGATACGGCTACAGGCAGGGATTTTGATGAAAAGTTTTGAAAGAAGATCTACAGGAATTTCACAACTGTGGAATCACAGTGTCAAACATTGTGTTAACTTGTTAGCTTACTGTGCATCACAGGAAGGGTCACTTTCTTTGCTTTAAATACAGTTGCACAAAATGGCATTCATGGTCCTCCAACATAATTCAAGCTATTACATTTTTATTGGGGGTTTTTTTTGTTTGTTTTTTGTTTCAGACTGGACTCTTCACAGGTTTGTACACCTGCAGCATGGTTTACATTCCATTAAAACCAGCCTCAGTCAATGAACAATGGGCCCATATGAAAATTTTCTTATTTGGCTCTTATAATAAGATATACATTATATTTGTTCTTGTACAAAGCGATAAGAGGAAATTAAGAAAATCCTACGTGGCATTCAACAAACTCTGTTAACTTTTCGTAAATCGCTTGTTTCAGCCTGTTCATGAGGAGGTGTGCATTCGTGACCTGTGATCATTAACATAATCCACACCCCTAAAATGTCCATGCCTCCATGTTCTGATCCATTTGTGGGCATTCACAAAAAGTTCCCAAAGAGTAAAAACAGTGCTCAACTTCAAGTTCTGCTTCCAGAAATCAGAAGACAAACGCATAACAAATTTAGGAGTGACAGTAGGAGACCAGAAACAATTAGAAATTAAAGCTGCAAGCAGCAACATCCGGGCCCTCGCACCTTTGTGCATGTCATGTTTTGCTGCAGTCGAAGGGTTTTATTGTGGGTATGTAGATGTGTTCAGGCCTGGACTCTTATCGGACTTTGCATGAAGGAGTTAAATATCACTTCATGTGACCACATGTTGCACCAGAGAACACACACGAATTATACAACTTCCTGTTTCATGGCGAATCATTGAAGTTCGCTGCATCACCACGGCAATGGCGTTCAATGAAAACTCAAAAATTTGATAACTTTTCATCACAAAGGTCATTAGATGTCACCGACCAAATTTTAATGTCAGTCAGGTTAAATTTATAGGTAGAATTTGTTAAAATACAAGGCATTCAAATGGAAAAAGCTGTGCAAAAATTGCAAAGTAAATGGCTCACTTCCTGTTGGACTTTTTTGTGTGTCTGTATATGACACATGTGCCTACCAAATTTCATTCATCTACTTCAAATTTAAAGGTGGGGGCTTTGACTTTGAAATTTTCTAGGGGGCGCCCTCGAAACATTTTGCCACACCCAAGTCCAAAATCCATATAAGATATCAAGTTTCAACACTACTGACATGTGTGCCAGATTTCGTGAGCTTTCAAGCATCCCTAGCCCATCAAAAACAGCTTCTTATTTCATGGTGAACAATATGTCGCCATGGCAGTAGCTTTTGATGAAAACTCAAAAGCTTCAATATTTAGTATCATCAACGTCTTACAACTTAGCTGACCAAATTTTAGGTGGATCTAGGTAAGCTGCTAGGAGTTATTAGTAAAAGAATGGGGCTTATAACTTCCTGTTGCCAGTAGGTGGCGCTATGACTATGATTCAGTATTGCCCTGTTCATGTCTTCAGACCAGGACTCTTCTCAAGCATGTGAAATTTGAATGAGGGATTTTAGTAGTTAGCAACATTTTTTTTCCTTTATTTATTCACTCAAGTTTCACTGATAGGCAGCTTGTCATTTACAGTTACACGTATTCACACCTGGAAGCTGCCCAGTACAAGCACAGTCTGACCTTCTGTCACTGAGCAGCTCCACTGGAACAGCTGGGGTTAACGGCTTGGCTCAAGGGCACCTCAGTGGTGGTAATGAGGGAGGGGCAAGCACTGCTTTTTCACTTTCCCCACACAGAGTTATCCTGCTGGTCCGCAATCAGTCCCAGCAGTAAGCATCAGTGTTACCCTCTGTGCTCCTCTCTGTCTGCAGGCTTTAGCTGATGAGTTTCTGGAGGGCTCTCTGCAGTTGGACTCATTCCTCGACCACTTCCTCTCCCTGCGCTCCCTCGCTCACAAAAGACGGGTGCGGATAGAGAAACTCCAGGAGATCCTGCGACAGAGGAGTGAGGGCAATCCCATCGCCATGACATCATCAACAGGCATCAGCCAGGATTCCACCGCTACACCTTCACCATGGAATCAACAGACAACAGCAGCAACAACGACAAATGAGCAGCAGCCGAACTCCAAACCTCAGTCCTCCAGCTACCAAAACACCTCGCAGCCAGCCTCCTCATCTGCAGGGGCCTCCTCCGGCCTCCCCTACAGCCCGTACCCTGTCTCTCCACCCAACCCTACTCCAGCAGCGGTGGCAGCGGCAGGCTCCGGCCCAGTCAACCCCCTGTCACAGTTCCCTCCATACCCAGGTTCCAGCTCACCTTTCACCCCTGCAGGAAGCTACTCCGGCCCTAGGTCTGCTTTTGGGCCTCCAGCTTCTGCCGTCTGCCCTTACCCGACACAGCCCTCCTTTCCTGCCCCACACCCAGGCTCAGCGTTTGGCCAGTACACCCCCAGCCAGCCCCAGAGTGGCCCTGCACCCTACCCAGCTTCCTACAGCTATGGTGGCTACAGCTACCCAGCTGGGCCTGCCTACTCCAATTCTCAGTCACCAACGGGGAGACCCATCTACAGACCAGGATATGGAGTTCCACAACCATACTCCTGAAAGCACTACTGCTCCTTTTTCTGAATTCTTCTTAATTATTCCCTTCTTTGCTGTCTCACCTGTTCCTCCTTCCTCACCCTAATTCCCTCCTTGTCTTTCTACCTTTTACTCCCACCCTCCTTTTTCCCATGCTACCAGATTGTCTGATTCAAGAGGTCTGTTGCTTTACTTATCTTTGTTGCACTATTTCTCTCTATCTCTCAATATCTGTCTGTTAATCTCTCTATCTTTCTATCTTTCCTCATCCTCCTCTGTCACCCTACCGATCCACCGACTTCCCCACACTAGTCTCAGGTTGTTGCGTTGTGTTTAAGTGTTAATACACTTGTATCTGGCCCTTCATGCACTCACTCTCCTTCTCTCCATCGCTCCTTACTTCCTCCTTACTTCACTCCTTCTGTGTGTGTCGCTATTTGGCAATCAGATCGTCTTTATAAACACACAAGTGCACTCCCCCCAACGACAAATACATGAAAAACCTGTCCATGTAACACTACAGAACATCAGTGTCCAGAATCTGTGTGGTTCACATTGTTATTCATGAGCACAGTCTGCATTGAGAAACTTTTAATGGAAGCTTTAGCAGGAATCAGTCACCCTATATTTTCTCCAACCAAAGAACCTTGTGATGATGACAGTGCTGTGTTTTGTTTCCTTTCATTTTGATGGTGTTGAAAAAGGAAGTTAGCTGCTGCTGTGTGTCAGCAATTGTGATAGCCTTTCCATCACTGTAATAGTATTGGTCACTGTGGCAACAAGCAGTGTCAACAGTTCCCTGTCTGAGTTCAGCCCAGTTCGGTTCAGTTCAGTGAACAGTGGCTTTCATTACACAAAATATCAATGTGGTCTAACATTTACACTAGCTGTTAGCATGTTTGTACGTTCTGTAGATCTTAAATAATTGTACTCCTCAGAACCTCTACACCAGCTCTGAGGAGCAGAATCATTCAAAATCTACTGAGCAGCCCTAGCAAGAGTTTTCCAAACTATTTTACACCACATTTGTTGACCTTTATGTACTGTCCACCGTGCATGTTAGCACTACATCACAGAAATAAGCCACTGTTTTCCTTAAAAATAAAGTAAAAGTTAAAAGCTGACTTTGTTTTTGGACATTTTAGGGCAATGGAACAACCTGTAAACACAATATCACCATTTTAAGTTAATATGACTAACATGTCAGCAAGCAGTTGCCTATTTACACACCCAGCAGACACAGAACAAGATTAGAACAAATTTGGAGTCGCCTCTCTGGCCATCTCATAAATATAAATCCATTATTCACTCTCCTTGTAGCTCTGTTTTGGTCTTCACCAACTCCCAAGAAAAATATCTAACTCTTAAGCTTCTAAATGCTCCAGTATGTTCACTGGCTAATCGCTAGCTTTGTCTGTCTGCTGTTTGGTGTAGTGTACTGTGGGGTTATCCAGTTGATGAGAGTGGAGTTTGGTCAGAAAACCAACACAATGAGCTAAAAGATGGCAACTGGGCACGCTGTGGAAGGCACAAAAATTAGCTAGCTAGCTTAAGTGGCGAATGTTCTCTTTTTACCCTCTCATTCCCAGTTAAGACACAGCTCACTGACCTGCCGAACTTTATAAACAGGCAGAAGCAATCTGGCTCTAACACTGATAAATGGAAAGAGCAGAATGAAACAGTCCTACTGTATGTGGGTTCAGAGGTGTTAGCAATGCAGTGGACCTGAAATGCAGATTGTTTGATGCAGATATAGGGGGAGTTATAGCACTGTAGTCCTGTAGTAAAGCTCTGAACCAACACAGAACCAAACATGGTTTCACTTCTTTGTTCCCACTTTCCCTGTCATCCCCCAAGCCTCATCACTTCCTCCTCTCCCTCACTCTCCTGCTCATCTCTAGATCTGCTTTTTGACCATGAACGGATGCTTGACAATGATTACCAGATGAAAATAGTTTTATTTCTAAAGTTCAAACTATCAGTGAGAACACATGTTCTGTATAGTTTACTAGAGTGAAAATATAAAGGTTGGTGATCAGTTCTGTATCAGTTGAATCAATTCAAATAATATCACTGATATTGCAATGTAGGTAACTGATGAAACATTGTTTAGTGATCTTTTAGAAGTTGTTGCTACCTGCTCCAAATTTGTATTACACTTTGGAATAACCACAGACACATTAAATCCTTGAGATGTTACATTTCATCAAACTTATCATTTTAAGTATTTGACATGGCCTCTCAGCTACTTCAGAGCACTTGTTAGTATTGTCAGTGGCTAAACATTCACTCCCTGATATTGTTGTACACTGTAATTCTAAAATGTCCTCCCAGCACAAAACATAACAAGTGAAGTGGGAGGACATTTGGGGATTCAGGGGTTCTGTGACAGTCAGTCTTACTGAAGTGCCAATACACATGTTGGAAATTCAACACACAGTTTCAACATATCACGATATTCCTTTCAGTAAAAATAGCAGTGTGTTGAAGTGATTGAATTGAATCCAAATTGGTCCCAGCCTCTGGAATACTGTACTGCTATTAATACATTTTTTCTCCCCAAGAAAACAAGGAAATCATTGAATAGAGCTCAAGTTGAGGTCTGAGTTGTTTGTTTGATCGGTCATTGAATTACAGTTTTAGTATAAATGCAAGATAGAGGGAGTTAGACGGTAGCTGTGCTGTAGCAGTGAGTCCCTGTGTGATTGAAGGGAGGGCAGTATCATACGCAACTACAGAACAGCAACACACAGGTTTGAATTATCAGGAGTGATTTCCATACTTCAGTCCGGAACACTGCTCATATTTATGTCATGACACTGCATGTCAGAACTATTTGCCAATTATCCAAAAGAGAATTATGTCATTCTTTTTTATTTCAAAAAGGAGTTTGCTAGAGCCACAACTGGTGCCCAGGCTTTAGTAAGAATCCCAGCTGGAGTCTCATCAGCCGCACATCTCTGCAGGAAGGACTCAGTGTATGCAGACCTGCAGCCAGTCAATGATCTCATGGTGGCCTCTGTTGTGTTACTGTGGCCTCCATAGGAAAGGCTGGACATCTAGAAGGACACCACCATGGTTGCATTAGTAAGGGAAAAGGAAAGAAAAGGAAAATTCTGTAGCTGTTTTTTAAAATATTATTTATAATTTTATTTAAAGGTCCATGGTTGTTGCTGTTAGTTATCACCTGATTCCAATGAAATTATAACTGACATTTTGGATGCAGGTGTGTCCACTTTAGTTTAAAAGCTGACTGCTTGTCTGACTGCTCATATTGCTTGACTCCATTAAAGATAATCTACCACTCCCCCAGGAATCAGCAGTTTCA
This sequence comes from Thunnus thynnus, assembly GCF_963924715.1. Taxonomy (NCBI): domain Eukaryota; kingdom Metazoa; phylum Chordata; class Actinopteri; order Scombriformes; family Scombridae; genus Thunnus; species Thunnus thynnus. Next base: position 17,763,992 of record NC_089519.1, read on the forward strand.
TAAAAAAAATATAAATAAATAAATGCATATATATATATATATATATATATATATATATATATATATATAGGAATGACAGCCAACATTACGAAAACCAGTCCCAGCTTGTTCTAAAGTGGTCTACATAAAGTGTTGGAAAATAGCACAAAGTCAGCAAAAGTAGAATGATGCTAGTTTGCTTGTGTATAGTACTAGCATAAAAATTTATAGTACCACTTAATAATAAGGCATCCTTTTAAAAGATGTAACTAATGGGTTTATTAGTAGTTAATAATATTTCACAGATCAGTTAAAAGTCAGAAGAAAAAAATATTTGATTGGCAGGTTGCTTCACACACTGGGTTGCTTCAGTTATTTATAAATCCAGTTCAAAGTTTGTGTGTTAAGTTTTAAGTTCTTGGTAACTAACTAGTTTCAAACTAGTGATTTAATAAATCTGGTCACACCATTAAAACTTAGCTCGTAAAAACCTTAGTGTCACAGTAGAATCAAAAGTAGAAAGTCACTGTAACATCACATGCTGTAACATCCAAAACTTACAGTTTAGGGGCCAAACAACACAGTATTAAACCTGCCTGCCATTCTGTGTAAATGAAGGTATGACTTGTTTTATTTATACATGCATATAGATGTGGCCAAAAATATTGGTACCCTTACACCTTTTTTAAAAAAAAAAAACTATTTTCTCTGTATTAAGTTGAAACTGACAGAAACATAGGTTATTCATCATTCTTCATTTCACATTGAATATAACTGAAACTTTGCTTTTGATTTACAACTTAATATATTATTTATACAATAAAACAAATGAAAATGGCATGGCCAAAAATATTGGTACCCTTAACTTAATATTTTGTAGCGAAGCCTTTGGAGGCAATAACTGCATTCAAGTGTTTTCTGTAACTCTGAATAAGGTTTCTACACACGTCTCCACTGGTGGTTCGGCCCACTCTTCTTGAGCAAACTGCTCCAGTTCTCTCAGGTTTGATGGGTGCCGTCTCCCAACTGCAAGTTTCAGCTCTTTCCACAGATGTTAAGTCTGGATTCAGATCAGGACACACTGGGGTCTTCCTGGGCCTTCTTCCATGGAGCCCATTTTCATTGAGACAGTGACAGATGGTGTGACTTGAAACTATTGTACCTTGAACTTGAAGATCAGTTTGGATCTTTATTGAAGTTTTCCTTGGTTCTTTCTCAACTATTTGAGCATGTTCAATCTTGGGCCAATTTTCCTCTTGCAATCACGTCCAGAGATGTTGACTACAGTTCCATGGGCTTCAAACTTCTTAATAATATTGGCAACAGTGGTCATAGGAACATCAAGCTCTTTGGAGTTCGTCTTGTAACCTTTATGTTGACCATGCTTTCTATTACCTTTTAACTAATGTCTTCAGACCACTCTCTAGTTTTCTTTGTTTTCCATGTTCAATGTGATGCACATGGTGGCACAAAACAGCAGTGAGTAATTTTCTCCTTTTAGACTGGCTGCATGAGTGATCATAAGATTGAAAACACCTGTGATAGTAGTTAAAACACAACAGTCTGTTTAAAGTAGCACTACAAATCAATTATTTCTCACAACTTCTAAAGGGTACTAATAATTTTGTCCAGGCTATTTTAGAATGTCTTTGCAGAATAAGCATGAATTCAGTTATTTTCACAACTTTTTTGATTTGTTCCACTGCAAACCAAACATAGACATGCATTGATAATAAAATATCTTTTAATTTCAACACTGTTCAGGGCGAATGGTGTATTATCTTAATAAAATGCAAGGGTACCAATAATTTTGGCCACATCTGTACATGTAGATTTACGTGTTTGAGAGTTAGTAATATTCATGCAATTTCCAATGAGTAGGAAATATCAGTTTATGTTAACCTAGATAGTTATTACAGTTACACTTAACAGCAAATATTTTTAGTATAATTTTAAGTATGTTGCATTAGGGTTAAATCAGATGTGTCAACTACAGTCCATTACCTCCTTTACTCTTTTATCTGCATCAAACAATTACACCTGGCAATTAGTTGGTGTAAATATTAAAGATCCCCTCCAGACACGTATAAAGACATGCAAATACTCTCCTTGGAACAATAATGTGTGTCTCATACAGTTACAGTCTTTTTCCACAAAAAAGTATAATTACCAAGTTAAAATCCTTAAACTGGCTTCTATTCCTTCTCCCTTAGTAAAAATCCAGAAACTATGAATATGCAAATATATCTCATTTTAAAAGTTGAACTACTGGACACAAGATATCTGCTACTTCACTGTAAAGTCCATTCTCTGTGTATATGCACAGGAGGCTTCAAGTCACCACATCTCAATGGTGTACATTGCATACTGGACAGTGATTGGCTTCCAATCTAGTTGTGATGTCACAAATCATGCTCGTGGGCCCGCCCCTAAAAATCTGATTTTCAGTGAGGTCAGAGAAACTTTCCACTTTCAATGGATATATGTGAAAACAGCCTTCTAGGGTCAAACTCTGCACATACATCATTCTGTACACTGAAGAAAAATATATTTTTGAGTGGACGGGCGCTTTAAGTAACAACTAATCGCTATACAAGACCTTGTTTGTGTGGCACTTAGTAAATATTTAAACATAACTAAGTTAAAACTCAGTGAAAACTTGAGTTACAACTAAGTTAAGTTTAGGCAGTTTATGTTTATCCTTCAGAGGACTTTCAGCTTAGCTCATAATTCATCATTTGATTTGGGACTCTGGACCTAAATCCATTAATTAAGAACTTATTAGCAATTATAACTGGAGACTTGATGGCCTATTAGAAAGAGAGAAACCCATGAGCATCACAAACATTTGGAACTGCATTACTACCAATCAGAAAGGATAAACATCAGTCAATAGGATTTTTAACAATCTGGCAACCCAAAATGTGTTAATAGCTGTCAGCAGTTATAAGCTATGTAATTAACCTTATAGAGCTGCTATGTAAACATTAGTTAATGATTATAAACCATGAATAAGCCAGCAGTTCCAGTTTATAAACCTTGTATAAAAGATGCCCTACTAGACAGTGTTACTTAGTTAACCTACAGTGCACATGATCTCTATTTGCAGGTCAAACAGATCATTTGACAGTAAAATGCATGTGATGGTGCATGCACCACCTGGATCTCACTGCTGTTGCCACAGAGCTCCACACAGTGGCACAAGCTAACAGACGGTGTTGGTGCATTTGGTTCTTCAAACTGTCGTCAATCATGTCATATGAGAGGCTCAGTGAGGATGAGTCAGGTCTTGATCTGCTCACAGGACAAAAGTGCATGATGAAGAAAAGGTCAAGGAAATAACGCCTGTTGATGTCCTGCTGCTGAGCTACTGCTGGTGCTGAGCACAGCAGAGAACAGCATTCTCTTTGTTTCTGTATCACCTGTGTTATACCTTTTACTCACCACACAAACACACACACAGAGAGACCAGTGTTTTGGCTGGTTTCAGTTCATTTTTAATCAATCCAACAAGGCAGAAATACTTTGAGCATGAGAAGCTTTTCATATCCCAACTTTAAGACATGAATGATTATAGTGGGTTTGTGCTGAGGGAAAAAAGAGAGTAATAATAGTATTACAGTGTTTTAGAAGAAGCACAAGGGAGATGTTCTAATGTAGTCTAGCATTAATATTATCCAGAGGAAAGTAACATTAAGATGGATTTATCTGTTCTTCTGATGGTGATGAATTATATGATGATAATGATGACTGAAGAGCCTTTTTTTGTTTTTTCTTTCTCTTTTTTGGGGTTGTGAATAATTAAACTGAAGTTGATCTAAATTGAGTTCTGTGTCTTTATTCTCATATGTTAAATAGAGGTGGACATATTTAGCAGCAGGGAGGAATAAAATACATTCAGGACATTCTTTCAGTATATTTATAGAATGAATATAATACTGGATTATTTTAGAGAATACAAATGTAAACTGGATTTTTTTTAAATGAAACTGGTGCAGTGCGTTCAGAATGTGCCTGTTCGGAACGGGCTGATTGCTTGGCTTCCGGCCGCAGCCTCAACGCATAGAAAAAATAATACAGTTGACTTGAAGTGTGAATGAGTATATACACCAACATGAAAGAAACTAACATTCTATTATACACAGATGTTATAAATAATAACTACTCTAATAGTAAATAAATGGGGTTTTTTTCTCATTTAAAGAAAAATAAGGGCTGCATTTAAAAATAAAATGATGTGCATCCTAAAATAAAGTGGGATCTTAGATTGTTTACTTTCTGTTCAGCTTTGAGAATGTTTGCTCCAAAGAATTGTGCTTTGTCTGTAGTGTGGTGCTTCACAATCGCCACAGTCTCAGACCATATGAGAAAAACTGGTTTTGAACTGCCCGTGGAAAGTATTTGCTTTGTTTTACGCGCATCTATGTGTATTAAGCTCTGAGCACTTCTTAAATGCGAGTGACCTACGCTCAACCATGTACCTGAGCGCCTCCTGTGTAGACAACTGTTCACTTGCTGCTGCTGATCTGCTAAACTTGCTGCTCACGCTACGCTTTCTGTGTAGACACGGGGGTAAGAGAGTCCATTCTTGATTAAAAGCTCTGTTTTCGCTGTCTACTTTTCTCTTTTTAGGGCACTTTTCTCTGACTCATGTCACGTCTCGTGTCTGATCTTTGACATGCTCTGGTCGGCGGAGAAACTCCGCCCTCCCCCTGGCCAAGGCTGAGCGGCTCATTGATTGGTGGTTTATTCAAAGATTATTAATATTGAACAAATCACGTGTCCAAATTGCACTCCCTTTGTTCCTCAGCAATGCACCTGTCAAGTGTGGAGTCGATCAGATGAACGGTTCAAGATATATATATATATGATGTATGCAGGACATACAAACATACATGATGACTTGCAATTTTCTACTATTAAACTCAGATAAAACTGAAGTTATTGTGCTTGGCCCTAAACACCTTAGAAACACATTATCTAATGATATAGCTACTTTGGATGGCATTGCCCTGGCCTCCAGCACCACCGTAAGGAATCTGGGAGTTATCTTTGATCAGGATATGTCCTTTAACTCCCACATAAATCAAATGTCAAGGACTGCCTTTTTTCACTTACGTAATATCACAAAAATCAGGCACATCCTGTCCCAAAAAGATGCAGAAAAACTAGTTCACGCATTTGTTACTTCTAGGCTGGATTAATGCAATTCCTTATTATCAGGCTGCCCTAACAAGTCTCTAAAGACTCTCCAGCTGGTCCAGAATGCAGCTGCACGTGTACTGACTAAAACTAGAAAAAGAGATCACATTGCTCCCATTTTAGCTTCGCTACGTTGGCTTCCTGTAAAATCTAGAATAGAATTTAAAATCCTTCTCCAAACTTACAAAGCCCTTAATGGTCAGGCACCATCATATCTTGAAGAGCTCATAGTACCGTATTATCCCACTAGAACACTGCGCTCCCAGAATGCAGGATTACTGGTGGTTCCTACAGTCTTTAAAAGTAGAATGGGAGGCAGAGCCTTCAGCTATCAGACTCCTCTCCTGTGGAACCATCTTCCAGATTCCGTCCAGGGTGCAGACACCCTCTCTATGTTTAAGAGTAGGCTTAAAACTTTCCTTTTTGATAAAGCTTATAGTTAGGGCCGACCAGGCTCGCCTTGGATCAGCCCTTAGTTATGCTGCTATAGGCGTAGACTGCTGGGGGACTTCCCATGATGCACTGAGCTCCTCTCTCCTCCTCCTCCTCTCCATCTGTATGCATTCATGTAACATCAATGCATGTCACTAACTTTGCTTCTTTCCCGGAGTTTTTTTTTTTTTTTCCCTGGCTGCTGCTGTGTCATTGTCATTGTTGTTACGATTGTTGATATGATTGTTGTTATTTTGCCCCCCCCCCTTCCCTCTTTCTTTCTGTCTCTCAACCCAACCGGTCAAAGCAGATGGCCGCCCACCAAGAGCAGGGTTCTGCTTGAGGTTTCTACCCCTTAAAGGGGTCGCCAAGTACTTGCTCATGGGGGAATTGTTGGGTCTCTGTAAATTAAAGAGTATGGTCTTGACCTGCGCTATGTGAAAAGTGCCTTGAGATGACTTTTGTTGTGATTTGGCGCTATATAAATAAAAATTGATTGTTTGATTGATACAGAGATTCCTTCCTTTAGTAGATAGACTAGTGCAGTACCTGTTCAAAACGTGCCTGTTTGGAACAGACTGATTGCTTATAATTTATCTAAAACCATATAAATATATATATATACAGTGTTACTTGAAAGTTCGGGAACCCTTTAGAATTTTCTATATTTCTGCATAAATATGACCAAAACGTGGTCAGATATTTACACAAGTCCTAAAACTAGACAAAGTGAACCCAATTAAACAAATGAGACAAAAAAATCTTTTTTTAATTTTTTAAATTCTTTTTCATTTATTTATTGAGGAAAATTATCCAATCTTACACATTTGTGGGAGGCAAAAGTATGTGAACCCTTGCTTTCAGTAACTGGTGTGACCCCCTGCTGCAGCAATAACTTCAACCAAACATTTCCAGTAATGTTGACGTTAGTGGGAGACAGGCAAGGTACTCGGGAGCGTGCAAAAACATCACCTGTGTTGGATTTAAACAGAAAATCTGGCCTGGATCCTTCAAACAGAAATCAGTCCACAGGCTGTTACAGACAACCAAAAAAGTTGGGGAAGGTCTCATTTTTAATATTACTCATTCAGTCATTGGCAATAAAAAAACAATTAATACATGTAAATTGCTTCACAGTTCTACATATAGACCCTTTATAGGTGGAGGCCTTGACTTTGAAATTTTATAGGGGGTGCCCTCAAGCCATTTTGCCACACCCAAACCCAAGAGCCATATCAGATATCAAGTTACACTACTTCTGATGCATGTACAAAGTTTTGTGAGTTTCAAGCACTCCTAGCACCTCAAAAATGTGAAAGGTAATTAGGGGGCGCTATAGAACCTATGTGCCATGCTATCGCAATAGTTCCTAGTTTGAACATAGGTGCAAAGTTTCTGCGCATCCTAAAGGCCTCAAATGTATTCAAAAAATGAAATAGACGCACGAAAATCAAAATGGCTCGCTTCCTGTGGGGTGAAAAAAATTCAAAAAAATGTATTATGTCCAGAATGATGAGAGCAATGATCCCACTGAATTTCATGAACATCCAAGCAACTTTATCCTAACATGGCCCTGCATTTGGGGGCACTATGGAGACCCCTGGCCATGCCCAAGCCCAATCACAACAGAACTTTGTAATTTTCACCAGTTTTGATGTGTGTGCCAAATTTTGTGAGTTTTTGAGCATCCCAAGCCCCTCAAATATGCAATGGGGTGGCGGAGTAATAATAATAATTAAAGGTGCAAGCAGCAATGGATGGGCCCTCAAACCTTGCGCATGTTGGAGGGAGTGGCAGCCGTGGTATCACTATTGGAGATCTGTTGACACGATTCTGAATTGTCAGGAATATTAGATACTGGGTGAACAAGTAAAATATTATTTCCTATTTGCAATATGTTGCACTAGAGATGACTTATTAGAAATTGTGTATACATTTGATGAACTATGTGTCATTTAGGCTTCACTTCCTGTTGCACATAGGCAATACTACATAAGCAAAATATTAAAGTAGCAATACATTTACCAGAGGGCAACTGACATGGATATACATTTTCATGAATATCAGACATTGCATGTCTGAGATAACTATCACTTCCTGTGTCAGCTATGTGGCGCTAGAGAACACCCTCCAATTATACTTCATGTTACTGTATATCATTTGTAGACCACACTATGTAAATTTCATGTAAATTGGATGACATTTGTCACATAAGGCTGACTTCCTGTTGTCAGTCGGTGGCACTATGACTGTGTCTTAATATTGACATGTAGATGTGTTCAGTCCTAGACTCTTATCAAACATGAGAAACTTGGGGCATATTGTACAATGTAAAGTGAAGTTACAATAACAAGTTACAAATTACTAAATTGTGAAGTTACAAAACTTCACAATTTAGCATCGCAAAGATTGCTTTGATGTCACCTACCAAATTTGAAGTCGCTCAGGTTAAATCTCTTGGAGGAGTTTGTTAAAATACAACACCTGTCAATGGCTTCACGTTGTGAAAAAAAAAGCAAAGAAGATCCAAAATGGCTGACTTCCTGTTGGACTTAGGGTATGGCTCCATCCATAAAAAATTTCGTTCATATACCTCAAATTTAGAGGTGGGGACATTGACTTTGGACATTGAATTTTCTAGGGGGCGCCCTTGAGCCATTTTGCCATACCCATGCCCAAGACGCATATCAGATATCGAGTTATACCACTTTAATGCATGTGCAAAGTTTTGTGAGTTTTCGAGCAACCCTAGCACCTCAAAAATGCTAAAAGTAATTGGGGGGCGCTAATTACTGGGAGTGACCACACAAACAGGACCAGTGAAATGCTATCACCTCCACAGTGTTACAATCTTAAAAGCAGAAAAACCAGAGCAAATCTTATTATGATCATGATCCCTTGTAGGTGTAAGCAACAGCTGACCTGCTGTTAGCCTGTGGAGAGGTGGCCAGTTGTGGACAGCAAACAGCCAGCAGCTTCAACCTGTCTAGAACTCAGCAGACTAAGTGACACATCTTGTCATGTATCTCCTCTGATGTGCTTCAGTGTATCACTGTTAGTCACTGACATTAGTCACATCTTCTGTTCGTTCACTCCATCCTCGCTGTCTCTCATTTTCTCTTATCTCATCATTCTGTAGCCTCTGGTAAGAACTCATCACACCGTCATCCCTTTCATGTTAGTTTGACAGGATGTGGCTTTGGCAGGGCAAACACTGCACAATAAAATGATTACTTCAATCAGAAAACTTTATAATTGTTCAACATGCTCTATACTCAGGAGCAAGAACATCACAAAAAAGTTGTGCTTTTTTCAATATATACCACAATTACCTACTTATCTGTGTTGATTTGTGGATATCAGTTCATTCAATTAGTTTCCTCTTAAATAATCAAAAACAAATAAATCATAAATAAATAACATTTGAATATTATATAATATTTGGATTCTTTCCTTGCTGCTCCACATTTGCAGCAAAAGTCTCATTACATTGCTTTTCAGTGATTACAGTAAATATCTTTCCTTTTTTAAATAATAAATCATATACATTATGTAAAATATAATGTATACATATATTTGTATCTACATCTATCTGTACATATACTTTATATTGTGCTGCAACTAATGATTATTATTATCTGCCATTTATTTTCTTGATTAATCAATAAATCATTTGGTCCAAAAATGTCATGAAATTGTCCATTATCATTTCCCGGAATCCAAGATGATGTCTTCAAATGTAATTTAAATTAATCAAATATTCACATTTGATAAGTTAGAATCAGAAAATGTTGTGCTAAATGCCAATCTTGTTATTACCGGTGATTAATTTTCTGTTGATCGACTAATTGATTAATCAAGTGTTTATTACAGCTCTTAACATTTAAAATGTTTTTAATGTTAATGTTAGCCCTTTTCAAGCAATAAGCACATGTAAAATTTAAAAGCAATAAAACATAAAGGAAAAGCTGCGTTAAACTGCAAAATTGTAATGAACCAAGAGAAGGCCAGTAGATACTGCCACTTTAAAATAAGATGACACATGACAGAACAAACATGTTGGGAGCTGGTTTTGTAGCAATTCTACAAAAAAAATTATGAGGAGCGATTTCAAACCAGGGACAACCAGACCTGATATTAAATACAGGACTGCATACCTGAACTAGTCACAACTACTGCATTTAAATACTCTACTAAGGCAGTGGTTCATGTCTTCTTACTGGTAAATAAAAGGATCAGAGTGATTTTTCCTCCAGATTGTTTGATTTGAATAAAACAACATCATATTTCACAATACACAACCAGGTATAAACAGAATTTTTTGTTGCATCATTTTGTCTTTTGTCAAAAAGGGCTTGTGATTCATTTCACAAGCCCTTTTTGGCCGGAGCCCCAGTATGAGAACCACAGTGGTAAGGTTTAATGCACAGTGTGCAGATGTCATTTTTAAACAGATAGGTCTCGTCATTACAAATGTCTTTCTTTCTTGTTTTTGGTGATGTCTTTGAGTTCTGCGTGTGTTGCTTGCATGTGAGATTATGCAGGCTGTTAGATATTATATTCTCAGTGGTGTGTGAGGCTCAGCTAAAAACAATCAATAGAATCTCTAAGTCTTGTTGACATTTGAGCTGTTATCATCTGAAGTGAAGGTCATCCATTTGAGGGGAAATTCAAACTTCACAGCACAACCATCATTTCCCAAATTCATTTAAATTCAAATGCTTTTGACTCCTAAGACGAGTGCACAGCCTGGTGATGTCTGCCCGCTCTGAATAGTGCAGGCTTCCTCCTCATCAGAAAGAATGTGCAGAGCAGAGAGGAGGAGGAGGAGGAGGTGAAAGTCTGCGGGACTTTTGTCGTCGCTACGGCCCCGTAAACCAGAGGCAAAGAATGAGAGAAAACAAGAGCAATGGAGGTGATTGAGTAGAGCGATGAGATGAGTCAAGACACAACAGGACAGAAGAGAAGAAATTGAACTCGTAATGGAGCCTGAAGATGATGTATTCAGATTCCATCACATAAATCACCCCCTCATTCACTCTTCCTACATAAACTGAGTAGTAAAGTTTGGAAACAAAGAAATTTTCATGTATTTACATGATTATTTGTCCTCTGACAGGGGTGGTACGTTAGTATTCATTTACATGCTTTGAAATCTAAACAACAGAACTTTTCATTCCATTGTAGTGCACAGTCGACACGACAGCAACAATTATGGAACAAACTGTGACACATTTGCGTTGTTTTCACACAGAAAGCATTCAGTGATGACAGCCTTCAAACTTCCTGAATACTTTTCTCATTCAAACACAAACAAGCAACAAAAATCTGTGGATCCTCTGCACATTTTACACATGCTTACATGCTCACTTCAAAACTCTTCAGTTTATGCACTAACATGTATTCATACAGACAGCAAGAGAAAAAAAACGGTCAAAAATAAAGTCCACTGAAAGCTTTCCTGCTGTATTTCTTGATCCTGTAGAATACATTGTAGTATGTTCAGGTACAAATCCTATTGTATTTTGTAATGAAAAGTTTGTTTCCACAATATACACATTTCTTAAACAATTAAAAAATTTAAAAAACAATATATACACAATAAAAAAAATCTAAAGACCACAACGTGATTAACTAGATAGATAGATATACTTTATTGATCCCCAAAGGGAAAAGTACAATAAACAGAACATGCCAACATGTATGACAGGAGGAAAAAAATAAAACAAAGACAATCAAAGCCAAGATAAAACAGTTAAAACAGCAACGGACACATGGAGAAGTAATATGTTTGACAAATACACAAGGCAATAAAAACTCCACAGAGCAAACAAAGAGTACAAAAGACATTACAACCAGCAGTAATAAATAATTATAAGGGCCACTTAATAGTTTAGCATGTCATTGAAACAGACTGCAAAAAAAAGATCATGTGTTACCTGTTGTTAGTGTAAAAAACTGTAATATATTATTGTTAAGAAGGCAAACTGATCTCATTATCATTTAGAACATCACTGGACCCACTACAGCTGCGGCAGTTCTGGTTTCCTATCGTGGCTGTTATATGTTGAACTATTGTTTGGGCCTGTTCTGCAGCGTCACATTTGCAATATGATTATGAAGCTTCTATAAGTGCTGAGAGATACTGGAAACTACGATATGCTGCATACTGTACAGACACACTCAGTAGCACCACAGGACTTTACAGAGACATGCAAAAAAAATTATTTGAGCCGATTGTTGGCACAGTGTGTGTGTGTGTGTGTGTGTGTGTGTGTGTGTGTGTGTGTGTGTGTGTGTGTGCTTTTCTTTGGGGGTTTTTTGTCAAGCAAATACTTTTTTTATTATTATTATTCATGCTCATATTTTACAAGCAGGCACTAACAACAAATATATATTATATATACTGCATACAATACAATATATATTATACATAGGTCACAATATATACACTACACTTACATTACAGTATATACAATATGCACAGTACACACAATACAATGTACATAAATATAATATAAAATGTATACAATACATTACAACATTAGAATATAGAATATGTACAGTACATACAATATATACACTATATACACTTCGTACAATAAGAAATTATTAGCTATATCGTCATTTCTCCATTTTGCCACACTGAATACTGTAAAACATCTGACTTCTACTGCTGGTTTCTGTGTTTTCTTTCTTTCTGTGAGGGTTTAGTGTATTTGATGGAAGAGACCCAGTTTGGACTGACTGATTAACTGATCACATTCTAGGTTTCATATGATATTCCAGTAAAACACCTCCTTATGCCATATGAAACAGATGTTCTTTCAGAGAATGTATTTTTTACTCATTTTTAATTTTAATTTATTTATCTATATATATCAAAAGTACATTAGAGAATAACTATAGTTTTAAGAGCAAACCATACAACAGACAAAAAACAAACAAACAACAAAACAAAAATGTAATGAAAATGCTGTTTCCTACTTAGGTTTATGATAAACCTCTGACTTCTGAAAGTCCTTTGTATTCATTCCAGCATGATCAAAAAAGCATTCAGTGGCACACATATCAAATATGTCAGGCTCAATTTTGAGGAAATGTTATCAAAATGGTACACACATTTTTTCCAACCCTTAAGTGAGACTATTTAACTCTTCAAAGAGGAAATAACACAGTCTTCTTCTTACAAATGAAAAGTTGAATTCACAAGCAATAAAACATATCCTTGTTCAATTTAATACACACAGCTGATACAGACCAGCTTGGCTGAACTGTTATGACCAGCAAACTTTACATAGATAATGCAATGTAACTGACATTACTGAGTCCTCTCCTACTGTTATGCTACATTTTAGCATTGAACATCATTTTGTTATTGTTACATGGGCACAGTATCTGTGTCCACAGGTGTGACTATAAAATATTTAAAAACAATAGGTGAGACTATTTAAAAGGTACTTAAGTGGACATAAAAGGGGAAAACTGGATATTGTGTTCACTGTTCTTGCTGTAGAAAATTCCCTATTTACCACCACCTTTACATCCACAATCTAAGACAAAGATCCCAGCTAGTATACTCAACCAATACATTGGTTACATTGTTGTTTTTATAGAATAACATATATGCGCTTATTGCAAATTAACAACAACCTTCACCTTTGAAATGTTGTCTACCGAAGTAGGAAAATATTTTGGGACCACAAACTGGAAAAAAATTCAATAGAAAATATTAGGAGCAGGACTACTTCAGTAAGTAACATGGTTTACAGAGCAAAAGAAAGTATATTTACTGATTTTGGGGTGTATTTCCATCATTCAACCTTTATTTATACAGGGTGGTCCAATGAGAGCACTAACACTCTTTTGCATGGGCACCCTCTTTACAAAGGACAAAAATGTCACCAGAAATAACAAACATTAAGACATCTATTGAAATTTAGAATGCAAATAAGAGATAGGAATACTGTGGTAAAGTATAAGAACAGGAGTAATCCAATTCAATTCAATTTCAATTCAATTTTATTTATATAGTGCCAAATCATAACAAAAGTTATCTCAGGGCACTTTTCACATAGAGCAGGTCTAGACTGTACTCTTTAATTTACAGAGACCCAGCAATTCCCCCATGAGCAAGCACTTAGCAACAGCAGCAAGGAAAAATTCCCCTTTAACGGGAAGAAACCTCAAGCAGAACTGGGCTCTAGGTGTGCGGCCATCTGCCTTGACCGGTTGGGTTGAGAGAGAAAGAAAGAGGGAGGGGGAGATGGGGGAGAGAGACACAGAGAAGCATAATAACAACAATAATAACAAGAACAATGATAATAATAATAATAGAGATATGGCTAGTAATAATAATAGCAACAATAACAGGAGAAAGTGTCAAGGCAGGACACCCACAGGACCACACCACAATCCCCGCACCATCCCCACACTATCCCCGCAGCCATGGCCCTCAATGTCCCCAACCTGGACTCCGGATTTTCCTGTAAGTTGTGAAAGCACAAAAACTCCAGGGAAGAAGGCGAGTTAGTAACATGCATTATTGGTTTATGAATGAGGAGGAGGAGGAGAGAGGAGCTCAGTGCATCATGGGAAGTCCCCCGGCAGTCTAGGCCTATAGCAGTATAACTAAGGGCTGGTCCAATGCAAGCCTGGCCAGCCCTAGCTATAAGCTTTCTCAAAAAGGAAAGTTTTAAGCCTACTCTCAAATACTCAATACTACCATACTTTTCATTATACTATATTTACCTTGTTATTTGAAATCAAGGTCAAATAATTCCTGCTAACACCAGGGCATTATTCAGTATAATGTTTTATTTAGTAAATAATCAGCACAGAGTTTTTATATTTGAGTCCATCATGCATGTTGCATTTCATCCCTCAGCCTTCCTGTCAAGGCGTTGGTGTACAGTACTTGTGTACTCTGTTACTTAGCAGAGGCTGAAAAAAAGTGAATTTACTCCAGAGTCACGTAACTCTTCCCTTCACCTCCTCCTCCTACCTCTTCCTCCTTCCTCCCTTCTTATCAGTGTTTCTTATTTTCCCCACCCCTTTCTGCCTCTCTTCACCCAGCTCTCTTTGAAGGGAGGAAATCTGCACTTTTGCACAAGCAGCAACAGCAGCAGCAGGCAGGGGATGAAGTGATTCACTGTATGGCGAGAGAGAGAGTGAGAGAGAGACAGAGAGAGAGAGACAGAGAGAGAGATTGAAGAGTTTTACACCTCTGCACTGTTTCCTTTCTCATCAGTTTTTCTGTTGTTGGCGTCTTGATCTGATTTGTGTCATCTGCTCTCTTGTCTGTCTATTTACTTCCTCCACTGGTTCTTCATTACTTCTGTGATGGATCTCAGGACTGTTGTGACCATCTCCACACTTTTACTCATGACTGTTGGTGAGTACACATTATTTTTTGGGATAATTATAAAATAGAAAAATAGAGGACCCAGATGCTTGTTTGGCACAGTGTTAACCTTCACCCACTGACATACAGCATTGGGACATCCCAAAGGCCTTAACTGAAAGGTCATAAAATCTTTAAGTATGCAAAATGCCAGTAGCACTACTCAGAAAAAAACGCTCAATATGTATGAGAATACAGAAAAAATCATAATATATCCAATTCAGTACAAATCAGACGAATGAACAAACGGTATGAGGCAAAACAATATAGAATGTGAGGGACGTGCCATTCTCACATTAAGAACTGTTCATTTTGGAGTCAAGGTCTTCCCTTGATAGCGAAATATCATCACAATAGTAATTTAAATTTATCACACCTGGTTACCAGACGGCAAACTCCTGATGAATGATGCACCAGACTCAGCCCTCAAATGCTGGTTTGATTCTGGGTGCCGACAACACAAGCCTAAAGCTACCTAACATTAAAGCTGCTTGCTAGTGCTGACTCACCTTCATGATGATTATAAAGTAAAATGTTGTCATTCTACCAATCATTTCCTGTTTGGTTGGAAAATCACCTGAAGGGTTAGCTAAATTTAATTTGGGTTTTATTCACATGCTGCTCAGTTCAGGAAATACTGTGGGTTTAGCAGTTTAGCATGACAGAAGTTTCTTTTCACTGTAAAAAGCGCAAACTACAATAAGGTAGTGAGTTGTTTCTTTCATAAAAGAACTATACATTTAACATTTTCTAATAATTCAAGCTGAAAAATAGGCTGTGTATTTGCTTTAAGGTTTAAATAATAGTATGCTAATAAACTAGCTCTGCATCATTCTTGAAAACCATCACTTCCACAGCTTTCTTCATCCATTTAAAACTACATAATTCACACTGCAATATTTGGTTATTCTACTGACATGACAAGACTTTTCATGTTGTCCTGAATTTTTCTCATTGGTGTTGAATTTATTTTCACCTCATACTGGCAGAGGCCTCAAGTCTCAGCCTCAGTCAGCTGTTTGTGTCCCAGCACTTACAGAACATTTTCACAGCAGACATTTGGACTTGCCAAACACAGACAGGATTGATAATAATGTCTGCATTCCATATATATGTTCCAGTTCTAGGGTCGGTACTGTACATAATGGCTCAATGGCATGACTTAGTAGTAGTAGCAGTTTGATACAGAAAATGTAAATAAAAAAACTGTACAAAAGGTAACATGATTTAGTAATGAGTATACTTCCTAACAGTGGAACAGAGAGGTGACTTCACTTCATTTGCCTACTTAAGGGCCTAGGGCTGTCACATTTTATTTCTCAAGCTTAGGAAAAGATTAAATGCCAGTATTCATTAACTGATAAGCTGTCCAAACTCAAATATCATAGTAAAGCGCAACAGGTTGTGCCTCATACTCCAGCGTGGGTGTTCTTCACTGATCTTTTTATGTCCTGTTGCTCTATCAATAAGCGAAGCAACTGCCGTTCTCTTTGCTAACACAAAACAGAGGAAACTACTGAGCAAAACTCAATATATAATAATCACACCAAACCATCTGATGTGTGGAAGCCTTTTATATTTTGTCCATATAGTTGGAAAAATCATGGATAAAAGTATGGCTGTTTGTCGCCTTTTAAAAATGCAAATGCCTTACAGTTACATTACCTCGACAACAAGTCTGAAGTCACCTGTACATAAAGTGAGGTGACTGAAATAAACGCCACCATGTAAGCTCTAGCCCATGTTTGTTGCATTCAAATTCATTCACATGAATTACATTTTATGGTCATTCTTATTCATTCAAACTTGTGACAGATGGCCTTATAAGACCATCTTGGTAGTTGTGGCCCTAAGCAGCTGCCTCATGTGCTTCTACTACTCTAACGCCATTTTGAGCATCATAGCAGCATACATATCTAAATATGCCAGCGTTATGATTGTTATAACCTAAGTAACATCATGCAGAAAATATAGAAAGTTCAATACTTTATAGAACTGAAATCTTAATGATGTTAAAATAAAATGACTTTCATTTGAAATTAAAAGTAATTTTGTTTAATGATTCATTCCTCTTGGAGTTGTTGATCTGCTTTATATGGAATTTGTTACCACGGAAATCAGAATTCCCCTCATATAAAATAGTGAGCATTAATTTTTCACTGTAAATTGAAACCAAATATCAGCTCATCGGCTCTCCTCCCTCTCTCCCATCTCCCCCTCCCTCCTTCTTTCTCTCTCAACCCACCGGTCAAGGCAGATGGCCGCCCACCTAGAACCCTGTTCTGTCTGAAGTTTCTTCCTGTTAAAGGGGAATTTTTCCTTGCCACTGTTGCCAAGTGCTTGCTCATGGGGGAATTGCTGGGTCTCTGTAAATTAAAGAATACAAAGTTTCAACTTTGTTACAACTGTGCTTGTTGTACTGCACAGCTAAGATTCTGCCATAGGGAATCAAACCCCAGATCTCTGCAGCATTGAACACTAACTTTACTAATTATAACCTATTATTCCTGATGAATTTCAACCTGTTTAAGAAATACTAGGACACAAACACAAACACACACACACACACGGAGTATGTAAAATGTTTTAGCCTGGGATTGTGCTGTTAATTCATTAAGACACAAATGTAATTGGAATAATTGATGTGGAGAAAAAGTGTTAACAATTAGTAATTTTAGTAATAGAAATGATATGATTGTTTTGTGGGTGCGATGGAAAAGCATGCTAACCAGTGATATACTGTAATATACTGCATAGTATGAGACAGACTGGACACCTACATTACAAAAACTATATAACTAAGTAAGTGGTATGATTTTATATTTGGATTTAATATTTAGTTGGATTTGTTTTGAGTATAAAAATAATATCTAGCAAGACATCTGACTTCATTCAATGTCACTTGTAAATGTCGCTTGTTCTGCCACAATTACATAATTTACTTTTGCATAATTTTAGATACTACCACTGAAAAAAAAACCTACCTTAAGCCAATAGAAAGAAGTCCTAGAAGTATTGCTTTCCTAAAGCTAGTAAGAAAATGGCCGTATCTTATTTCAACCTGTTTCCGGTGCAAAATGTTTCGTAAGAAATAAGGCAGATCAGAATACGACAGATCGCTGCATTCATAAAACAAACTGAGTGTGCCTTCTTAAGCAAGGAACTTGTTTATCGTGGAAGTTTTCAGAATTTAATAAGCAACAATTAGTGCAGGGGAGACACACTCACAAACATCTTGAGATCTGGGCCTCTGGCCTCCAGCCAAAAACACAACACATCCTCATAATTAAACAACGGCAAAGGTTGATTGTACCAGCAGTCCAGAACGACCCATAGAGCTCTACCTCTATCAGTGCTTTCTAAAACGTTACAAACCACTATTAAAAAACATTGATTTTTTATGGTGTGACAATGCTGTGGTTAAAGCTGGAGTAGGGGACTTTGGTCTTGGTTAGATTCAGAGAAAGATCATGTTTTGGGTTAATATATATATATGTATATACATATAATATTTATATAGACGTCATCTGAACACTTCTGCGGGTCATAATTACTATGGCCACTAGATGGTGTCTGTCACTCAAACGTAACTATATGTAGTTTTTGCCGACTGAATTTACAACCTACCCTGTCATTTTTCTTGTGAGGACGGGCTGCAAACTGTCAGTGTTCATAGGCTGGTGAAGGATCATGTCGCTTCAGTAGTGACTCCTCTTGCTTTATGTTTTTGTTCTTCTTTTAGATTCATATTTTATTGTATTTATTTGACCTTTTATGGGTGAAATTTCATTTCACATGTAGCCTATTGAAAAAAATAAAATATTGAGGACTCTTGTTGAGGCAGGGTGAGATTTGGAGGAGGTAGTTACATCTTCCTCGTTAAGCTCATACTGTCTTCACAATTGAAGCATCTTTAACTTCTATTCTAAAATGTCTTATAATCAAAAATCAAGTCTGTTTTATCTGTGTGAAGAACATATAAAAGTGGCTGGTCTTATTAAAATATCAGTAGCTTAGCCTAGTCACCCAAGTGGCAGATTTTTAGCTCGATACGAGCAAATCTTAAATTTCAGAATACATTTCAGAGCATTTCATATTGTGTATACATATTCTAGGTGCTCAGAGGGTTATTGTTTTATTTAGGCTGTTACAAAAAATGACAGAGGCATATTCAGTGCATTGAATTCTGAGAATTTCAGCTCAACATGAAGAAAAGAAACTAGCTTCATTTCTCTTTTTAGGAAACTATTAGTTTGAAACTCATTAGTTTGAAATGAGAGAAACGGGATCAATACTGTGCTGGTGTCAAATCCAGCCTGAACTGATGAATATAATGTAGTCTGATTAATGACCCAGGAACAGCAGAGAGCCATAGAGCAACTAAGACAAAGACACAGTTCATTGTTTCCACTGAGCCAGCGCTCCAAAAACAAACAAAAGAACAAACACAGTTAACCTTCCTTTCCAGTGGTTTATAAAACTTGTAATAGAAGTTTTATGCATTTGGTTCAAAATGTATAACCAAATGTATAAATTTACCCGTAGTGGTATCCAGGCATGTTGATAGTTTCAGTTCTGTTTGCAGAGGCTTTGAAATACATGCAGCTGAAACTTCTGCTGCCACCCCAAAACTGCGGAGCTGAATACAAACAGGTTTGTGGTGTTCAGAGCATCAAACGGTGACATTTGAAGAACTCTCAGAGCTCACTGTTTTAGTGAGAACCAGCCTTTGTAGAAATAGGGTCGCGGTTATGTGCGTATGGCACGTGTGAATTACAAACCACCCTATATAGACAGCTATTTATTAATATAGAAGCTGATGGACGACTGAAAAACTTTTTTGTTTGTTGGTTTGTTTGCTTTTTATGTATTGGCCAATTTGGGTGAACTTGTCCTTAAGTAAATTAAAAAGTGGAAAATAATCACAGACAGATTTAAACACATGTAATGTATTATATGTTTATATATATACACACACACACACACACACACACACACACACACACACACACATAATAATTTCTCATCCAATTTGTCAAATCTAATTTTTAGTTCCAATGATTCATTCAGTTCCTCCTTTATAGCGCTAAAATGTGGTGTACCTTAAGGACCAGTTCTTGGCCCTATCGTCTGATATTATAACATCTCCTTTCACTGTTATGTAGAAGACAGGCCACACATGGTCATGTGGACTGGATGTTTCTGCAGCTGAACTCTATCGGCTAGGATCACCTCTTTAAACTAAATGCACTTATTATGGCTAATAGTAAGTGTGTTTCTAAGAACTTTTGTCAGGGGCCCTGAACAACACACAAAAAAGAACAAAGAAAGAGCTCGATCTGAGGCCTGTTTACCAAATTTCTCATCTCATCATCTACTCTTGCACATTTCACTAATTAAAAAAGCCATACTTGCGGCCCATGCATGAGCATGGGCCGCAAGTATGGCTTCTTGGTTTTGCAAGAGCCCTGTGGGACCTGCAAATTTACTTTCAACTTGCAAGCGACATTCATCTGTGAAACATGACGCTGCTACCATTTGTGATCTGCATGTAAGCAATGTTTGCAAATCGCTTTTGTGAAACAGCCCTCATCACCCTGATTTTAATCTTTTTGCACTGGTTGCCAATTTGTATTAGAATCCGTATTAAAATCTTACTAATTAACATAGAAGGCTTTACATGGCTTTAAACTTCTCATTGTTCCAAGAGGACTCTTTGATCTGCTGGTTTAGGCCTTTCAGCTATTCCAGTCCGGGTTCAAATCAAGTTGTGATGATATTTTGCTGTATTGACTCCCTGGCTTTGAAACAGTCGTCTGTTTAGTATTGAGTCTGAGAGTGGGTCTGTTGTCTTACCAACAGCTGTTTCGTTGCTCCATGTGCATAGTCAGGGGGGTCAGCTGGAAAGGCCGGGCCCTAGGACAAGATGGGGCCCTGCACACATCACAATGCACACACAATCGTGCACATACACACACACACTGGAATATGTGCGTGCAAAAACACACACAGGTAATGTTATAGACAGGTCTTTTTATAGTTTATTATACAAACATTTTCTGACTGTATGACTACTTAGCTGTGATTAAGGTTTAATCCAGACTTTCACAGGATTTAAATGTAGTAATTTCAATTATAAAGGCAATTATTAACAAAAATTAATTTAATTTCTAATTGGTTCAAAAGAAATGCGAGAATACTGTCACTGGCAAAACATAAAAGCTGACAAACATGAACAACACAATGAAGATACTACAACATTATTTTTCCTCACATTTGATACATGACTGCCATATTTCACATTTTTAAATACATGCGAGGCAAGCATTGACCTGAGTCAAACAGCAGATTATAACAGGTCAGCACAGCAGGTGATCTGAAAGCACCGACGCCCCTACCTCCAAAATGGCCTATTCACCTAATGTACCGTATTTCTAAAAAACTTGACAAATTAAGAGGCAGAAACAGACTGTGTGCATAATTGAGACATTTATGTTTTGCATTCACTTTTATCTCTTTCATTTTATTTTTAATCTGATGACTTTGTATGATTATTGAACAGTTTTTGTCTTATTTTAGAGATACTTTGTTGATTGTTTTTATGGGTTTTGAATTGTTGTTGGTGGTGGGGGTTTTTTTGTTTTTTTTGTTTTTTTTTACTTTTTTCCCTTCTATATTTTGTTCTTGCACTTTATTTTACTTTCTGCAGTAAAGGATGTTGGGCTCTTCACTTGAAAAGCGCTTTATATCATATCATATCATATAATAAAACTCATTTAATAATAATCAAATAAATATAATTTTAGATGATCATTAAAAGGATTATCATACTGTTCTAGAGACATTATTATGAAATTCTGGGAAATTTTTTTTTTTTTTTAGAATTTGTTAACACAAAAGTGGTCAAATGTAAACATCCTGAATATCAGGAGAAACAGTTACCTTGTTTAACATGAAACCCATGTTGTTCTCTGTGTTCTCCATACTAACTAATGTCTGTCCCCTATAATCAGACCAAACAGACTCAACCACCACCATGGCTCCGGCCAACAACACCACCAACAACACCACCAACAACAGCAACAGCAACAGCAACAGCAGTAACTGTAACTGCCATAGTACTACTGCTCACCCCAACACCAGGAGCTCTACATTTGCCCTGGGCTATATCACAATCAAATGGATAAAGACATGTCAAGGAGAAGTCCACATGATCCTCAATAATGCCTCCAACTCCTCCTTACCGTTCTGCAACAGCAGAAAGACAAATGTCCAGAGTCTTCTTAGTAATGTGTGTGAGAGCAAGAAAGGTTGTGAAAACGTCCTGCGCTGGGAGGAAAGCAGAAATACGCTGGGTTATAACATAACTGAAAGTGGACAAATGAAAAAAAACGTCTGTAAGACACTGAGGGTCCAATGCAAAGGTTTGGTCTTCTGTCTGTGTGTCATTTCTCTATGAATGTGTGTGTAAGTGAGCTAATTTCATGTCCTGATGTAGTTTGACATTTTATACTCAGAAGCCTTTTAGAGGCTTACAATGATGCAGTATATAACCACAAGAGATACACTCCCTGATTTTGTTATACTGTGCAACAATACAAACTAACACTTTAATATTAAGTCTTGGTATTGTTTGGACATTTTAGTACTGGAGCTGGTGGTTGGTTCCAACACCAAAGACATCTTTTTTTCAGTATCTGACCATTTCAATATCTTTTTCTATAAAGATATCCTCCAGACATGTTTTAAGACATATAAAGGTACTCTGCTTTGAATAATAATTTTTGCCAAATATGTTTTTTCTGTGAAAAAAGTTCAATTATTCTCTTGTGTTTTTCTTCTTGTTCCTTAAGTTGGATGTTGTTCTCTGTGCAGAATGATGCAGTTTGTTTTCATATTAATTTGCTGAAGATGAAGATCTGTCTGAAAATACAACTTTCAGTTAATCACTAACTACATTCTTTGCAGTTAGCTTAGACTTGCCTTCTGTCTTTCAAATCTATACGCAGAGTGTGTGTGTGTTGTCACAGCAGATGGTTTTACCTAATGTGTACGTTTGTGTGTGTGTGTGTCCAGTTGAAGTTGTCCCAGATGTACAGGGGCAGCTGCAGGGCTACAAAGTAGTGACAGCTTTGCTCTGTTGTGTGCTGATGGTCCTTTTACTGATGCGCTTCACCAGACCCACCATCAAAGCCCTGCAGAGGAGATGTGAGTACACACACACATGCACACACGCACATGCATGTACACATATGCACTTGTTTGCATGCAATCAGGAGTATTTACTGAACACTCTGATATTTTCAGATTAAGACTTGTCAGATTAAAAATAATCCAAGAAAGAGTTTTCTTGAATCAAAAGGATTCTGACAAACAATACAATAGAATGTGTGCTGTTTTTAATCAACCCGTAACAGGTTTGAAATATTTTTATTTGGGTTTTTATGTATAGAAAATCGTGAATTCTTACATTTTCATGGTGTGGTTTGGCTAATTTGGTCTGAAGGTCATGAACCATTGAGTTGCTCTTGAAGGCATTTGGCTCACACACATGTCACTTTTGGTCATTATCAGTGGGTGACTGGCATCGGTTATGTCTCGTCATAAGCAGTGTGTATAACGGAACAATCTGGTTCTGCTCCAAAGGCCTCTTCCAGGAGGAAACTATCTTTGTGTGAGAAGTGCAAAATCAGTGTAAATGATGATGACAATCATTCACATTGCAATCACATGGATAGAAGTACAATTAAAATGCTATTTTTTTATGCTTTTTTTCCTGCTTAAAGGGCAAATTTACCCAAATGTGAAAAAATGCTGCTTTCACCCACCCCTTATGGTCTGTCACCACAAAGATAGCTTTGATTTAATGAATTCTGAAAAAATAATTCTTTCATCCCAGGATGATGGAGATAAATGGAAATTCTGCTGTGCTGCTCACACTTCTATGAAATGATGAGAGGGACTTCGGAATATTTTTTGACCTGTGGCAGGTCAGTGTTTGGCCACTGGGCACAGTAGAATAGTGGCGCTGTTTTCTGCCCTTCCAGTGACTCACAAGTCACAAAAAGTGACCCATATGTGTGTTTTGTGGTCTCTAGGCAAGCGGCATACAGGACGTGGAATCAGTTGAGCAAGAGAGGCAAAAAATCACTCTTAGTGGAATAAGTGGGCTCAGTGGAATAATATGTATTTTTTGTTATTTGGGTGAAATTACCCTTTAAATGAATTATATCAACATATCCTCCAGAAAAAAGAAACTGGAACCATTTTGAGGAGGTGCACATCATTTGATGTATATGCAATATTCACATGCATGTTCAGTGCTTGTTGTGTTGTTTTATTCTCAGTATCAGACAGGAGGCAGAATCGCTGGATTGGCCCAACGCAGAGTCACAGCGGTGAGTCTTACACACACACAAACACACAATAAATTCTTCTACTAACAAGTATTTTTTGTGTATCCAAAGTCTGATATATCTTGTTCCTCTGTGCCATAGACCTCCATTGTCATTCAAAAACTATTAACCCTTTGAATCCTAGACTTTTTTTGCTCACTTTGCAGTCCCTTTATTTACAGGCTTTATAGCACTAGAGCACAAAATGTGCATTAGTCCACCACTGAAAATAGACCCCAACAAATGCACTATTTCCTTCTGTTTGAGTAACGTTTGTGAAAAACTACAGTGACCAGCTGTTTCAGAAAATTACTGAGCCTTTAAAAAAATAAACTATACATTTGTTAAGATTTACATCTTCAGTAGGAACCAGTGAGCTTATGGCATCCTTTTAATGTCTGTCCTTCTTTTTATGTTTCTGTCTGTCTCAGTGTCTTACCACCGAGGGAAAACTGCAGTGAAAAACAATGACGGAGAGAAGAGACTGTCCTACCCTGGTAACATTCACACACACACACACATGTACACACACACACACACAATGAGAATGTTGTTAGCAGTCATTCTATTGGTTTAAATCTGCCTGCTCTTCCTATGTGTCAAATCAGCTCTGGAGCGTCTGACAGTCAGTGACAGCAGAGAGCCTTCATCCAACAGGAACAGTGGCTACAACTTCTGACACACCTTCTCCTCCTCCACCATCAACATCATCATCCTCTATATGTGGGCTGAACATGTTTTCATTAGTGATTACTTCTGGATTGTAACTTAATGCAGGAATATCACTTCTGTTTGCAGAGGAATTACTCACCACATTTTTCAAGATCATGTAAAAGTGATAATTGATCTCTTGATACACCTACATTAGCTGTATCACATTCAAATTTCTGTCATGACCGATAGTCAGTACTTAAAACAATCAAAGGGTAGAGTCCAAACCAACCTAAACCATCCTTTTAGGCTAGCCTAAATATGTATAAATGAGACTGGAAAAATATGTCAGAACAAGTTATACTGTAAATATGAAGTTAAATCAAGATGTGATTTTTTGAAGACAATCTTACAATATTTTGGGAAACGTACTTACTGTATTTGCCATCATTGTGCTCATTATGTTTTGGTAGCAGCAGTTAGCATTGGCTAACAAGCGTTGGGTGCAGTGACTGCGCTGGAAATGGAGTTTCCAGTTTTGAGCTCTGCCCAGGTGATTCTTGGATATATCCATGACTAGCTCTTTTATTAACAAGCTAAAACATGTAAATCACACAGCTTTGGAGTTAAAAGGTGTATTTTCCCTTTTAGCTACTAGCAGTTTCCCCCTTTTTCCAGTCTTGGTGCTAAGCTAGGCTAAACACTTTCAGGATCTCTCCCTCTACTAGACAATAAAACTGAGAAACTGAGAACTGACCAGCAAGAGGATTTAAAGATAATTTCCCAAAATATCTGGATCCTTTAATCAGAAAAAACATAAAACACCTAATTCACTGACACTGTAACATACTGACATTTATTGTATTATTTCTTTTGTTGATTATCGTTTATGATTTTTGATTAAAGTTGTCAATCTTTAATGTTCAGTATGATGATCTTTGTGTTTGACCTGATTTGTTGTCTTTGAAGTAGGTGAATGGAAAAATTGTGTAGTTTTTGGAGAAGACAGAAAGACAAAGAGAGGTGGAGGAGAGAGTGAGAGACGAAGGTGGTTACTAAGTGCAGAGATGTGGTTTCCTCTGCCGTTGACACCAACTTCCTGTTTGTGTTATTTCTGTCGCAAACTGTATATGTTTCCCCCTCTCTCCATTTCTCTTCCTTGTTTCTTTCAGTCCCTCCTCATTCTTTTCTTCCTTTTTTGTCTTTTTGTTTTATTCTTTGTCTGCTTCCTTTTTTTCTTCCTCCCACTCTCTTTTTGTCTTCTGGCTGTGTGGTGAAGTCAGAGTTGAGGTTAATTCTGCCCCTCTTCATTCATCTCTCATTCAAACTTTGGGGAAAGCTGCATCTGAACAGTGTTAATGGAAAATCAAGTCAAGTCAGTCTACAATGTACTGCATTCAACATCCTCTATCCTTACATGCTTGATTCAGATAAAAAAAAATAAATGGGGGAAAAATGTAAGAAACCTAAGGAGAGCAACAGAGGAGGACAGACATGCAATAGATGTCGTGTGTACAGAACAGAGCAAGGTAGCAAAATTACAGTATGTCAAAACAGAATGACAAAATTATAGATAAATTGATAACATATATCACAAAGTACTTTGAGGAACTTCCAAGTGTCGCCAAATAGATAGAACCTGAGCCAACATATTCTTTAATGGCAGCGTAGAAAAAGTGAGACTCGTCATCATTCTGATGATTTACTTAAAACAGTCGAGCTTGTTTCTTTGGTCACACTGTGTCTACTCTGTCTAAACGTCACTTGTCTGTCAGTGATGTCACTATGTATTCTCTGTTTAGGGTCAAATTTGAACTAACGTTGAGATTAACCAGTTATTGTTTCTTGGGTTGGCTGAAATGAAATGAGGATTGTTCTGAATTTGTAATTTGTGGCATCAACATCAGCTGGTATCTTGACACTGTAGAGCTTTGTAGGTGCTATGAAGTTTAAATCACTATTAAATCACACTGGGGCTATGTTATGACTGGATTTGTATCAGATGGTGTGAAAGACATAAAACAGCTCAGTTGGATAATTAGGGAGTACTGGCCATGTAACGCCCTGCAAAAGACTTGTGGTGACACTGAATAACCTTTAATGATTAAATGATGTGGTGTGTGTTGTAGAGGCGTACAGTAGTAATAGACATGCATCACAAAACAACCAGTTCTCTGTAAAATCTCAGCTGTGCCTTAAAGCTGATTTGCAATCTGCATTTTTAGCCATGCTAGCAGCATGGTGCTAGGGATGGAAATGTCTGTCTCTCAGTCCACCTCTTTGGTTCAGATTGAAATATCTCAACAACTGCTGTATAGATTGCTATGAAGTGTGTTACAAACATTGATGTTCCCATCAGGGTGAGTTGTAATATCTTAGCTAATCCCTTAACTTTTACATCAGGTAAAATTTGAATGTGTCCAACACTTTGGTTTATGACCAAATACCTGCAAACCTGATGCCATCAGCCTTAGCTGTACTTTGTCTTTAGTACTAATAAGTAAAGTCGATAAAGTGAGTTGGTCCTGTTTTGTTTTTCTTGTACAAGCGAATGAGGACACACATACATGTGAGCATGCACACAGTCCTGCAAATGGTTTCACACTATTCCATTGATCTACAGGTGGCTGTAATGTGCCAAAATGCAGGGAAGAAGAAGAATGCAAGCTAGTAAACACTGATGTAAACAATGCAGGATTTAAAATACTTTGCAAATATTTTCTGAGGAGATGTATTAAATAAGTTCATTGGACCTCATGGATACACACAATGAGTTTTGGTGAGCATGTATGTAAATATCACTTTTGCTTATTCACAAGAAAATCCCAGAAGACCCCTTTAAATGCATGTGCAATGAGGAAAGATACATTCTTTGCAGACAGTCACACAAAAGACACACAAACTGTGACTCTAGCCTGCTGCGTCTGTTTGATAAACACAGCATATGTTTGGGGCAGAATGTGTCACATCTGCACCTGGAAATAAGGTGCAAAAGATGCAATAAATCTGGCCCTTAGTCTTAGGCACAGAGAATTATCACCAACACTGCAGTTAAACTCAGCTCTGCAGAGTATTTTAGTGTCTTTCAAGTCACTGTTTTGGTTTTACAGCTCACAACTTTACTGTTTGGATTCAGTCTCATCAGTTTTAATATGCAGCAGGCAGCTGTTTTTATTGAAAAAGCTCTTATAAATCAGAAACAGACACAGTTAGCCAGTAGCTGGTGAACATAGTGGAGCATTTATCAGCTAAAGAGCCAGATATTTCCTTCTGGAGTTGGTGTGGAGCAAACCTGAGCTAAAAGGAGAATGAATATTGAATTTACATTCAGCAGGTGGCCAGAAACATGACTCCAAATGTAAGGCAACTGACACTGTTGATCCCCAAAACATCTATCTCAGGTTAAACTGTGGTTCACCGGCCTGCACAAGCTCCTCCTCCTTCACTTGTCGACTGTTCACATACACACACACACACACAAACACACACATGCACACACACGCACACACACACGGGAAATGTGTTTGTCCTCTTTGTGCCTGTATGTAGCCTAAAGTACATAGTCACATTTCTGTGTGTAAAGTGTGTGTCCATCTGTGTGTGAGTGGGTGTATTTTGCCTTGTCCTCTCCTGGTCAGGTCATGGTATGAGAAGATAATCTGGCCTCATTGCAAATGTCCCATCCAGAGAAACAATGACAGATGACTACAGATTACAGCTGCAGATTATCCCGCAGGGGATTGACATAGGGGGAGGGGGGGGGGGTGTAGGGAGAGTAGGAGAAGAAAGAGAAATATGGAAGAGTATGTGACATATATGAAAACATGTCAAAAAAGGATGAGAGTCACCAAAAGAGGAAACAGGACAAAGAGGCAGTTTGGGCAGGACAGCTTCATTGTAGATCACATTTTTAAATAATAACATGATGTTACATTTTCTAAGAAACAAATATTTGAAAAAAATGAAAAATAATAGTGATTTAATAGTGTTCATATACTGTAGCATCCTGAAAAACATGGATGTTGACATGAACTGACTGTGAACAGATTTCATATCCTCATATCATCAAAAGGTGCATAGTAGTGGTCACAGTTTGATTGACAGGTGATCTACAAATAGGACCCCACAAGACAGTCCACTGTCCTGCTGGGACAGAAATCACCAGTGTTTGTGCCTACTATACTGTATCTGTATACAGATATCATTTGCTTTGACCAACAAGCTGACTTAGAAAATAATAAGGGGGGTCAGATGTTATGTAGCAGGTCACTGAGCAAATGAAATGATAACCTAAGTTGGGCCAACATGACTCAGGTAAATAATAACAGACAGTCAGGAGATACAACTGGATGTAGTTAGAAGCACTGAGGGCATAGAAGAGTGTTATAGCCTCTATAGAATATGAGATATGAGTGATAACTTGATAAGTTACAGGGATTCATTATGAAATAGTGTGGAGGCCCATAATATGTTAGCAGTGTAGATCTTAGTACTGAAAACATGTAGTTCTAGTTTAGCACTGGAGCTGACATTCTATCCAGCATAATTTCCACTAAACACTTGAAATGTGGTGTGATGTAGAGAAACATCTGGACACGTGAAAAGGAACTTGTACTTGTAGAATGCTATTAGAAACAAATCACTTCATTTGAAGTCACAGAGAAACTGTTGCTGGATTCAGGGTGAAATTAGCCCATTAGGCTTCCGCACTGCTGAAATGAGCTATGGGCTACTGTGTTTGCATTAATTTGTTCATTTGTTCATCTTTCACAATATTGTTTGGTTTTTATTTGTTGGAAATTTAGTACATTGTATCATAGTACTCATTTTCAAAGTACTTTTATTTAGTTGTAGGTTCGTTTATGTCTTGAATAAAAGATTGTCAATTGTCATAGCTTTTGTTGATGAAATTATTGCTCTGTGTATGGACACAAAAAAGGGCCCACAGGGGGCCTTAGGATGATTGCGAACATGGGGCCTGTACAGAGCCTATTGATGCATTTTTATGGAAGTCAAATGGAGCCCACATGTCAGTCAGTGCTGGGGACAACAGGGACATGCTGTTGCTTTTATAATTACTCACTCAAATGTGCAATTAGTGAAATTATCACAAAGCCATTGATACACCTGGACCTGGTGTGCTCGAGGGTCCTGGCCCCAAGACAGTTGCTGTCGTTACCTGATTCCTAAACCATTCTCACCTGGAGGTACAGTATATTGTATATTTAGAGTAAAAAGAGCAGTGGGGAGAGCACACATTCCTGATAAAGGGGAGTGGTACAATTTACACCTCTTCCTAACATACAACAAGTGAGAGGACTGTAGCATGTGCACAGGAAATATTGTCTAGATATACCACAAGTGATGTTGTAGCGCAGAGTGTAAGTGTGTGTGGAGGACCAGACGGAGCGGAGGGACAGAGACACTGCTCGCCGACAGAGCACCAGGGATCTCTGGAGGAGAGAGCCGGGGCCAGAGCCAGAGCCTCTGGAGGAATAACACCCAGAGTCACTCCAGATTCTGTTCTAATCCAGAGCCGTTTACTGGCGGGAGTAGAGCTTTTTTAAACTTTTGGGATTAAAAAGTGGATTTATCTTAATTTACTTACTTTCTCTTCACCCATGTTGACTGCTGACTGGAGGGGAAACAGAAATGTCAAGGACATCAGTGTTGATTTTGACCAATGAAAACAGAGTTAGGTGCGCGAAACTTCACAAAAATAGAGCCAGGATGAGGGGTTTTTCAAACAAGCGACACATCGCTCAGCCTGTTCACTGACACACAGAGCAGGTTAAGACATCTTCACTGGGAAACACTGAAATAATCTGATGTTCGCTCACTCATTTGCATCGCGTCCAGTTAGGTATCGGTATTATAGTCAAGATCCATTAGATCTTCTGTGTCTCGGCTCCAGTTGGTCTAAAATGCTGCTGCCAGACTGCTAACTAATATACAACGTAGGGCACACATCACACCAGTGTTGGCCAACCTACATTGGTTACCAATAGAATGCAGAATTGATTTTAAAATTCTACACAGGCTGGCCCCACTCTATATCTCTGAATTATTGTGTCCCCTGGCTGCGGTGAGATCACTGAGGTCTACTGACCAATGCCTTCTGGCTGTCCCGAAATCTGGGCTTAAGAACAAGGGTGACCGTGCTTATGCGGTTGTCGCCTCTGGAATTGTCTTCCCCTAGTAAAAAAAAAGCCAAGTCAGTCAATAATTTTAAGAAGCTCTTTAAAACTCATCTGTCTCGTAAGCACTTTATCTCGTAATGTGTGATTGCTCTCTGTGTTGCTTTCACTGTTTTTATTGTTGTATCTGACTTCCGTGTAGTTTTTCTGGTTCTATTGTTTTTATATTGATTGATTATATTGTTAAACTTTTTATTTATTTATCTATTTTTTTCTTTTTATTCTATTTTATTTTCCTCCCAATTGTTTGTATTGTGCAGCACTTTGTAACTCTGGTTTTGAAAGGCACTTTATAAGTAAAGTTTACTTACTTACTTACTTACTTACTTATACACTGGATATAAATTGTAGACTTGGAGATATTTTGCCAATGCAACTGTCAGCAACTGTCATGTGACACTGTGTCACTGTACTTACTCAATACTGCTGCAATCTCAGAATGCAGTGACCTATGACGATCAGTCAAACTGCTAACAAACAAAGCCAGGTTAGCTGAATTCATTTGGGGGAAAAAAAAGTGAACATTAAAATGTCCACGATTAAGATCCATCACAGTTTACAGACTGACATCTTGGTTCATCTTTGAACTACTCACATTTCCGAACACTCACAGTTTTCGTGTGCAATGAGATATTATTACCAAATTTCAGATGTGCTAACTCTCAGTTTTACCTCCAAAGTGTTCTTCAAATGCATATTTGGTTAAACTGTCACCTGGTTAAAAACCTGTACAATTGTATTGTCGTCACATTTTTTTGTCCCTTTCGACTGATATTTACTAATGCTGCCAAAAATAGAACCCAAGTAGTAATGAAACATAGTTCCCTTTAAATACCTGGGACTCCAGTGAAACTTTTTTATCTTAACACTGAGGTCCACAAACTGGATCCTTTATAATTCCTAGAGTAGTTAAAGTGTAGGAAGGTGATATCCTTCAACCTTTGTCAACACAGTCTCTCATAGAACCTGATGGGCACAGACACCAGGGCCACAGGCCTGCATACCCCTGCTCAAGTTCCTGCAATGAGGGCTCACTTCTAATCTGGCTAATATACAGTATATCAGTTTATTTTCAGCATGCAAGACTTCCCACCATTGCATCTGAAAATGCAAAATGTCTAACTTTGAGTCTAATTTTCCCATCAGACGACATATAGTCTTGTCTTATTGAGAATACAACTATGTGTAATACAAGTTTGGTTAAAAGACATCACACCATTTGTTTCTTATGTAATCTATTATTTGCTGCTGTAATATTCTGATTGGCCCACATTGATTTTAATGTAATCTAAGTAAGTAATATATTGCAAATAGAACACAATGCTTTTATTAGAAATACGGAGTGCACTGTAAGTAGGTAGGGTTTGTTAGGGAAATTTCTATGCTGTTTTCGATGATGTTTTTCTTTTTTTCTCTCTCCTCGGTTAAGCTCCTCTCTCAGTGTCAGATTCATTGTACTCTAAGCCCCTTCTGCTGCTCTATTACCACTCTCTCTCTCTCTCTCTCTCTCTCACACACACACACACACACACACACACAGACACGCACGCACACACACACACACACACCACACAGGATGAGAAAGAGTGAGAGAAATATAAATACATTGAAAGGGTGCATGTGAGATGGGACTGAGGGAAGATAGAATTGACAAATGAAGGAGAATTGAGGCAGATATGAGACATCGCAGAAAGCAGGATAATACCAATTAAATTAATATAATGTCTCCCACAGTCAAATATACAGCCTTCCTCCTTCAATCTCATCCTTTTCCTGTCCAGGGTAATAGCTCCACTTCAATTATTAACCATTTTGCTTTTGTTTTTTTGGCAGTGGATATAAAGCAAAACAGAGAACTCCATCTGCTGATAGAAGCACATATAAGCTAGGCTGAAGCATCATCTAAGCATTAAATGACTGGCAGAATTATCGAGCCAGATGTCCTGTCAGAGTGGTTTGGATTGGTCAGAAGCAGAGGGTCTAGTTCTCTCTCTTGAAGATACATTTTTCTTTAATGAAGCTATTGGTAAAAAAAAAAAAAAAAAAAAAGTGAAATAAAATGTAGTAAACATATCAACAGCAAGTGAGGAGATGTACACACATCCACACATGTACAAACCTGTAAAAACACATTTTATAAGCACAAACCTATCAGATCCAAAATTAGTCAAAACAAGCTTGTAGGCTGAACAGTAAAATATACATTTTGAAAAACTACATTAACAATTACAGGGACACCTAAAATGTTGAAACCAAATGCACTAACCAGCAATATACTACATTTACAAGTATTAATCACATTTTACTAAATTCTTTTTCTGGAATGAGAAACAGAAGATATGTATGTAAAGCTGTATGGCTAAAGTCTGTTATAATGTTAGCCTAATGATTACTATGCTAGATACAGTTCAGCAGAATATTTCTGTTTTCTGAATTTTGGAGGGCACAAATCTGCTTGCAAAATCACATATAAAATAATCAGTTGTGTTAAATGCAATGATAATATAATGATATTATTGCCCAAGATACAAGTGGCATAAATGCACTATTGAAATTTAACATGCCGACAACAAGTCCTCCAAACTAAACAAAAAAAAACCCATTATTTATCATTGCCTTTCAAAATACAGCATATTAGTGGTTAAAAGAAAGCAACATTGAGCAGTGGTCGGATATGTGAAACAAACAACAATCAGTCACATGCTTTAGTCACCTCTCCGTAATAAAATATATACAAATGTCATGTAACAATGGCCTTTGCTTCTGACAGACCACAGTCATAATTCACATGGTAGACATATTTTCTTCTTCTTTGTCATTACTTAAAGTCCCCCTCCACCACACAGAAATGTGTTTTTCTTCTTGTTCCTTCAGTTGGATGTTTGAGCT
The DNA here is from genome assembly GCF_963924715.1 of Thunnus thynnus. Taxonomy (NCBI): domain Eukaryota; kingdom Metazoa; phylum Chordata; class Actinopteri; order Scombriformes; family Scombridae; genus Thunnus; species Thunnus thynnus. The sequence continues at coordinate 17,798,140 of NC_089519.1, forward strand.
TCACTGTGCAGAATGAGGTATGTCCAGAGTTTGACCCCAGAAGGCTGTTTTCACATTCATCTGCTGAAAGTGGAAAGTTTCTCTGAACTCATTGAAAATCTGATTTTAAGGGGCAGGACTCCAAGAATTACTTGTGACATCACAACAAGTTTTGGAAGCCAATCCTGGTCCAGTATGCAACTTACACAAGTGTGATGTGGAAACTTGAAGCCTCCAGTGCACATACACTTGAAAATGGACTTTTCATTAAAATAGGAGACATCTTGTATCCAGCAGTTCAACTTTTGAAATGAAATATATTTGCATATTCAAAGACTCTGGATTTTTCAATGAGGGAGAAGGATTTTAATGATGTAATTGGACTTTTTTTGTGGGAAAACCACATCAGACATATTATTCTAAGCGAAGTATGCCTGGAAGGGATCATCAAATGTGGGCCATAATAACCTAAGACCATTATCTCTCCATTTACAAACAATGTCAATGTTGCCGTCTCATACATATAATGTGACACGTGACAGACAGTGAAGTAAAGCACTAATGTGGAGTCGTCATGCTTGTCCGAGTCCAGCTGACAGTGTTAAATATAGGATTTGCAGTCTAGAGCATTTACATGGGACTGCTCTGACAAGCACTTGGCTTTAACTGCTAAGCTTGAAATTGAACATTATCATTTAATGCACAGCCACTGTACAATGTCTGAGGCTTTCTCTAAGCCAGGGAGACAGTTTATTTATAATTACAGCACACACTACATACACATTCCCAACTTTAGTGTACAATTACAGTTGGTGTGTGATGGAGAAACCCACATACTCCACCATCTAGAAATGCTTTCCAAACACTAGACTTAGTGTTTGGAAAGCATTTCATTTCGAAAGGGTGACCTTTTTGTTGGAAAAACTGATTGAAGAAGAGAGGATGTAGGGACAAAAGATAAGTAATTCAGAGGGGAAGGGGGAGTAAGGGGAGGGAGAGAGTAAGAGGCAAAACCTACAAGAAAAAAAAATGAGATTGTAAAGAAAGAGGGAGGAGGGATATAACAGAAGGGGGTTGAGGGGGATTATTTACCGTTTTAAACAAATAAATCCGTATTGTGTGAATCTGGCCCAGAGTGGGAGGGAAGAGAAAGAGAGAGCGGAGGTTTAAAGCAGTAGCAGACCAGCAAAGAAGAGCAAGAGAGACAAAAAAGAAGTATATATATATATATATATATATATATATATATATATATATATATATATATATATATATATTTGTTTTTTTTTAATTAATTTTAACTTGATTTTTTTTATTGGTTTTGTTGTGAAGTATGTATTAAATTCTTGTTGGAAGCAGTGATACAGCTGTGAGTGAGGACGGAGGGATCAACACACTTAAGATACTCGAGGAAAAGATGTAATCTGGAGCTGAAATAGATACAGGTGGGTAAAAGAACGGGAGTGTATGTGTATGACTGTGAGAAAGGAATGGCAGAGAGTAAGAGAGACTGAAGGAGTGAAGAAAAGGAAATGATTTGTGTGAGCATGTGAAACTATATTGTGTTTATGTGTAAGGAGGAGTGAGGTGAAGGGTGAGACGTGTGTGTTGTGTAGAGCCTCATGGTAATGTGTCATCTGACCTGTCCTGAGTGATTGCTGTCATGTGGGACCATGCGTATAACACACACATTTTATATATTTAGCTGTATGTTCTGCTGCACTGTCTTTGATCTTGTGCAGAACATGGTGTGTGAATTTAATCTAATTCCACCCAGCTGAGGTGTTTGAGTGTGTGTGTTTGTGTGTGTGTGTGTATTCACAGGACACACTGGCTTGTAAAATATTGGTTAAGTCTATTTAGAGTCTCTCTGTGATGCTACATGTGGAGGCTTTGATTGGTGTCCTGTAAAATTCTATTCACCTACAGGTGTTGCATTCCAACACTGGGCTTATAAACAGAGCTGGCCTGAGCTTTCTGGGACCTTTATCACATTTTGACAGCCTCCACCCTATATATTTTTAACTTATAAAATCACTTTGTTTTTAACACTGACATACAGAGCACCCACTTTTGACCTGCTCTTTGTAGGACCCATCAATCAATAAACTAATCACAACTCTTGTTTTTCAAAAAGAAATGGGTTCTGTTTGAAACTATTTTGAACATACCAGTGGAAATGAACATCAGGTAGGTACTGTTGCTTGTACCACACAATAAAATGACTTCCTTTTGTCAGGCCCCTGCATCCAGGGCATGTTAACTGTATATCCATCCATAGCTAGCTAACCATAGTAGGCTATGCAGTCATCCATCCATTATAGTATTGATAACAATAGATTTTTACTTAGCTAATGCATCTTGAGCAAGTTAGCAAAACTAACTGGACGCTTGATTTTAACATTAAGGCAGCTTGTTTTGTAACACTCCTTCTCTGTTGGCAATCTGTTGGCTAGTTGGTCAGTGTTTCAGGATAAAAATCAGAGCTATAGTATAGGCAGACAGTTTACTGTCTTACAGTAACTTTCTAATAGTATTTCTAAACACCTTAAGAATATTACTGGATCTATAACATGAACACCATTTCAGCTAACACTGTTTCTAGCTAATTGCTGGAAATCAGTTATTTAGCTAAGCAAAGTGGTTAGGAGAATTAGGAGAAACAGTGTATAGTGGTTTCTGTATGTGCATGTTGTGTTGCCTCATAAGGATTATTGGTGACTCACATTCAACACACTGACAAATTAAATTCATGTGTGCAGTAGGCTATACAACTGTTTTGCATGAGCAGAACCTGATTTTGGAAGAAAAAGAGATGCTATACTTGTTATGGCTTTTTTAACACATTGGAATATTCATACTGAAGCTTGATGCAATATACTCAATGATGAAATTTTTCAATATCCACACATGGCAGACAGTATTGGTAAGGTTGGGTAAAATAATAACTTGAAGTTACACTAAAAGATGAAAGCCATGAAGACAAAAGTATGATTAAGGTCTGGTAGGCGACTGAAATGAGATGGCTAATTTTAGGGAAATATGGTCATAGTTGGACATGACCCTATTTCTGGTGCTCGGTGTTGCTTCTGGGTGAATATTACAAATGCAGAACTTTTTAATATTGCCTTGATTCACAGCAGTGGTCACATAAAACTGTGTTGCATTAGGTCTGCAGTGATGGGAGATGTCAGCTGGTCTGGTGTGTGGTGGGGCAAAGGAAGAGTTAGGATGCTGTTGCTCTTTTGGATTTTCATAGTAGGTAAGTCTTTACAATGGCAATTAGATTTTTTGTCTGTGTTACATTAGAAAATCAAAGAAGGGTTCAATAGCTCATATTTCTGTTTTCAGAAATCTTTCATGTTCATTCCATCTTTAGTGCTATTGGCTCCTTGTTGTTTTGATTCTTCTGCCCTTTCAGCCATTCGGCAAACATGAATTGTCACATAATTTTCCCTTTTCACTGTTTTCCTTAAATATTAAAATCACCTTCAAAAAGTAGGATATTTGTACCTATTTTTTGAGGTAGATTTCTGTTTTCTGAACACATCTCAGTTTCTAATCTTTTTGTTTACTCCTCCTCCCTCATCTTCCTCTTTGTTTCCTTCAGTCCCTCCATCTTTCCTCCAGCCTCCTCTCCCTCTGTCTTTGCCGGTCCACATGTCAGTCGTCCCTCCATCCTGGCAGTTCCTCCCTCTGTCCCAGGCAGAGCTGGGCCCTCTCTTTTCCAACTTTAGCCCTTTCTCCTTCTCCCAGAGCCTGTTCATGTTGCCCCCACCTGGCCGGGCCTCAAGACCGGGCCTTCAGGCCTCATTTGGCTCTTACTCGGTCACACAGGTAAGAGGAAAAGGAGAGGACAGATGAGATTTGTAGGTGACTTGAATGAGGATGGCACTGCATGCAAATTCCACTACAACTGCTAAAGCTAACTAGCTAAACACCTCTCTGTCTCTTTCCATAGCTCATATCAGAGCCTGTCCTCCCTCTCTCTCCTCCTCTGTCTGCCTCCCTCCTCTCAGAATATGTGGAGAGAGAGAGGGATGAGGGAGGGCAGGAGAGGTTCAGGGTGAGGGCTCTGTTCCACAAGCGTGGTGACGCTAGCACCAAAGGGACCTGCATTACCCTGCATGCATTCAAGGAGACAGAGGTGCACAAGGCCTCCTGTACTACACAGGTGAGGCCCAGTTTCTCTCTCAACCTAGTGTTTCTCTTGTTCTTTCTGTCTTTCTTGCTCATCCCTTTGACCATTTTCCTTTCCTTCCTTTTATCTCCATCACCTTGCTGTTTCCTAGCCTCCTCTAGGACTTTGCGTGGTAGCTCTGACGCTGCCCAGTGACTGGTTCAAAGATCAACACTCTAACCAGTCAAATCAAGATTTGTGGCTCAGTAACATTCAACCCCATCGGCGGGTGCAGAAGCGGGAGCGGGACGGACATCATCACGTCAACTTTGTCGACCGTCGGCGTGCATCTTCTCCTTCACTGAGGTGAGGTTTAAAAGACATTTAGTTAGTTTAACATGAACTTCCCACAAGGTCAGCACAGCAGGGAGTGGGGAGTGACAATAGTTGTTCTTATTTACATATTCTTCTATTCCTCAGTTGTCAGACAACTGACAAGTATGAAATGGTAATTTAATTGCAGCTCATAAATACTACATTTTAAGCAGCAGTCATTCTCAAGATGCTGTGCTGTGGTAACAAAATCAGTGACACAAACTCTACTACCACACAGCCCCCGTCTCTCACTGGGCAGCACTGACATCATTTTGAAAAAAGCTCAGATCTCCACATGCACACTCAAACACCAAGCTTGCATTTTAAGATTTATACACTCAGAAGTTGTTTTGGAAAAGCTCTTTTTTGTGGGGAGAAAAACGCAGTTTTAGTCTGGACAGAGGGCTGAAAAACGTGTGTTTACAGTTTTAACTGGCAAACTCTCAGAGCTTACAGGTGGATGTTGGGATGGAGGTGGGGCTTATTAAAATGCTTATGCTATGAACAGCAGCAGTAGCAGCATTAGCAGCAAGTGTCAGCACATCTTTCAGGTCAGTGATGTGGCAGCAGGCCAGGCAACAAATGAGTGGCCAGAGCACTGACGGCTTAGTACTCCACCATGATTAAAAGGGTGCATTGGATATAGTGTATGTTGCAGTGAGAAGAGGATGTCAAGTGAGTGTTCAGTCATTTATCATTGATTTTTTTCCCCTTTAGCAGGCTTTTCTTTATTTTATTGGCATGAGTATTCTGACATGTCAATTTTCATTCCAGTAGATAGTTAGTTGCTAGGAAAATTCTTACACTCAAACAGCTTCCACAGGGTGTTAATATGGGTGGCTGTCCACTTCCCACTTTTGTCATTGACTGCTTTGCTTTAGGCAAGATGTTTTTCAATGTCTAACTTCTCCTGGTCAAACCATTCCTTCTTTATCTCTATCACAACAATGACATGGCAATGACAGCTGTAGTCATTTTGTCTTGTTTTTCTGGTTCTTTAATACGACTACTGACACTGTATTGACACTGATTTGTTATGCTTTTGCTGATTTCTGACAACAGGACTTGAGGCTCCACAGTGTGAAGCTGGGTAACATTTTTGTGAATGAAACTTGTAAGGCATGGATTATGCTAATAATCAAATCTCAATGTGCACCTCCTCATGAATAGGTGGCCTTCATGAAACATATCTGACACTGGTTAAGAGTTTTCCAAATCCAACTTCAAACACTCATGGACAACGGTAAAGAAGGTTTGAGATTAGAATACGAAAATGTTCTTGCATGAAGCAAACTGTCTTCAGCCAAAAGAAATAGATCCAGTTTTGACAGGGAAATTGTACATGTACCAATCTGTTTCAAGCATAGAACCATAGAACCTTCTTCTCCTCCTATAAATTTTAGGCAATGCTGACTCATTTATCAGTTGCCTGTGTGTCAGATTAATTTATCCCTTCATTCAGATACCATCCAGATGTTGATGGGAGCACCCAAGGGGATGTTCCACAGGCCCTCAGACCATACCAACGTGGCCCCATGAGAAACCAAATACAGCTTTACTACTCTTCCTTCGACACAGTGGCCAACATAAAGCTTACACAATCTGGGTATGTTGAGGAAAATATGAGACTCCTTGAGCTTTTAATTCTCTCTTTGCTGCTCTCAAATTTATTTCAGTGTGTTTGTCATTTGCCAACATCTGTCAGTGTCCCTCTTCCCATTGATCATCCATCCAGATGTATGGAGGACAGAGTGGCTCAGTCTCAGAGGCAGCTTTTCCATATCAAAGCAGTGACACTGAGGGATGTGGAGGAGGAAGAGAAGGAAAAGGAGCAGAGCAGGACCAAAGAAGAAGAAGCCTGTTTGAATGAGCAGGAGGAGGAAGAGTTTAGCTTGGATCCACATGTCTTGATTCGTTATCACAGGGGGCCAGTCTTGATAGGACAGCCAATCAGGGTGTCTGTGAATCTGAGAGCTAACTTCAGTGCTGAGTTTGTTGTCATAAGGTAAATGCGAAATGCCGTATATAAGCCCAATGACTTCTGTTTTGTATGTGTTTTTTGTTACTAATAATGTGTGCTGTCACAACTGCCATCAATTGATCCACAGGCTGAAAGTGAAAAAGGGACTGGTGTCGATGGTGGCCCAGCGAACTCTGACCTCTGAGCTGTGGGCAGTGACCCTGGAAAGAAGCCAAGGCTCAAAACATGATGTGGTGTCCATCCTCTGCCACAAACACAGCACAATAAAACACACACACAAGTAGGTCAAGAGTTTAATTCCATCTCAATTCATAGTGTCCATGAAACTTTGCAGACAAAAATGTTGACAGTTCCTTTAGCGAATCTTTTCATAACTGAGAACAACACCTCCATCCATACTGACAGTAAAACCAAAAGATAGAAATACAGTGCAGCCATCTCCTCAGACACCCAAACGTGTTCATTTAAACAAAAACCACTCTCAAATGCTGAAGTTAATAACATTTAAGCACTTTGTGTTGAATGCAGCATTTAGGGTCATCTTTAAGTTCTCACTATGCTTCCAACAAAGTGCTTGTTGGATTGTCTAACCACAACTGAAACACCCTCCCAACACAGCGAAATTATGGGAGGCTGCATCCAGCAGTTTTTGTAACCAACAATCACACAGTGATTGGCCAGGTGTAAGGAGGGGGGATCATATGCTTCTCTCTTTAGCTCTCTTTTTTTATTCTTCACCCAACTACGTCTGCCACTTTTTGAGTGTACAACTGAGTGCAACATCATGAATGTCTTCTAGAACAGACTGGCTGAAAGTGTGCATTGTTATCCTCAATTGTATGATTCAACACATCTCACCTTTTCACCCAGCTTTGAAGTGTGGCCATCTAGAAGAAGTAGAAATACTTTTGTCTTTAGACGTGGTTAGACCACACTTTGTAAGACTTAGTTAGTTTGAAGCATACTGATACCTTTAGACTGTATATGCAGGGTCACCAAAAGAATTGCTTTTCACTGGTTTGAGCCATTTTTATACTATTGGGAGAGCAATGACGGCAAACTTTGCGCAGCACTATCTTGGGAATTGCACACTGCTCTGATTTTACACTTCACTGCTGCGCTCATAGTTGAAATGCTTTGAATTTGAACCCTGGTGGCTACACTAGATTTAGAGCTATGAGTTACAAATAAATGTGTATCGGCTTTTCTTCAGCATAACTTCAGTCCCCATACACGCTCCATGCAAGTACATGAAAACACGCTTCGAGCTATGCAAGATCGATTTCACATGTTCTTGCGTTCTGTGGGTATGGATGTGAGAATTCTTAACACAACGCAAGCACAGTCTCAGCTTTGCAACTGGGGCTGCTATAGCATGAAACAAGAGAGGGCTGAACTATTTTGTTTGGGTTCACTTCCGCTAAAAATAATCATGCTGACCAGTTGGACAAAGCTCTAACTGAACTTCGTCTCCTCTTCATTCAAACAGGAATCCTCTGTCCGTCCTCCGTGAGTGAAAGGTTGCACATCACATCTTCTGTGTTTTCTTTTTTTTGTCTTTGAAGAGGCAAACACAGCAGTATACATTCCTCCACAGACACCATGTTTGTTTACTACTGTGGATATTACTGTGGTCATGGAAATGCTCTGATAAGCCTGAACTAGCCTATATCACTGACATTGAGGACTGAGATTGATCACTTCCACTGGTGCGCAAGAGTGCATGACACGATTATTGAGTATGTTTACCAGAGTCTCGTGTTTGTTTTCAGGCCTCTCATTTAGGAGGAAAATGCCAGTTTGCGTTATATAAGGAATCATTTAACTCAAACTAACTGAAATGATTCCTTCATGTTTTGAAAATAAATAATTTATGCTTCAAAATGACTGAAGGTGAATGACATCCTTTTAATGTGAATTCCCTTAAACCCTTAAATTGGAGAATAGTTTGCCAGCAAATTAGGTAGTTTTGCTCACTCACACAAAGATTTGGATCAAAATCAAAATGGTTCATTTGTAGGGAATATGAGACCGTAAAATACACTGATCAGATTTACTTTCAAAACATTTTAAAAACAACATTTCTAGCAGCGGTGAGCCCATGTTCAATCATGTTAACTAACTTTGAAACCATTTTGATGGCTGTAGTTTGAGTAAAATCTGTCTGTCCCCCTGCAGTCCCGCTGTCCTCCAGCAGGTGGTGTGTCTGTCAGTCGACGGCCTCAGGCGAAGTTTTGGTGTTGCTATGACGGTGTCAGCTAATTGGTGGGTGGAGTACTCTGGACGTAGTAACCCTACATTGTCACATGGAGCAGCAGTGAGCATCTTCTCATTCACTGATCGACACATTTTTGGCATCACTCCCGTCACAGAGGTACTTCATTCATTCAGTCCCAACCCAGAGACTAGCATTCATCTAATCTAATTTGTTTAAACATCATTTTGATTATGTGTTTTCTGATTCTTTGTCCCCAGAGCAACACAATCATCAACACAGCAATACTAACCAACCAGCCTGTGTCACTTCCTGTCATTGTGCTGTCCATAAGCCATGATGGGAAGGTGTCAGATGTCACCTCTGCAGTCATGTGTCACTCAACCAACACGAACATTGTCAAGGTACACATTTTACCAAAAAGATCAGTCTGACATTTCAAAAAATATAGGTATACTTGTTTATCACGTCACTCAGATTCAGAAGAATCTGAGGAACATGATAAAGAATCATCAGGACAATTTTAGCCTAGTTTTTACAAAAAAAAAAAAGAGTTAACTCAAGGTCCTATTACTAGCTTTTTCCACTAGTAAACATTCAACTCTCAACATCTCACAGTCTTCCTCGGCTGATGGAGTTTGCTGATTTTAGCCTAGCATAGCACAAAGACTGAAATGTGAAATATGGAGCAAAAATTCAATGTCAAACTAGATAGTTAACAATGTACTCATAGTTAGTAATGGTCATTTATTTAAAAATGAACTAATGCTATGATATGCTAATGCTAATATTATACTGCGACCTCTCCTGCGAACAGAGGGAATGTTGAATGTGTAGTTACCTGACTTGGTATCAAGGATAAATTTGACAGTTGTTTAAAGCTGCATTCATTGATTTTTTGACCACTTGGAAGCAGTGCAGTAAGCTATAAACACAAGTCTGACATTATCTTATCACCTAAAGTTTTTAAGGTGAACATGTTAGCAAACAGTTGACTATTTACAAATCCAGCAGTCACAAAGAAAAGTTAGCATTCATATTGAGCCAGATAACATTGGCATTTATTTCATTTGAGTCATGTCTGTGTCCCTCTAATGACCTATTCACTCTCCTTTTAGCTCTAGTTTGGTCCCCACCAACACCTATGAAAAATATTTGTCTCTTTAGCTGATAAATGCTCCATTATGTTCACCAGCTAGTTGCTAACTTGGTGCAGGTGGTTTATTTGATAATGATGGTTCATCCAATCACCTGCCAAGTATTTTTTGAAAGTGCCTGCCTTTTTCCAAACAGTTGCCAAGGACGACTTCTCAGGTTAGGTTAGGTCTGTAGTGATCTGAGCAGTTCCCATACCGGACCAGGATGAAGCCTGTCAGCAAGCTCTCAATGGTGCACCTGTAGAAGCTCGTAAGGATGCTGGCATTCATGCCAAACTTCCTCAGTCTCCTAAGGAAATAGAGCTGCTGGCGAGCTTTCTTGACCATGGCGTCCGTGTGTAGTGACCAGGAGAGGTCCTCGATGATGTGCACAACGAGGAACTTGAAGCTGCTGACCCTTTCGACCTCAGCATCACCAATGTCAATGTGGAGGTGTCCACCCCCCTGCCATCTCCTGTAGTATACAATCATCTCTTTAGGTTTACTGACATTGAGAGAGAGACACTAACTGCTGGTTAGTGTCTTCGCCTCCTCTCTGTAGTCATCGTCATCGTTGTCCATGATGAGACCCAAGATAGTCATGTCGTCATCAAACTTGATGATGACATTGGAGCTGGACAGGGAATACAGGAGGGGTCTGAGCACACAGCCCTGTGGTATGCCAATGTTGAGGATCAGCGAGGAGGAGGTGTCACTGCCGATTCTCACCATAGGGCCTGCCCGTCAAGAGGTTGAATATCAAGCTGCAGATGGAGGTCTCCAGTCCAAGATCAATTAGCTTAAAGATGAGTTTTGAGGGAATGATGGTATTGAATGCTGAGCTGTAATCAATGAAGAGCATTCTCACATATGTATGCCCTTTGTTCAGGTGGGTAAGCACAGTGTGTGTCGCCAAGTCAATGGCATCATCTGTGGCCCTGTTTGGTCTGTATGCAACCTGAAGAGGGTCAAAGGTGTCAGAAAGGAAGGAGCAGATGTGCATTTTGACTAGTCACTCGAAGCACTTCATGACTGATGTCAGTGTCATTTAAACAGGAGGCCACTGGTTTCTTTGAGACAGGAACACGCTTGCACCTTGGCGGATTGCTATTATGACCGCACATTTGCCAAGTAGTAAGAAGGAGCACTTCTCTGCGGAGAAAATGGATCTGTTTGTGCACAAAGTGAAAGCGCACGATCCATAATGAGCACAGTGCTGCTCCTGGACCCTTCTGTGGTCAGCCACAGATCACAGATCATTTCCTTTGTTAGTTTAATCATTGTTTTCACCTCCTTATTTCCTCCACCTTATTTCCTCATGTGTTCCCCAAGTATTGACGCTGCAGGAAAGTTGATCTGTGTCTGATCCGTTGTTGTACATGTATTGCCACGATTTGGTCAAATAATTAAACAATTTAATCCATCATTACTGCAATCAGTTAATTCTGATAAATATTATGACTAAGCATTATGATTATCAATGTATCAATGCATATATTTTTTAAAATATATTAATACACACAATAATAATCTCTCACATTGTAATCCTTTTATTTGTTACCTTTTGCATGTTTGTGCGCTGCTGCGCATCCTGTGTGTGTAACAAGCAGAGTGTATGTTGTGCACCCACCTGTGTAGGCGCACATTACTGTCTTGATAATGCGCCCTTAAACAGTGAAACATTGCGCCATTGACTTAAGACCAGGATTTTGTTGGTCAATAGCGCAATCGCTCTCTGCTGCCTCAAGATAGCAATGCGCCAACAATGCGCCTGACCACACCTTACTTTTAGACCAACATGCCCATGGGCACAAGTGCCATTGCTATTTTAACAACGTGGGCGCTGGACGGGAAACTGCTTCAGTCTTGAAATAGCAAAGAGACTTGTGCTGCACTTAGCGCCGCACTGCGCCGGGCGTAAGATAGGGCTCCTTATCTATGTGCAAGACATACAAAATATAGTCTACAAAGCTGACATGTTAACAGTATGGGTGCAACGGATCACAAAACTCACAATGCGGATCGTATCACGGATCGGATAATTTTTAGGATCAGCAAAAAAAAAAAAAATTCTGTAACACACTTACAGCAAGGAACAGCAAGGAACTTTTGCCCATGGTCTTAAATGAAAACAACATTTAAGAAAATAACATTCCAGATGTCCAATGTTGAAATAAAATAAAATATATAAAATATTCAATGCTCAATTATTGTTAAATTAAATTGCAATATGAAGCATGATACCTTCCTCTTTTAAACACGGTAGTGAATGAAACAGCCTGTGTCCACATCATCAAAACCTGATGATAACTTAGGAACATGAACACGTCTTGTCCTGCAGCTTGTTGAATGAGCCACCAAACAAACATTAACCGGAAAAGTACACTGCTAACGTCAGTTAGCAGCTACATAGCTAATTAAAGCTGCAAGCAGTGTATGTAGATGTCTTCAGACCCGGGCTGTTCTCAGACAGTGCAAGAAGGAGATAAACATCACTTTCTTTGTCCACTATTTTGCCCGCCGTTGGGGCTGCTTTACTGAAATTTCGTAGGGGGCGCTATTCAGCCAGTTTGCATCACTGATGAAACATTGTCATGTACACGTGTTCAGGCCGGGAGTCTTATCAAACATGTAAAGTTTGGTGCAGACTGGAGCATTTACAATAAAGTTATAGCAACTTCCTCTGTCATGGCGAAACATCAAATCTCAATTGTGTGAGGATGAGAATTTTCTGCAGGGTGAGACATGGCTGCCTTGCTCACACCTGTGTCATAAAAATCATGCAAGTTTTGTGCCCATTCACTTGAATTTCAATTAGTAAATTGAAAACCCTTGATGAGTTTGTGTGTAAAACAAATTAATTTCCTAATTTTCATCAAGTCTATTTTTAGGAATGTAAAGACTTTTAACTAGGGATGCACGACATTAGATTTTTTCCGATATCCAATATGCTGATATTTCCAACTCATTGTGGCTGATTGCTGATGCCAATATATGCACATATTTTTACCAGCTGGCTGAGGAGGCTATTATGCATGCGAGCATAGATTATACAATGATCAAGAAAGACAATATATGAAGGAAGAACTTAAGAAGACTGGAGTTCAGTAGCTCAGCATTAAAGTTCTTCCCTCATATAGGCTATAGTCTTTCTTGATCAGTAGTACAATATATGATTGCATGTGTAATAGTCTCCTCAGCCAAGTGGAAAAAATATGTGCATATATCAACATCGGCAACTGGCAAAAATGACAGTCAAAAAGTGATCATGTTAAATAATCATGATCTCAATATTGAACAAAAATGATTGTGATTATGATTTTTGCCATAATCAAGCACCCCTAAAAACAGCAAATTGTGATTTACATACACGCACACACACACACACACACACACACACACACACACACACACACAGAGTTTAAATATGTATGTGATAAATTGTAAATATGTATGTAATGAATTGTTTTCTTTAAGAAACTGTTACTTGAACATTTTTCAGTGTGCTCCTAAAGTTATATGTATGCTCCTAATTTCTTTCATTTAGGAGCACATGTACTCCTTGAAAAAAAGTAAGGATTGAACACTGCTGTCAGATGTTACACTAAGTAACTGGAGTGTGGCGCAGTCCAAGGGCTTCTGTCACAGGCATTTAGATGTTTTCAGACCTGGGCTGATAGGCCTGACTTCACCCATCCCCCCCTCCCATTCTCTCTCTCTCCCTCTCAGCTGGAGAGAAGGATTTCAGAGTACTCTTCTTGTGAAATATCCTCATAAATCCCATGACTTTGGCCAAATCCTACATAAAAATCACATTTTTTGTAGAAATTTTCATCACGAATCCATTGATACAGGTTTGAAATTGGTCAGACTTATAGTTTAGACGTAAGACGACCCAGTTTGGCACAAAGTCCATGCCCAGAGATTGCCTCCCCATTGGTTTACATGTAAGGTGTAATGTCACACTCCAACTTTCAGGGCTTACTAGATCTAAACCATTTGAGTTATTACAAAGTTTTTAATAACTTTTGTTCAGCACAGTGTGATAAGTCATGTATTAAAGTTTGAAGCCAATACCATTAACGCCTTAGGAGGAGATAGCATTTATTCAAGGTCCAAAATTGGCACAAAATCGTACTTTGAAATTGAGATTACAGACTTCCTGTTGGATTTAGGTCAGGGATGTCACTATATGATTTGTAGGTCTTGATGAGACGAATAATTGAGTTTTGGTTCGATCTCTCTACGACATTCCTACGGGCCGTGGCGGCCTTTTTAGATACATAGGTGGCGCTCTCGAGCACATATTGGCACTTTAGGGGTTAATATTTACATTTTATCAAATTTTTAATCAGACCTGATGTGCGTGCCAAATTTGGTGAGTTTTTGAGCATGTTTAGGGGGTCAAATTTAGAGTTAAAGTGGCGGATTAATAATGAAAGAATAATAAGAAAGAAACAAACACACGAAAAACAATAGGGTCTTCGCCCTTTGGGCTCAGGCCCTAATGAGAAAGAAACAAACACACAAAATACAATAGGGTCTTCGCCCTTTGGGCTCAGGCCCTAATAAGAAAGAAACAAACACACAAAATACAATAGGGTCTTCGCCCTTTGGGCTCAGGCCCTAATAATAAGAAAGAAAGAAACACACGAAATACAATAGGGTCTTTGCCCTTTGGGCTCAGGCCCTAATAATAATAAGAAAGAAACAAACACACAAAATACAATAGGGTCTTTGCCCTTTGGGCTCAGGCCCTAATAATAATAAGAAAGAAACAAACACACAAAATACAATAGGGTCTTCACCCTTTGGACTCAGGCCCTAATAATAATAAGAAACAAACAAACACACAAAATACAATAGGGTCTTCACCCTTTGGACTCAGGCCCTAATTAGCTGCTCAGCTGCAGCACATTAAACAGCAGGTAAACGTACCTGCAAATGTCACCTCGGACCCGTTAGATGCTGGTTTGATCATCGCTCTTCAAAATCCCTGTTAGCAACATGCTGTCTGTCCATGACCTGTACTTACAGCAGTTTGTTTAATTTGTCTTAAATGAGACATTAAATTTTGCAATTAATCCGCAGTTCACATGCGTGCCGAACCGTGGGGGGCGATCTGTACGGATCACGGATCAACTATGATGTGTTACACCACTAGTTAGGGACCGAGCCCAAAAGGCAAAGGCCTTACCTAAGGGCGAGGGCCCTATTGTTTTTCGTGTGTTTGTTTCTTTCTTTCTTTCGTTATTATTAAGGGACATCACACCTAGATTTGACCCCCTAAACATGCTCAAAAACTCACCACATTTGGCACGCACATCAGGTCTGGTAAAAAAATTTGATAAAATGTAAATATTAACCCCTAAAGTGCCAAAACGTGCTCTCTAGCGCCACCTATGTAACTAAAATGGCCGCAATGGCCTGTAGGAATGTCGTAGAGAGATCAAACCAAAACTCAATTATTCATCTCATCAAGACCTACAAATCATACACTGACACCCCTGACCTAAATACAACAGGAAGTCTGCAATTAGCCTTTCAAAATAAGACGAACAAATGTTATCTCCTCCGAGGGCGTTAATGGTATTGGCTTAAAACATAAATAGGTGACTTATGACATTATGCTGAAAAAAAGTTGTTAAAAACTTTGTAATAACTCGAGCAGTTTGCCTGAAAGTTGCATTGCCACATCACACCTTACAATGTAAAACAATGAGGAGGCAATCTATGGGCATGAACTTTGTGTCATACAGAGGCTTCTGACGTCTAAACTATATGTCTGACCACTTTCAAACCTGTATCAATGGATTCGCCACAAAATTTCCTACTAAAAAATATGATTTTTAATGTAAGATTTGGCCAAAGTAATGGGATTTATGAGGATATTTCACAAGAAGTGTACTCTAAAATCCTCCTCTCAAACTGCTCCTGGTGATGTCACTCCCTCAGTGCTGTGAAACATTCCACAATACACACTCACAGGAGGAGCATCAAAAGACTTTAAAAGTCAAACTCTAATATCTCAAAAACAGTTTGACATAGAAAAAACATGTAAATTCAAGATTTGTAAGTCAAAGTCTGGTGACTCATTTAACGTTCAAATGAAGTTTGTATCTAAAACTATGTGGAAGCAGTTTTAGAGTTTTCAGTTTACTAATTGAAATTCAAGTGAATGGGCCCAAAACTTGCATCATTTTGATAACACAGGTGTGAGCAAGACAGGCATGTCTCACCCTGCAGAAAATTCTCATCCTGTCAATCAAACTTTCAAAATAAAAGCACACTATACTTGTAAGAATGTCCCTCATTTTTAAAAAGCAAAATGATCTGATCCCGACGGGCCACACTGCGAGGTCCTGACCAATGCTGCTTGCAGCTTTAATTACACTTGTTATTCTAGTAACTTTAAGCTTATTACTCAATATACGACTCAGCTTAAAAACGAACTGAAGAAATTGTCACAAGCAAGCAGCCAGACCTCCTGCACACTCATTCACTAGTCACACAATATCAACAGGTGACTGAACAACCACTCAATTTAAAACTGGGTCAGTTCTAAATGAATGAGTGAGTCCAGACAGCTCACAGTAACTTCAACAAGCAAAGTACCTACAGCACATTATATGATCTCTGCTGCATTCTTGTTAAGGAGATAAATTCACACAACAACCACAGAGACATTTAACAATCAGAGATGAAATTAGCAACCAAAGAGACAGAAAGAGAGAAGCTGTATCTGACTCACATTAGTCTATCTGATGTCTTCTTTTTTCTATCATGGAGATGAAGAATCCATGTCATAACGTCCATTTGTGGCTGTTGGTCATCTTGTTAGTTAGTTAACAGAACTTTATGGCTGCTGGTTAACCAGTCTGATATCATTAGCAACAATGACAAACAAGCTAACTCTCCTGGTTGTTTCTCCGGTTGCTTCTCTCTCCAGCCGCTCCCCGGTGGCGTCCTGCTGCTGCTGCGCCACACAGTCCAAATCCATTCTCCGGTTAGCTTAACAACAGTCCTTAACAGTACTTCATGGATGTATAAAGACTCCTTGCTACAACTGCTGCTACAACAAGCTAACTGTTGCATTGGCTAACGCAAGAGCTATCTACTGCTCGTTATCTACTGCTGCTACTCTGCTTTACAGTGGAGAGAATTGAAGATGAAATCTGGAAACTATCATTGGACCAACGCAATGTCAATATTGCATTCTGGTTGTTGATTGGTTAGGGAGGACGTCCTCCCTTGGAGCGTCATTTTACATGTCTTGGCCAATCATAGATTAGCATGAAAAAAATGTACATTAAATTGATGGAAGAGATCCTGCCCTGAGGAGGACAGCAGGCACCCATCCTCCTCTACCCTCCACTCCTCCCCACTCTCCCCCACTACCCTCCATCACCACTTCACACACACTGCTCTTTCTCCTCCTACCCTGCAGGTGTCGTTGTTGAAATTTCAATGATGGATTGTTTCCAAAGAAGAGATTTTTTTTTTTTATAAATGATACTGAGATTTGGTAATGGTTTATTTCAGTCAAATATTCTTTTTAATATTTTGATCTCTCTCTTGTCTCTCAAAAATAGAGAAGGAGCAACATCCTCTGCCTCTATGGATCAGCCTCCACTGATATACATACTGTGCAATGGCAGTTTAATTTTGTCTGTCTTTAATAATCTTTTTTGCTTGTCCTCTGTTCATCCTAACCACAGGTGTCCAGTGATTGCTCCTCCCTCTTTGTTGACGGCAGCGAATCAGGTTTGGGCAGCACCTGTGTAGTGGTGGAGTTTCTACTTGGCGCACTCAGTGGCTCTGTGTGTCTGGAGGTGTGGGCTCCCTCAGTGCCCCTGCGTGTCTCCTTGGCAGACCCTGTTCTTAATGCCATTGATGGCTGGAACCACTTCACAGAGAAAGGGTATGAGACAGCTTCGATTCCCTACACTTTGTTTATATGAGTTTCTCTATATAAAGAGGTTCACCCCAGACATGATTATATGAAAGGGTTTAAGGGTTACATTTATGGGTTAATTTGACAGTATGTTTCTTATTTAAGACAGAAATGACCTGAAAGTCCCTGTTAGCCCCAGTGATTCCTTAATGTGTTTAATTCAATATGTTTTCAAGGCTGCCATGTTTGTTTTCTTTCATGTAAAGGCCGTGAAACCTTACCAACCAATGTCAAGCACTTTTTGGCCAAAAGAAGGAAACTGTATATCTGCATATACTGTATCTCAGAATAATCCCCTGTTTTGTGCCTTTTCACCAAAAAGACTATAAATAAAAAGCTACTTCAAATGAATTTAAGGTTACATCCATGATGCCAATCAATCTAGACCACAGTATTAGCTAATGTTGGAACAATGTGAATGTCCATTGGAGAGTTCTGAATTAATCCCCTTGTCATCACAGTTCTCATTTCTTAGAGACCCCAGTCTGCAAATATAGTTTAGCGAGTGGTTATAAGGTCCAAAAATGGTTAATGGCTACATTTATATAGCATTTTTGTCCAAAGCCGATGATGCTACTTACTCATACACACTCACCGCAGCAAGTTAGGAGCAATTTGTGGTTATCATCATCATTGTATCATCAGTTCATTATCACATGGTATAATTGAACCCTGAACCTTGTGATTACAGATGACCTGCTCTACCTCTTGAACCACAGCCACCACCCCTATAAGTAGACTAGTCAATCCACAAGTGGTTTATATAGATGTGCAGACATATTGGGGTGGCTGTGGCTCAGGAGGGAGACCGGGTCGTCCACTAATCGGAAGATCGGTGGTTCGATTCCCGGCTCCTCCAGTCCACATGCCGATGTGGCAAGATACTTAGCCCCAAATTGCTCCTGCTTCCTCTGATGGGTTGTGACCTTGCATGGTAGCCCCTGTATGAATGTGATTTGTAGTGTAAAACTGCTTTGAGTGGTTGGAAGACTAGAAAGGCGTTATACAAGTACAGTCCATTTACCATATGCACAAGTTGGATTTGACCAAGACGCATGTAAAGGCTATTGAGGCCGAGAGCTTTAACTATACTCAGAAATCCAAGGTTACTTTTGGAACTTTTGCTACATTCATAGATAAGACTGGTACTGCAGAGTTGTTCATTTGCACTTTGTTTAGTCCTTGATTCCTCCCGTGTGTCCATTTTCCTCAGGTGTGTGCCAGTGTATCAGCGCTCCTCAGTCCAGGTTCTGACTCAATTCACAGCTCAGGACTCCCAGAGCAGAACTACACAACTCCTGGGCTCATCCGATTGGTTTGTGGATGTGACAGAGCTGGTCCGTAACTGGCTGAGAGTAGAGGACCCTCGGGTAGCTTCCCTTGGCACCCAAAACAACCTGATTGGTTTACAGCCTGGAAAGACATCTCTCCATGTAGGTGGTGATTATAGATCAAATCAGCTCAACATCTTAACCTTCTGAGTATTATCATCATCAACATCATCTCTCTCAGGTTGTCTCTGAGCAATGGGATGGTGTTTTGGGCAGCTGTGACATCACTGTGACCTCTGACACTGTTACCCCTGGCGACCTGTCTGTGCAGGTGGTCAGCGGCCTTGGCATGTCAGTCAAGACCAGCCCTGCCCACCCCTCTGTCATCACAACAACAGTGACAGCCTACAACATCCTATTCAACCATCACCAGGTGAGAGACAGGTGATTTATGATATCCCTCATGAGCAAGTGGATAGGAAATATTTTAGTGCAGACACTAAAAATTTCCAAAGAAAGCCATTCCTCAAATATTAGCATTGAGTTGTGGCCAGCACAATGCAGGTTGCTGGTAAAGGCTGGCTATAAAGGTGGTTAAAGTAACATTCACTACATTGGCTAACATGGTTAACTAAGCATAATGTATTGTTGTACTGTACATTTTCACAACATTTTTTCCATCAGTTCAACAATAGAGTCGTGTCATACCCACCACTCTGCTGCTCTCAGTTACCATCTTTTGCAACACTAGCAGTATGGTTATAGGAATGGCATTGTCGGTTGGTCAGGCCATCACTTTGCTCCAGACCAAGTGGCAACAACCACGGCTTGAAATTGAAGCCAATGTGGAAGTTCCTTAAGTTCCTCCTTTCCTTTTTAAAACTGTGCTTTTACTTTGTATTCAAGTATTTTTTGGACCAGTAATCTACTTTTAACTTTGCTACATTTGCCATTTATTCCTTCATTACAACTAGTCTGTTATCTACTTACATTAACCGAAATGAGCTGTCTTCAGAGCTGTGCACACGTGGTTACACAGGAGAGCTTTAACCAGTCTCCAGTGCGGTACAGACATGCACTTGTGCCAGATATTAATGAGCAGGGCAAATGCAAAATTTGAGAAAATCAGGAAAATACCTTTTCAGTTCAAGGTTTGGTTGTTCTACTAATGTAACTCAAGTCCAGTAACTGCACACTATGCCACTGGTGGCTGTGTTGGAAAGCAGCCTGCATCACCCTTTCACAAGCCAGCAGAAATACCTTCAATTTCCATTAATGGCATATTAAAAGCGTATTTAGTTGATGCAGAACAAATGTTAGCTACACACTGTATAAACATCTAAGTCAGATGATCACTGGAGTGATTCTGATATATAAACAGAATCCTCTCATTGCACAGAGCATGGCATTCTTTTTTATGGAAATGAGCTTATTTCTTTTCTCTAATTTGCATTGGTTGCTATTTGTTTTACAGTGATGCCCGCTGGTGAATTCAGTAAATGGAATGTCGCCGGTGATCATGGCTTTCACTCAGTAGGCCACCAGTTGTTATTTATTCAGGAGATTTTTGAGAAGCATAGGAAGAGAGCAAATATGGGTGAATAGTCACAGGTCGCCCTAGTTCATTCAACAATGGGCTGCTCCCGTGTTATTGCCACAATAATTATTTACATTATAAAGATTATGTTCATAGATGCTTTAGGAATGATCATATTGTATTAGGTACCTGTGCTATTGGAAAAGGCAAATCATATGCAGCACCCTTCATATCAAAGAAAGTGCTTTGATTGGCTACATGTCCTTATCTAGATAACAACAGATAGGCTACAGGCTACAAAAATAGACTACGCAGCTAGCTAGTATGATATTTTAAAGTGATCTTATCAATACTTTCATGTAGATAAAAAAAAATAAGCAAAATAATTGTCTTAAACAGAAATAGCTAAATCAGAAATAATCAACATGCAAAAGCAAAGTGCATTCCCTAGAAATAACCATGTCGCACAGTGGCTATTTCTAACCTGATGCGCAGCGTATGTAACACTTATTATTCCAAAAAGAGACTTAAGACTGGACTCAGACTCCTGATCAAAGACTTGAGACTTGGCTTGGACTCTAACTCAAAGACTTGAAACTTCATGTGGACTTGTATAAATGACTTGTGAAGATCTCTGGCCCACACACACTAAACAATATTAAAACACAAAGTAACTTGTACTTTGTGGTGATACGATTCAATTTTTATTTATATAGCACCAAATCACAACAAAAGTCATCTCAGGGCACTTTTCACATAGAGCAGGTCTAGACCGTACTCTTTAATTTACAGAGACCTAGCAATTCCCCCATGAGCAAGCATTTGGCGACAGTGATAAGGAAAAACTCCCCTTTAAGGGGAAATAACCTCAACCATCTGCCTTGACCGGTTGGGTTTCATATTGCTTTTTGTGGAACGTTGAACTGCAGCGCTAATTCAGCTAGCTTTGTTGTTACATGTTAGCCTGTTTTCCTCCGTGATCCTTTCTGGTATGTGTGTGTTGCTGCTGTAAATTATGTAAATGTATTTGATAGACATGCCATGAAGGTAACAAAACACATGTGAAAAAGAAATGGTCAAACTGCAGGAATTCCTTTGCTTTGCAACATTGTGTGACTGATTGGCACCCAGCAGCTAACTTGCTCAGACAATAAAGCTGTAGTAGCCCACTACAGTATGTAAAGTGTGTGTAAAGTCAAGCCGGGGCTAGTCCATTCTGGTCCACAGATAACACTTAGCAATACTGTAATACTAGTATTAGTGATGCTGCTGCAGCTCTGTTGCAGTTCCACTATGAATATGAATACTGTCAACAGCCCTCGGTCTCTCCTGTTGCAGTCATATAATCTCACATTGTATCACAGCCCGAAAGTCACACTCAGGTCCGGAGTGGAGCATGGGGAGCTGCAGCTCATTTGCATAGACACAGAAACAGCCCATCCAGAACAGGACAGAAACAGAGGGGTATAGAAGCATGCTAGAATGCATAATCTCAGCTGTATTTTCAGCAAAAAACTTAAAAGACATGTTTTGGGGACCTCAGAGACTTATATTAACTTGTTGAAAAGGAGTATAATAAGTCACCTTTAATGTTGCTTGATACCTGCCATGTTAGTTAGCGTGCAGTGCTCAGTGTTCCCAGTAAGCTATCGTTAGCTTCGGTCTGAGGTAGCGGGGTGTGTTTCCAGAGTGTGAAAGGCAACACACAGCACTCCTTGTTTGGAGGGTCCTGGCTCCAAACAGGAAAGATGGCGTTGACTGTAAGCAGCTCCAATGCAAATCAACAGATGACATCACACATTGCTACGTCCATCTTTACATACAGTCTATGTTCCAGACTGAAATAACTCAACAAATATTAGATGCATTGCTAGGAAATGTGGTACAGACATCTGTGGTCCCCATGGTTCATATAGCACCATTTAAGTTTTTGATTCCAGTGAAATATCTTGGTATCTCAGGGCTCTACAGTGCAAGTATTTCACTCATATTTTCCCCTAAAAACCTGCTGCCAATTGTTTAAAAACTAGTAGGCCTATTTAAACCTGCAGTGCGGAACTTTTACATATAAATGAACATCCGTGACATTCAAGTCCTTGCCAAGCAAGTTCACACATTTCTGATTAAGCCTATCACCGCCAGATAAATCTCTCTGTATTTCACAGTATAAAAAGATTTTAAATCTGGTGTCAGGTTTGACATTCCTGTGCTGGCCGGATGAATGCATACTGGGTGTGCTTTATGGATAGAGCATGTGCACTAGAAACTTCCGCTGGCCTAGCAGCTAACTTCCGGTTAGCTCTCTGCTAACTTGAATGGGGATAAAATAATTTAATTATGCAGCTCTTCTGGGGGAAGGCTGTGGCTCAGGAGGTAGAGCAGGTCGCCCACTAATTGGAAGATTGGCAGTTCGATTCACGGCTCCTCCAGTCCATATGTCAATGTGTCCTTGGGCAAGATACTTAACCCCAAATTGCTCTTGATGGCTGTGCCATCAGTGTGTGAATGTATGTGAATGATTAGATTTCCTCTGATGGGCAGGAAATCCATTGCATGGTAACCCCTGTACCCATTCATCGTATGAATGTTGTGAATGGGTGAATGTGATTCGTAGTGTAGAAGCACTCTGAGTGGTTAGAAAACGAGAAAGGCGCTATACAAGTACAGTCCATTTACCATTTACCATTCTAGACTTTACAAATGTTATCAGACTGAATGGATCAAATTCTGATAGTGAAACAAGTCATTTCGTGTTAGCTGTGTGACACTCAAAAGTATTTATCCTCTGTTTCACAGCCACAACTGTAGCGATGGAGTAGGCTACGGCAGAGCCTACGACGTATACAGGTCAACAGCAGGGATAGACGCTAATATTTTTAAGCACTGGTCCCATGGGCCACTAAGCCCCTAAATTTGGTGGCAAAAGTACATTTTTGGTGGCCGAAATATAAACTTATGTAAAAACAATAAAGAAAAGGCAATTTAATGCAACTTAACACAACCTTCCTTAACTGTGACACATGAATATACCATATAAATAAAAGAGTTTGACAAAGAAATAGTTTTGAAGAACAACATCTTTATTTATATATTTATTTATATTTATATTTTAAAGCCATATTTAACAGGTGAACACTGGCTGCAAGTTGAATTACTTGAATGAGCCTCTGATGAGTAGATCAAATCCACCTGAGTGTCATCTGAATGCATGCTTCAATGGAAGGGGTACAACTCAAGGAAATCTGACCTTTTGTACAAAGGAGTTAAGTTGATCAATGCCACAAATTTGCATAAATTTGATTGCCGACCTAGGAATAGTGCAGAATCTTAAATATATCTTCTTTATTTTACGTCATAACTTCTTGTGTTTCCGAAGTTTCTGAATCCTCAAACTTTCTGATTATTTCAAGGTTTGCATAAAAATATTATTTATTTTTATTTATGATTTTTATTGAATGGGACAGTGTGCAGTTTGAAACATTAAAGATGCACTGCACCAGAGTTAGCTTAAAGCTAATTTGCATCTGTAGTCCCTGACAAAAAACATACAACAGCACAACAACAAACAGTAAAAAGCAAAAAAAATAAATAAATACACCCAAATAAAATTTGCTAAGTTGTACTTTATGGTTTTAACCGTTTTTTAACATGTTTCTTGAAGTTCAAATTTGGATCCAGTGTCACACTAAGATATTTAAAATCAAATTTAAAGTAAATTTTTTCACCTTTGATGAAAATATCAGCATTAGGAGGTTGTACCATAGTTTTAGAGAAAAACACACCTTTTGTCTTGTTTACATTTAGACTCAGACATGATGTCAATGTGTGTCAATGTGTGACCCTTTCCAATGCTATTGCTATTGTTCGCTTAGCAGCAGCTAACTCAGCTGTAGTTCTACATCATGACACTGTTGAGGGAGATCATTAATATATAGGCTAAATAATAGGGGCCCTAACACTGACCCTTGTGGAAAACCCATTGTGCACTTCATGTTACTGGACAGTGTGTCACCAACTTTAACACATTGTATCCTATTGGATAAATAACATTAAATCTTTCCCTCACAGAGTTGATTATTTGAGTAAAAGTATCACAGCCATAGTCCAGATGATCAGAGGACAGTACATCATCCCAGTTCAAGTTGTTAATTTCATTGGTAAATTCTTCTTGCTTAGCTCTGAGTATGCATTGAAGGATCATTGTCTTAGTTGCTGTGGTCTTAAATCTACTTTTAGTCAATTTTCTCGCACATAGGATTAGCTTATGATCTGATAAGCCAGTGATTAAATTATAACTTTTAGTTATTCTTTCTGGTTTGTTAGTAAATATCAGATCGATTTGTGTACTGGAGCATTTTGCAATCCTAGTTGGGCCTTTTACTAGTTGTTCTAGTTGGAATTTCTCTGTGATCATTTTTAATTTTTTCCTCTTAGTTTTATCCTCCCAGTTCACATTAAAATCACCCATAAGTAATAACTCTTTGTTGAGATTGCACTCTTTCAAGACCTCTGTGAGTTGATCATAGAAAGTGTCATCTGCAGAGGGGGACCTATAGACACCTATGATGTTAAAAGACATTTGTTGGGATAACAATATTTTCATCCCAACATATTCTAACGTGTTACCCGCATTATAAACCACACGATCACATTTGATGTTGTCTCTCACATAAAAAAGCACCCCTCCTCCTCTTCCATCAGGTCTGTCTCTTCTGAAACATTGGTATCCGGGTACTGTGAACACACTTGCAGGAGTTGTTTGTTTCAACCATGTTTCAGTCAGACAGAGAAAATCCAGATTTGAGTCAGACACAAGATGAGTTAGCTGATTGCTCTTTGCAGTAATGCTTCTGATGTTAAAAAGTCCACCGAATAGCCCCTTTGGTTTCAGCTTCAGGTCCCATAAGACTTTTGCACGATTGACAGTTTGGAAGGTTTAGAATAACCTCTGCCTCCTCACTGCAGGGTTTCAACACGCAGCAGGTTTTGTGAGAGAAACACTGTACCTATCAAGATTTCCACAGCCCAGTAGTGAAAAGTTATTCATGGAGCCATCATGCCTGGTGTTAACAAAGTTTAGTCTGTTAAGGAAGAAGCCCGGCTCAGAAAGTTGCTGCTCATTCTTCACTGGCACCAGAGGAGTCCCAGACACACTCAGGCACAAATCAGCATTGAGGTTCTGCAGCACTCCAGGTGTCACTGGTCCAGGATTTAGCTGAACATCTCCGGAAAGCAGGATCAGCATGAAGAGGAGACCTGCTATTCTCCGAAATGGGGTGGCAGATGACCAGTCCACTGGATCGGTGATTCACTCTGGTACCTGGGCTCGTCTGTGCCGCAGGACAGAGGAATAGATTGCAAAATATCCCAGTAAGTTATGTTAAAAACTCACTGTAGGAGCATCAACTGGCCATGAGCCCCTCAGCACCGGCCCGGTGTACCTGGAACCTCCTCTCGACCTCAGTGGGGAGAAAAGGCCGCCATCCGGGCGGTTAGGAACCCCAGAAGATCCATGTGGCCAGGACCGTTTCCTTCGATGTTGAGATGGATGTACAGATGGTCTTACTTGATGTTTAATCTGATGTTTATGTTTGAAAACCTGGACTGGCCTGGTAGCAGAGTCGGCAGGGGGGTGAGCTGACCATCTCCCCATCCCGTTGAGTGACCCCCAGTCATATGCCATTGCTTCTTGAGTCCAGGATGCATAGAGAGGTTCCAGCATGCGTGGATTACATTTACCAGCAAGGATCCTTCAAGTTTTCCTCGTTTTAAAAAAAACAACAAAAAAAAACAAACGAAAAACAAAACTCTTCTGTTTCTTTCTTCTGTTTCTGCTTCTTTAGTTCTGTGTCTCCTTTGGAATATTGGTAACAGGTAGCAGTTAGCAGTTGACAGCTAGCTAGTTGTTTTGATTTGAAATATATATCCAAAGATGATGTTTTCTCTTCTGTTCTTGCTGATCAATGCTATTCTTCTTTCTGAAGATTTTTTAGTGTTAATTTGCAAAATGTTCCACTTTTTTGGGTCCAAGTTTGAGATGTAATCAGGAGCTCACTCCCAGTGCAGCCACTCCTCCGGAATGTTAGATCTTAGAGATTAGAGATTTTAGAGATTTTCAATGTGATCTCAGACTTTTGGAGCTCACTGTATATTATTGGTTTTATAAGGATATAATGTTAAATGATAATTGATCATAAGATCATGCAGATGAGCTTCCGCTGATAACATTTTACTTTTTAGACTAAGACTTGCAGCTTTTGTATGATGAAATCTCTGACAGTGCTACAGCGCCACCAGTAGGGGGACCGAGGTGCCAACTTTTCCTGCTCTATCTGCCTACAAGCCCTTACGGAGGGCACACATTACCTGGCTACAAATATGGATGTATAATAAGAGCTGGATAGGGTGCCGTCCATGGATGTATAATAAGAGCTGGATAGGGCGCCACCGCTCAGCATTGCAGCCAGTTCAGCATTGCATCAGGCTGCCCTCAGTGTATTTAAATTTGAGTCTGTTTGCCAAAGACCTGAGCACACCCACTCACAGCAGAAACAGCAGCATTGTTGACAATGGGCTAAAGACAGTAAGACACAGTAATGACTTAGTGTGAAAGATAAACTGCAGAGATGTTGGCCCATTTCTGAGTTAATAAACTGTGTTACTTGAACATTTTTCACTGTGTTCCTAAATTTCTTTGTGTGCTCCTATGTTTTTCATTTTGGAGCACATGTACTCCTTGGGGGAAAAAGCTAGTGTGGGCCCTGTATATCTACATGATGGATTGGCAAAGAATTGGTGCAGGTGTTCAAGTTTCCCCACAGGTTGAACTGTAAACTTTTGGGATCTCCTTACATTCCCTCCGAAGCCATTGCCTGGTCAAAAATCGTGTTTGTTCGGGCTCTGAAGGGCAGTGAAGTACTCTTTGCATTAGTTAAATGGCATCAGCTGTTTCATTCATGTTTCACTATGAGTGGCCCATTCATCAGCCGTTTGGCTACCAGCTAACTCATGAATAGCTGAATAGTCAAATTCATGCAGGTGGCCATTTATTACTTGACACTTCTCACTATTATTATGTTTGCTGCCACAGCTCCCTCCACCACCCCAACCTCCTCCTTATGTACTGTTTTTTTATATTGTTCATTTAACTAAGATTTCACTAAGGCTCCACTCTTTTCCTTCAAATGTAACTGTCTCAAATGTCTCTTATGAATTTGACATGACATTTCCATGAGCCTCAGCTGTACTCTAAGAGCTTAGAAGCAAATATTAGCATACTCACATGCTGTTGAGTATTATACCTGTTAGTATGCTCACATTTAACTCACTGTGCCTCATCAAAGCATCACAGAGCTGCTAGCGTTGCAGTAGACTCTAAGTCTTGTTACAGAAATACAGAAATTCCATTCACTTCATTCGTTTAATGTTAAGGTTTCAGTATGCTTCAAACTAAATTTGCTCTCTTTTTTCATTCATCACACATCTATTTTTGTCACTTCTCATGCATACAACCACATGCAACACCAGGAATGCGAGGAGAGACTGTCCAGTATGTTTCAAGCATACTGACACCTTTAAGCTATGGTCAATACAACTCAACAGTCCATGCAGATGTTTCCCATGAAACAACTACAAGGAAAGGGAGGGATTATGCACTTTTAGCCACTGGAATACTTTTAGTGTGAAACATCTGTGCAGGAAGTGTTGAGTATCATTGACAGTAGCTTAACTCTGAATGAAAAAAAACAGCAAAGTAGACTCAAAGACAGTATTTCTGTTAGAAAGTATGATGCTGTTGTTGTTTTGATTGGTTGTCTTACTCACCATTCTGCTGCTCTGAGTTTCTCTGTTTACCACTAATAGCCTACTGTTCTCATTCAATAATCATTGCTGATCATTTTTACTATGCCTTCTTTTTATAATCGACAGTTAAACATCTGTTGATGAAATTCTTAATTACACAGATGTTTCACATTAAAAACCTACCAGGAATGGGAGGGTTTATACTATTTCAGCCACTATAAAGCTTTTATGAAATGTCTCTGCAGGGAACGTTGGTTTCTTTTTGACAATAGCTTTACAGCAATCAAAAAACATCACAAGTTAAAGTGGTTGCAAATAATTAGCAAGCATTAGCAGCAAACTAGCAGCATTAGCAGCTTTTTAAGATATGATCAGAAATATATATAACAACAAATACATTAGAAATAAAGGCCTGTGCCAAATGAGGGTCTCTCTCTGCTGTTGAGATAAATAAAGGCCTTGCAACCATTATATAACTTATAGTAGGCTGAGACTGATAATGGGACACCTGGCTAATCTTTATAAAAGTAACAATGTAAGTATGCAGTTTGCAAAGTATGCAACATGAAACTGTGCAGTATGCGGTCTACTAAATCTTTTCCTCCTCATTCTCTCTTTCTCTCTCTCTGTCTCTCTCTCTCTCTCTCTCTTTCCAGGAGGCTTCCATCAGTGTTTGGCTCCAGTTCAGCGATGACACCGCCTCCCTCCTCTCCTCCTTCAGTGACCTTCCATTTTTCTTGCATCTCTCCTCATTGGCTGAGACTGTTGTTGTGGTGACGCCTGGCCCAAGCCAACGCATCTTTGCCCAGGGCGATGGAGGTGGGCCTCTACTGCGTGCAGAGCTTCTGGTTTCATCATGCATTGATCAGTCAATCACCTCAAACTCTATCAGTGAGGGCCATGTGTATGTGACAGACACCAGTGGAGGAGGTGGGACGAGGAGGCTGGCAAGGGGATCTGGTTGGATAAGAGTCAACCTGGACTTGGACTTCCTGCAGCCAGTAGAAAACAAGGATGAGGAAGGCGAGGAGTTTGAGTTTGATATTTCAGACACACTGATTGAGTCAGACAGTGACATCTACTCATCTAACTTTGGCGAGGGTGGAGAAAATGTAGAGAGTGAAAATGTGAACACCAGTAGTGACTACTATGACAAAATTAGCGGGAGGATGACTAATGGAATTTGGAACAAGGTCGGAAACAGAGGGATGGTGAGTCAGAACAATCTGGAAAGAGCTGTGCTGATGCCAAGCCAGGAGGAGGGCACTGTGTACTTCTCTCCAAGCCAGGAGAAAGAAGGAGAGAGAGAAGAGGAAGATGGGCAGGGAGCTCTAGAGCTGGAGGTCGGTGTGAGCACCATCCTCTCTCTGCTCTGTCTCTCTGCCGTCCTCTTCCTGGCAAACTGCCTCCCCTGTGCCCTCCGTGACAGGAGGAGGAAAACAATGGAGGAGAAAAGGGAAGAACAACTTGAGGCAGTCACAAAGGAAAAAGAGGAAGAGGAGCAGAAGGAGAAAGAGGTAGCGAACAAGAAGCTCGAGGAGAGGAAGGAGACCGAAGGTGAAGACAAGCTAAACCGGGAGCAGGAAGAGATCAATAAAGAAGATCTGAAAGAAGTAGAGATTGTTTGCTGATACAGTGGAAACCACTTATAGTGATCACGGTTACAGTGATCAACCACTTATATGGATCAAAAAACTTGGGACAGAATCATTCCTATACAAATGCTGTTTAAGTAATTTGCTAATAGTAATCAATTTTGGGTCTTTTCATACATGAAAACACATAGAATTTTAAAAAAAAATAATTAACTAATTATTTAACTAACTAATTACTAACAGTAATTCTATTTTACTCCCATGATACACGTATGATACGCAATTAGTGGCTGCAGCACCATTACCAGGCGTTGCGGCGCCATCCGCAGGGTTGTGTGGAGGTGTAGGGTGCAGTTGAGGGCTTGTTTATTTGTAACCACTGTGAAACAATTAGAAAATAACGTTTTATTCCTCTCATTCACCGGCTTTCTCGCTACCACTGCATGCTAACTTTACTTTTAACGTTATCAAACGAAGAGAAATGTCCTCCCCTCTTCCTAGTAATGTTTTTGTCCTCCCTCATGACAGGGTTATAGCTCTGATCAGTCTTATCACCAGCTGTGATTGGCCACCGCAGCATTACAGGTTGCATTTCTCCAAAAGTTGATTCTGGTTCAACTTTCTCGCTGGCCGCTCTTGCAACTTTCTCGTAAACACACATCCCGCCTGCTTCTGGCTGTTCTGTATTTTGAAACAGTCCATAAAATTCAGTAAATAGCAAAGCTGTCCATTTCATTACTTTATATTCATGTAATAAATATACAAATGTCAATTAGATGGTAATCTGCATTAGAAAAAAAAAATTGGTTTTAATAATCATCCGCATATAGTGATCACTTTGACCTGGACAGATGTAATCACTATAAATGGTTTCCACTGTATATTCAAGAGCCAAGCTAGATTTCAGCTTAAATCTAATTTTCATTTTGACAGGCCCAGAACATTAAGCTGCATTTGAAACATTTGAAAAATATAAACTGAAGTCAAAAAGTAAGTGAAAAGTTCACTAGTATGCCTGACATGACGGTATAGCTAAAGAATTTAAACTTTTGGGCACTATTGGGAAACAAAAGTCTAAAGTGTTTGAATTCTGAAGGGTAAAGGTGCAGTCCCTGTGAATATTCACTCTGTCTCCATTGACTTCAGCAGAAGACTGTACAACTGTGTGTTCACCTTTGTTCATTGTGGCCCTGTGAATCGCCACAGTCGGGCTGTTTTTAAAAGGACAACTCATTATTGTAACAGTGTGCTATCACAGAGTTTCACAGCATCACTCTTTAAGACTGGTTACTCCTCTGCTTTGTATTTATTTGTTACCCAATGGAACAGGGACATTACATTGTTTTTGGGTGGTGGGATGGAATTCCTATTGCTTTCTATGTTAGCCAACACGCCAGCAGTGACATCTGGATGCATGTCATCATGGATTGAGTCACAGCGTGTAAATGTCAGGTCACATCACTGTCCTATCTGCAACCATCAATGCTCATCAGTTCCTCAGGAACAGCAGTTTTATCACATTCACACCCCAGATCAGCACATCACAGCCACCATACATTCATCACTTGCTCTGACCACATGTTGTGTCAGCTATGTGCTACGTGTGCATCACTCATGTCAAATGATGCAGCTCTATGTGCTGTGGCTGCTGTTACACTTCAGTCAGGAAATTTTCATTTCAGTGCCAAGCTCAGTGTTTTGGAAGAACCAGAAAATGTGTGTGATCTGGATTCTGGGTTCCATTTTGCATCCTGAAGTACACTTTCATTAAAGTTTGTCTTTCTGTCATTCTTTTATGTGACTGTGAGACTATGGCTATGGAGGTGGGGTGTTTGTCTCAGTGATAAAGCTTTTTTAAACTGTTATAGCACAGATGCAGGGAGTTCACCAAACTCCTAAAAATAATGAGCAGGTCAGACCTAGCTTTGAGACCCCTACATTTGCAAAGGGGCAATACACCAATTTTCATTGTAAAAGTCAGTAAAAATCATTTTAGCAGAAACATCTTTACTATTCCATACATTCGTCTTCCTTATCAAAACCTGAGGCTCTTCTCATTTCTCTATTTTGTGCCTCCTCGTCTCCTCTCTCATCGCGTCATGTTTAAGGATATCTCGATTCCAAAATGCATCTGGAGGAGAGAGGAGCGAGGAGAGAGGAGGTTTGCCGGAGGAGCTATGAGCGAGGATACACAGGTAGTCTTTTTCGGCACCGTATGGCACTGTATGACAGAGGCATGACACATAGCTGGAATATACAAACCATTTGTAGTGCTTCACTCAATAAAATATATAAGGGATATATATGTGTGTGTGTGTGTGTGTGTGTGTGCACGCATATGTTAAATAAAATATAACAATGTATGACATCCGTACATTCTTGTCATATTATGCCACGTTGTGATTTGAATTAAAAGTAAATATATACATTGTCATGAACACTGTTATGCTCATCTGTCAGAGATCATAAAATACAGTGGTAGGCTATAACAAAATAATAGATGGGTGATGCAGCTCTGCTGCACGTTATATTTAATTGACATGACGGCTCCGAAGCAAGGATGTCTCATTTTGCTAAATGCCTGTTGCCTTGACTCCTCTCTCCTTGTGTCTCTTGCTTGCCTCCTCCGCTTGCATCTCAGGTGGGAGGGACTAAGAAGTGAGGAGAGGAGGTAAGGAAAGAAATCGAGGATGTACAAATTGAGAGATGAGAAGAGGGGCTGGTGTCTACATTACCCACAATGCAACTCAACTGTTGACAGTTCAGTTGGACAGTTATGCTAGTAGTGGCTAGTAGCCTGGAGCTGCTAGCCTCCAGCAGAGAAGAGGAGTGGGCTACAAAGGTACGCTAACCTCACTTTTTAGTTTTCAAACTTGTGGTCTTCAGTCCCAACTGATGCTGACTCAAGTGACATCACTTAAGCAGTTTATCAGATTTCACACAGCTTCCTCTGGAGACACATTATTGAATTTCTCTTTGGGGATCAATAAAGTTATATCTGTCTATCTATCTATCTATCTATCTATCTATCTATCTATCTATCTATCTATCTATCTATTTATCTACAAATGGCTTTGTACAACTTTTAACACACTGGTACACACTGATGTGGAAAATCTGTGGAGTTCCTCTTTAATAAGATACTGTATATTTTTCCTTTTAGATATCTTTCCTAGACATATTGGCCACATTTTGACAGTATTTTTATGTTTACTAAGAGATTGGTTACCACTGATCTAATGATTGTGTACATGAGAAAGAAAGAAAAACATGAAGTTATCCATAGCAACCATAGCGCTTAGCTGTAAATTTTTCTCCATTCCATAACAACTGTTACTTCCTAGCTTTATGACATCTCAAAATAAAACTCTTAGTTAAGAACTCTCAGCCTCATTTTTTATAACTGTTATGATAAAATACAGCCTCTGGTATTTAACATGGCAGGTAGACTGGCACGGATATGCTTCAAATCAGCAAAATCTAGGGCACTAGTGTTGAAGTGGGGGAAGGTAATAGATAAGCTCTGCTTCTCCCTAGGAGGCATCTTGGTTCTGGCAAGTTAGATGAAGCATCACTCCCCTGCATTTCCATTTGGTAGACTGATATATGTCCTCTTGTACAGCACATATAATGTTGAAAATCATCAATCAAGAAACACTTGTTTAAGTGTTGTGGTACAGATATTTGAAGTCTTAGTATTTTTCAACAACTACACACATCACTGATGGAGAATAGATACCTGTACTGTCTCCACTACTATACTAACACTGTAATAGAACAAAAACCACAACATTGAAATGAGAGTTTTTTGGTGGACTCATTACACACCTGATAAACTATGCAGTGTGAAAAATCAGTCTGTGTTGGGCAGCTGATGTAGCATACATAAATATATTGAATAATGACTTTGGCAATGTCTAAAGCTAAATTGCTTTTCAGAATACATAATGTGTCATTTTATCAGTTGCCTTTATTTCTGGTTTCATGTGAGTATGTTTAAAATAAAGTGTTCTTTATGAAGCTTTCCACTTCTTAAAGGGTTGCTGGTCAAGGAAACTTCAATGAAGTGGAGCTGTTCACCACCCAAACAGTCACAAGTGAACAGTGAGAAGTAATAAATACTAAGATTTAATAACCCAAATTACCCATTTTAATAGCTTAAGAGTTAACAAACATTCATAATTCAAAACTCCAAGACAAATGTAGTGACAGCTTATCCCTATATAATGTTTAACTAGATATGTTTTATGTGCGCTCTGCCTGCCACAAACACCACAGACTGTACCTTCTGCTTAATGCATCCATGGACTATACCAATAAAAAGATATTAACACGCCATGCCCTCTAGCGGTGTGAAGATGGAACTAAATGTAAAATCGACAGCAAGCAGCTCAGACTGGATATTACAGGATATTTGGAAAATATGTTGGTAATATATGCTCATCCACATGATAGTCTGCTCTGCTGGAAGATATTTAAAGCAGTGGATACAGATGTGAGCTCAAACTCTGGAAGTAGTTAACGTTAGCGTTATGTTGTTTATCTCATGATGCAGCAATACTTGCTTCTGAAATGCTGTCTTTGCGGCCAATGTATTTTATTGAATCGTTCCTTGGGGTCAGAATGTAATGAAATTGTTACTGTTGTGTATTCAAGTCAAGACTTTCGATAATTCATAGTATCAATCTCTCATTCTTCGACCCTTGTCAAAGATCAATATGAAGGTCTCACATTTTTGATTTTGTCGTTGAGCAGAGTGGCGCAGCGGAAGCGTGCTGGGCCCATAACCCAGAGGTCGATGGATCGAAACCATCCTCTGCTATCTGTTTTCCTTTCACGTGTTTCGTTACACATTGTTAGACGTGTGCTCTGCAACTGCTGCTCGAAAAACGTAAGTTAACTGGCGCAAAAGGTTTTCCGCGATATTATAAGTCATTGCCCACGTGATGTTAGCCTAACATATCCAAAACATCAACGTGTTTATATAGCCTTTGCACTTGGAAATAGGACGATTTCGTTGAAGACGGGAACGTTATTATACAGAACACAGTCATTAAATTAAAACTTCACCAAAATCTACAGTTTATGGGAACGTCATTAATTACGTGTCATTGACCAGCTGGAATCCCCCCATTAAACTGTCTTGCTGAAAGACTATTCCTGACTTTAATTTTTATCAGGAGGCAGAGCTGCAGTCCTACACGCTTCTCTGCGCTTCTATTAGAGCAGTTACCTACTCTAAACCACATAGAGACTGCGTCTGTCCCCCGACCATTTAAATCAATTAAATCCAAAGTAAACAGAAGAGGATTCATTCATAAAAATCTAATAAAAATTAAAACCACTACTGCAATAGTACAACAAAATAAGAGAATTAAATGTGGACTCCTGAACATTAGATCTCTATCATCTAAAGCCGTATTAGTAAACAATTTAATCTCAGATCATCATATTGACTTATTTTCTCTTACTGAAACCTGGCTGTCTCATGAAGAATATGTCAGTCTGAATTAATCCACTCCCCCCAGTCATATTAATACTCACATTCCTCGAGACACTGGCCAAGGAGGTGGAGTTGCAGCCATTTTCAACTCAAGCCTAACCATCAACCCTAGATCTAAATTTAATCATAACTCATTCGGAAGTCTTGTTCTTAGTCTCTCTCAACCAACCTTGAAAACTTTACAGCCAGTTCTATTTGTTATAGTGTACCGTCCTCCTGGTCCATACTCTGAATTCTTATCTGAATTCTCAGAGTTTTTATCAAACTTAGTCCTTAGTACAGATAAAGTAATTATAGTAGATGATTTTAATATTCATGTGGACGTCGATAATGATAGTCTCAGCACTACCTTTATCTCATTGTTAGACTCAATTGGCTTCTCTCAGTGTGTAAATAATCCCACTCACTGTCTTAACCATACCCTCGACCTTGTTCTGACTTATGAGATTGAAATTGAACATTTAATTATTTTTCCACAAAATCCTATTTTATCAGATCATTACTTAATAACTTTTGAATTCCTATTACACATCATTAGACAAAAATGTCTTCACTAGATGTCTACCTGATAGTGCCATAGCTAAATCTAAGGAAGCAATTCCATCAGTACTGAATTCAATGCCATGTCTCAATAGTACAGAGGACTCTCATGTTAAGTTTAGTCCCTCCCAAATTGATAAACTTGTTGATAGTGCCGCAGGCTCATTGCGAATAACACTCGACTCCATTGCCCTTTTAAAAAGGAAGATAATAAAACATAAGAGGTTAGCTCCATGGTATGACTCTAAAAACCCGCAAATTAAAGCAAACATCGCGAAAATTTGAAAGGATTTGGCGTTCCACCAAACTGGAAGAATCTCGCTTAGTCTGGCAGGATAGTCTTAAAACATATAGGAAGGCCCTCTGTAATGCTAGAGCTACCTGTTACTCAGCATTGATAGAAGAGAATAAAAACAGCCCTAGGCTCCTTTTCAGCACTTTGGCCAGGCTGACAAGGAATCATAACTCTATTGATCCATGTATTCCTATAGCTCTCAATAGTAACAACTTCATGAGCTTCTTTAATGAAAAAATTCTAACTATTAGAG
Source organism: Thunnus thynnus (assembly GCF_963924715.1). Classification (NCBI taxonomy): domain Eukaryota; kingdom Metazoa; phylum Chordata; class Actinopteri; order Scombriformes; family Scombridae; genus Thunnus; species Thunnus thynnus. Next base: position 17,834,697 of record NC_089519.1, read on the forward strand.
AGAAAATTCATCACCTCCTGCCCTCAACAGGCACCGATTTCTCCCCAAACACAGGCACCTTAGAAACAGCTGTAAATCCCAACATATATTTGGACTGTTTTTCTCCAGTCGACTTTTCTGAACTAACTTCAATGATTTGTTCAGCTAAACCATCAACCTGTCTCTTAGACTCCATCCCAACTAGGCTGCTTAGGGAAGCCTTACCCTTAGTTAGCGCTTCTTTACCAGATATGCTCAATCTATCTTTAGTGACAGGCTATGTACCACAGTCTTTTAAAGTAGCTGTAATTAAACCTCTTCTTCAGAAGCCTACTCTTGATTGAGGTGTTTTAGCTAATTATAGAATTATCTAACCTTCCATTCCTCTCTAAGATCCTTGAGAAAGCAGTCTCTAATCAGTTAAGTGACTTTCTACATAACAATAGTTTATTTTAGGTTTTTCAGTCAGGATTTAGAGCACATCATAGCACAGAGACAGCACTGGTGAAAGTCACAAACGACCTCCTAACTGCATCGAACTGCATTCTCTCCATTCTTGTCCTTTTAGAGCTTAGTGCCGCATTCGACACAATTGACCATCAAATCCTATTACAGAGGCTGGAACATTTAATTGGCATTACAGGAACTGCATTAAGCTGGTTTAAATCCTATTTATCAGACCGATTTCATTTAGTACATGTTAAGGATGAATCCTCCATGAAGGCAAAAGTTAGACACGGAGTTCCATAAGGTTCTGTGCTTGGACCAATACTATTCACCTTATATATGCTTCCCTTAAGTAATATTATTAGGAAACACTCCATAAATTTTCATTGTTATGCAGATTATACCCACTTATATTTATAAATTGAGCCTTATGAAACCAATCAGTTAAACAAACTCCAAGCATGCCTTGAGGACATAAAGACCTGGATGACCTGCAATTTTCTACTCCTAAACTCAGATAAAACAGAAGTTACTATGCTTGGCCCTAAACACCTTAGAAACACATTATTTAATGATATAGCTACTCTGAATGGTATTACCCAGGCCTCCAGCTCCACCGTAAATAATCTGGGAGTTATCTTTGATCAGGATATGTCATTTAACTCCCACATAAATCAAATTTCAAGGACTATCTTTTTTCACTTACATAATATAGCAAAAATCAGACACATCGTGTCTCAAAAAGATGCAGAAAAACTAGTCTGCGCATTTGTTACTTTATGGTCTAGACCTGCTCTATGTGAAAAGTGCCCTGAGATGACTTTTGTTGTGATTTGGTGCTATATAAATAAAAATTGATTGATTGATTGATCCATAATAACAGTTAAACACATATATTTTACAGCGTCATTTCCATTCAGTCACATGTGAAGTTGAAAATTCCTGAGTGTGGGGTTTGATATGAGTAACATAATTTCCATTTTTTCTTGAAACATTTAGCCAAAGAGATATTTTCCAGTGTTCAAAAGACCTGAAACCTGACCCTGAAATTAGAATTATGACTGGTAAGAATTGGATTATTGATATCTGAAATGAGAGTTTCTCCTAGTAAGAATTCTATTGTAGATATCCAAAATGTTCATTCTAGATATCAAAAATGCAATTGTGGATATCTGATATTGAAAGCCCAATACACATGAATGGCAAAAGTAACATCATTTGTTCTAGGAAGAATGATGTCGTAGATATTTCAAGTGACAATTGTGGATAGGAAGAATGTCATCGTGGATATCTGAAATGTTCATTTTGACTTGAATTGAATTATGGATATCTGCAATGAATATCCAGTCTAGCTATTAAATGTTAAAACGGCTTGCCATAGTCGCTATCAAGTCCATTTGCACTAACCTCAATGGTCTGTAGAGGGGGACAAGGAGGAGGAAAGAAGGGGAAGGAGGGGGCAGGAGAGAATGAAAAAAGAGGGAAAAAAAATTGAGAAACTGAGTGAAAATTAAGTGAATTGAAAATTACTATCGACTATGCTGCCCCTTCAGAAGTTATATGACGCACCTTTGATCCTGTTAGTTTGAGAAATATGTTTATACATGACACTTAAGAATGGCATGGGGAGCTGTGGATCAAAAGGTCACCAGTCCGATCCCCTACCAGAACATGTCTGTCTTAGCCCAAACTCTTTATGTGTTAGTAATCATTCAAATATCACTTAATAAGTGATACAAATAGAACACAGCTACAGCCAAATAGTAAAACTTTGTGTTGTTTAATGTTCACATAATGTAGAAATGTGATTGTTACTAATGTGAGAAACATTTGTAACAAGCACTGGTCACACCTACACACACATGTAACTTTTATCTTTATTTTTGACTAGAATGTATAAATGAATTATTTTATATTCATATATTTTATGTTTGCATTAGCAAAACAACCCAATTCATTAATACAATTTAATTAACAATGAATGGAATAAGTATTGAGAGCACTGCAACAATGTAATTATCTCTGAATGAATGATGAGTTTGCATGTTTGCATGCAGTGTGGAACTGTTTTTAATACTGTTCTGTTGGCATACATTTTCTTGTCATTTCATTATCTGCTTGAGGTTGCAAAAAGCTAACCTTTGCCTGACTCCCATTTTTACAAATATTTATTAAATATAGTGCAAATTTATTGCATAATGTACAATAAATAATAATAATACATATAATAAATAAACTAAATACAAAAGATAATAAATAAAGCTAGGAAACGCTGCTCTACTGATAATAAAAAAACATACTAAAAAACGAATTCAGCACACTTTGCAAGGCTCACACAACATTTGTCAGTATGGTGTTAGTCTGTGGGGGAGGAAGGGGGCTGCAAGGACTTGTAGGGTCAAAAACACGAGTGGGCCAATGACAGGACTGTGGTTGGGGACAACAGGCAAAGGGACAGAGGTAGGTGGAGTTACCTGCTGAGGGAACAACTGCCTCTGAGCTGGCAACCTTGGGTGGACAGACTATGGAGGATGGGGGTGTTGGGCCAGAGCTGCAGACTTCCTCTTGACCACTGCCTGTCCTGCTGTACTTTGAGGCAAGTGGTACTGATGTTGAGAGCCAGGCTGTGGGGGTGCAAATTCAGGTTTCTTTTTAAGACTACCTGAAGCGTCCCTGTTGTCAGACGCACATGGTGCTGTTCAGCATATCCCACTTGCCACTGGTCGTATGGCAGAAGGTTCTGCCACAGCGCTATAGTGGTACTGGCCTGCTGGTAGTTAAGTGTTTGGCCGGTTGCAGTCCTCAGCCCCACCAAGTACTCTGCCAGGCTGTCTACTCGGTCCACCCCTGGGACACTGCGTGTATCCACATCCTGGTAAATATAAAAGTACATCAAAATCAAAAACACAATAAGCAGAAAAATAACATAGTGTAACTTGTCACAAAAAACAGTCACTACTTACCAGTTGTTGCTCAGGTGTTGCTGGGGTGATGGCTGGTGATCCAGAGGGAGCAGTAGCTGCAGCAGCAGAGATAGTGATTGTGGTGGTCGTGGGGAGAGGAAGGGCGGAAGCTGAGCTAGTGATGACAGCTATACCTATTAGCTCCCCTGGGACAGACAAGAGAATAGCTTTCTGCAAATTCATAAAAAAGACAATTGTATTTTATGAATATGTAAAATAACCTCATCATTAGGGCTGTAGTCTCCTGGTCAACTGGTTGATTAGTTGGTCGATATGCTCTCGTCCGATCAAATTCTCATTGGTCGAATAATCGCCATGTTACTTTCATAAGGAGAAAAGTGCTACATCAATATCCTCCCGGCATTAATCCATTTGCTGCGGCAGGAGGGACAGAGTAACAAATTACCTGTGAAATTGTTAGTTGTTTTCACAACTTTGAACTCACCCAACCTAATGGAGACTGCCAGGTCCACAAGGCGGTCCCCTTGGCAAGGCCTGTTTATTTTATATGTGTGATGTTAGTATAATAGTACTGTGTTTCTTTTTTTAAACCTTTCATTTCATATTTCACATGTCTGTGCTACTAACGTTATATTTTAGACTACTTTTGTTTGTAATATAGTATTTTAACACTTAAAAATATTTTCCTTTTTGTGGGGGCTCTGGTGGATCATACCACAGTTTCAGGTCAGTGCTCTGCCACTGGTGCTTCCACAGAGCAGAGCAGAGAGAACATCCATTTCTGATCCTGAGGTGGTATGGTTTTCATCATCTTTGCGGGCAGCCAGCCAGGATTTGAACCAGGAGCAGTCTCCACATGTTCAGCCATTCCATCCTCTCCACTCCCAAATTCTGGAGGTAGCCTCTGATAAACCCCGCTCTGTGGGGGTGAGTGTCAGGAGCAGGGTGGGCTGAGAGACCAGCCACAGATGGGGCAGCAGAGGAGACACAAACAGAAGTTGCAGAGGCAGATGCAGAGGTCACAGGGGTGAGAGGCACAGAGGAGGTAACAGAGGAGGTGGCAGCTGATGCTTCCTAATTTATAAATAAAAAAAGGCAAATATATAGACATGATTACAAGCCACTCATAAGGGATGCTTGTTTGAAGTTTAGTAAAATATTAGTGTGAAGAAAACAATGCTGGACATGGCAGAGGAGTCAGAAGTGCTACTGACGGGCTGAGAGAATAAGAGCACAGTTTACAACATTTTAGATAAAATAATCTATCAATATTAGGTATCACAGTAATGAAGACTAGATCATTATCTTTATGGAAGGAAAATCCCACTATAGTTAACCAGGCATAAAAAGAATAAAGGTGCATATATTGTAAAATCAAATTCAAGATGTGTCATTCTCCTTACATTACCTTGCTTGCATGCTTCCAAGTCAAACTCAAGTTTGACTTTAAAGCAGCACCATGAGATCTGCTGAACCATGGCTTTGTAAACTGTCAAAAAGAAAGAAGTAATTTTAAGTGGAGCCTTGTATTTTTATATAAACTTAGCACAAAAAGTAAGGGAATTTGTGTTTGGTAGATTATTTCTTACAATGCTTCTTGGCAATAAATCTTATACCGTTGGAAAGCCTGTTTATTTCCCTTTTAAATGGTGCCACATTTGTAAGGAACATGCATTTGTGGGATGAGCAGTAGAGCTGAGTATGTGGGTTGCGCCCATGAAAAATTTGCCAAATATTCTCTGCCATTGCCAAAGAGTTTATTCTGCCATTGACTCCTGTTTGGTGTTTGGTAGACTGGATGATTGAAGTTTGAAGAAACAAGATCTATTGGCAATTTAACAATTTCTTCATTTAACAAACAGGAGCCTCAGTAGCATGTGGAAGAACCATACGCAGCCACAACAGCCTGGCACCTTCTCCTCATGCTGGTCACCAGCCTGATCACACACTGCTGTGGGATGGCATCCCATTCTTCAACCAGCATTTGTCACAAGTCAGCCAACGTGGTTGTGTTGGTCACTCTGGCACCAACAGCACGCCCAAGCTGATCCCACAAGAGTTCAATGGTGTTGAGGTCAGGACTGCTGGCAGGCCATTCCATCCTCTCCACTCCCAAATTCTGGAGGTAGCCTCTGATAAACCCCGCTCTGTGAGGGTGAGCGTTGTCATCTTGGAGGATAGAGTTCGGTCTCAGACTGTGGAGATATGGGATTGCCACTGGTTGCAGAATCTCATCTCGATATCTCTCTGCATTGAGATTGACTCCAATGATGACAAGCTTCGTTTTACCAGTGAGGGAGATGCTGCCCCATACCATCACACTACCTCCACCAAAAATGTCACTCTATCGGTGCAGCAATCAGCATAGCGCTCTCCGCGTCCTCTCCACACTTTGACCCTATGATCATCATAACGAACATGACGTTCCTCCACATGTTAAGGTTCCAGTGCATGTGTTGCCAACACCAGTGCAAACAGGCCTGACGGTGAAGGGCAGTCATGGCAGGCCTCCTGGCAGCCCTATGAGACTGGAGATTGGCTGCGTGCAGTCTGTGTATGGGCAGAGAGCCGTCAGACATATCGTCCTGCAAACTTTGACTGCAAATCTGTAGAAGACAGCCTATGGTACCTAAGTGCTGACAGGGTGAGGAAACGGTCTTCTTGGGACGCCCACTGCACGGCCTGTCTCTGACATCCCCTGTTATATGGAACTTGACCTTCACTTTGGAAATGGTACTAGGGCTCACTCCAAATAATGTTGCAACTTGGTTTTGCGGAACACCAGCTTGAAGTTGCCCTATCGCACGGGCCCTATCCAGATCAGTCAAACGTGGCATGCCGATTCTTGGAGCAGACACCTACTGACCACTGTAGCAGGGCCCATGCTCACAGGTGCTGCCATCACTTGGCCAGTAATCCCTGTATGGATGTTAAAAACTCCTGAAGTAGATACGGAATTGCTGCAAATTAAGCCAAGAAATACATGGGTATACAGATAACAGTATGTGCACATATTTTTTTGATGTTTACACAGTTGAATTGTACGCCATTTTTATGGCTCTAGAATGGATTGACCAATACGGACCAAACAAAGCCCTTATTTGCAGTGATTCTGTAAATAAGGCTATCTAGTCTTAAGTCGGGTATGTCCAATAGTCGTCAGGATTTGTTAGTCAAAATAATGACAATTCACTCAAGAGCAATAGAACAAGGCATGGAGATCATATTCTTATGGGTTCCAGCTCACATAGGTGTCAGAGGAAATGAAAAAGTGGACAAACTAGCTAAACAAGCACTTAGGAAAGAAAACATAGACATTTGCATTAAACCATCCAAACAAGAAGGAAAGAGCATTGTATGGGGAAATATCAACATGCCAGAAGATCAAAGAGTATAGAAGCACAAGAGACGAAACTCTGGTGCTTTTTTGACAACTGCCACTAGATGGCGCTTCTGTAGCACTGATACCATTTTGGACTGAAAACACTGACAAACACCATCATATTCATTCAAATTCATCACATCTTACGTGCCCAAAATCGGCATATCTCACAGCCAAACCAGAAGCGCAATAGAAATTTTTTCAAAATAAGTCATCAGTAAATTGTATGACTCTTATACTAGTTACCTCACCATACTACAATTACCTCTGAAGTTCCACTACTTTCAATACCTGATTTGATACCATGGCAAAACCAGAGATCCCATTCAGGACACACTTCTTTATTTAAAAACTTTTTTATAAACATTAACAATTGAACAGAAACTTTGTGTGTTACGTTATTTACATCATTTATTTACGTTATTTTACAGTCTGAATTAGAATAAGAGTCACAAATTAAATATTGGCCTGTATCCTTCAAGTAGAAAGCAAAGCAGCCCAAAAAAAATATAATTTCAAATTAGAGGAACTGTATGAAATGTGATGCTGTAACAACAAATACAGTTGTGTGATTATGTGCTCTCATTTTGGTTTGCAATCTTGTAGGTATGACTGAAACTTTAACGTGTTTCAGCAATAAACAAACACACTCAAGCTACATTAGAATAATAACACTGAGTTATAGAGTGAGGTGTTGATACCAGTGATAACTAAAAACACTGGTATTAGTATCAATTTCTGAATGCTGGTATTGATTTGGTATCTATGTGTCTATGGTAACCATGCTTTGATTCTTGTGACATCCCTAATTATATCCACTTTGTAATGTGGTTTTCAAGTTGTTTAAAAGAATGATTCCCAAACTGGGATCCAAAGACCACCAGGAGTCCTTGAAAGGGCTGCAGGGGTTCCCAGCAAAAGCACAAATAGATTAATTTCACTTGAATTACACCAACTTCCAGGAAATGTATCTTCTTAGAGGGGATTTTTCCAGACAAAATCCTCTCAAACATGGGTCTGTGGTCTATTGTGCACCTATTTTGGAGGTCCTTAACATGAAAAAGATTGATATTGCCTGGTTTCTCAAAATCCCAACAGTGCTGTATTTTTCTAGCTTCCATTTATGTCCATTGCTCACTTTTTGCTCCTCTGAAGTGGGGCAAAAAGTTGTTATATGTCATGTTATGTCATGTCTTCCTATTTGGATAGGCACTCAGAATTTGTAAATCTGAACCCATGATTTGAAAGTTTTTATTTTGTAATAAATTAAATTCTGAATGAGTGTTTCATAAATTTCTGCTTTGATAATACGTTTGTCACCTTCAGACCAACATGGCGGAGGCGGAGCTCTGCTGCTGCTGATGTTGCAATGGAGCGACCAATGTAAGTTCTTTGAAAAGATGGCAGTAATGTGATTACATGGATGCAAGAAGTAGAAGTAGATGAAGAAGAACAAGCAGAAGCAGCAGCAGCAGCTCTTAAAGTGTATTTTAAGTTAGTTGACTAAATAAAACAACATTGCCTGCATCTTACCTCCATATCTCGGCGGAATAGATTCCAAAGTAACAAAATTCAACAGTGAATTTACTGCAGCTTTTTAAAAACAACTTTATTGAAACAATACGCAATACTGCGGCTGCTCCATCAAAGATTTTCAGTAGTCTGATTGCAGCCGCGGAGGGAATAGATAGCAACGTGGACACCTCATCGGCCGCTGCTATATGTTGCTGTGCGTCTGAGTGTCCGCCATATTGGGGCGGTTAAGATCCGCTGATAAACAAACACAATGTGTACTGAGAGAATCAGACCTCAACACAAAAATGGACCAGAGCTTGCTTAATTTTGAACCGATTTTTATGAAATTTGGTTTGTTATAAACGTGAGAAATTGAACGTGATGCTGGTTACTGCTGGAATAAATTCAGTTACTGGGGGCAGATATAATCAGCGCTGTGCCAAAACATTAACCTTCTGAATACCCACAACTTCCTCTGGGATATCGCTGATCTATGAACAGGCAACATCAAGGGCCCTATTTTAACGATCTAATGTACATGGTCTGAAGCGCACGGTGCAAGTGCAGTTAGGGTGTGTCTAAATCTACTTTTGCTATTTTAATGGCGGAAAAAAACGGTTGATGCGCCAGGTGCATGGTTCAAAGGGGTTGTCCTTCGTCTCTTAATTAATCATAGTGGTGTTTTTAAAAGCCAGGTGTGCTTGCAGCTGCAGCCACACATTTCTCCGTTCTGTATTTCTCTGCTAGAGAAAATAATTTTTGACTGCTTCCAAGAGCCTGGGAGAAGAGTGTGTGAGAAGGCAACTATACTATGATGTAAGTTATATTCAAAAAGTAACATTATTTTTCTGAAAACAGCTGTTGGAAAGGGGGGGGTCTTCTTATAATTAGGGTCGCCTTATATTCATATTATTATTTATATTCATATCTCAAGCCTGACGTTATGCCATCGAGAGCTACTGTGACTAAATGCATTGAAAAACGCTTTGAGGAGAAGAAGGATGAGCTAAAAGTCAAGCTAGCTCTGACCACCAACTGCTGGACAGCTCTCACAAACGAAAGCTGCATCACAACTTTTTCTCAAAAATTAACCAGTTAGTTACTGGTCAATGAGATTTAACTGACATCCCTAGCTCAGATATACAGTTCAGTCATATGTAAACATAAAATAATTGGGCTCTAGAGCAACTAGGTAAGAGTTAAAGTAATTCCCTGTCTTGGACAAACTCAATTCCTCTCCATCTCACATTTTTCAGCAATATGTGAACACCTTTTGTTCCAAGGATTAATATCCTTGAAACAGTATATTTTTACAGAGCTTCTTTCTAAAGCTACCACTGCAGAGTGAAGTTTGGCAAGGTGGTAGTGCCTCAACTTGTGGAAACTGCTCACAACTAATGACAGGATGCAAAAGTGATAACTGTAGATGCAATCCTGAGTTCCATTAATATGGTCACCAAGATTGAACACATCCTCAGCTGCTGCTGAAATGTTTGTGGTCTGTCAAATGCAGCGCTCTTCTGAGCATATCATCCTGACAGTACCTACAGATGGAATCATCAGGCCTCCATTGTTCTTCAAGATCAACAAGTGTTAACTTTCAGAAAATGATGCTGGTACAGCATCAGACACCAAACTGTTTCGGCACACATTGCATCAAAGCTGCTTCATCACCTATCAAACAACAAACACTCCATCCAACAAACACACTATATACACCAGTGCATTCTATGTTAGACCCCCGAAGTGAGTTGGCAGGTAACTGTGGTCCAGTATCACACCACAGATGTCCTCAGATGGAGAGGAGGCAGTGTCAGAGTCATCAGCCAGCACTACAGATGACATGTTCACAGCAGACAATGAGACTGCGTCATCCTGGGCTGTCATATTGCCAGTGTCCCCCCAAAGAAACCCCACAGTGGACCATTAGACAGCAGAAAATGCTCTGGAACTGAACCAAACTCAGGTTGTTGTTCCAGCCACCTATAATTTGCACATTAAGTGACATTATAGTTCTGTATTCGATCATCTAATAAAAAAAGTCCCTTATCCCTCTGAGTTATGAACAGCATTGTGTATTGAAAATGTAATTCCCACCTGATGTCCTGATGGAATTGAACAGGAGCTGTAAATGGTTCTGGCTGAAGCAATATGTGCAGACATAACACTGTGACTGAAGCAGCTCTGGAATCATCAAAGTTAGGGTGTTGATGTTAAAAATGAAGCCAGTCACGGATAAGTACCTTTAAAATTTGAAAATAAATCAAATAAAATTAGTGAAAATTGGCAATAGTGTAAATACTTACTCAATACTCACCATTACCTCAGCCGAATGTCCCCATTTCACTATGAGGATATCATGTAAACAGAACACATTTTGCTGTCACATGAGAGGACAGAAATTACATTTGCTCTCATCGAAAACTGCATTGATGCAGCTTACTGTATATGTAATGTTTATTTATAATTTTGACAAAATTATACCTGAAACAATGAAACTTTTTTATTCAACAAATCAAATTTCCATATCACTTGTTTCAATGAGAGGGAATGGCATTTATCCCTTTCCATTTGATAGTCTATTTATTTTATTTAATCTAAAAATGTGATTTTGACTATAACTATATATAGAAAAAATGACCCTGCTCACAACAGTGTTTTGGTAATAACCAAAAAATTATGCTCCTGCAAAGGTTCAACAGAGATATTTTAACATACCAATGATGAGACAGGTATGTTGCTTGATGAACTTTTTAAACACATCAACTTCATATGACACCCACTCATACCTCTAATTTCAAGTGTCTCCAATTTTTCTGGGGATAGAAAGGATAAAAGGCAACAAAAAAAGGACCAAACTGGAACATCAAACACATTTCATAGAACTGAACATCGAACTTCATTCAACATAGAACTGAACATCAAACAGTAAAAACTTTTAAGTACAGCTTAAGGACAATGAGAGACAAGAGTCAAAATGACTGTACAGTTAAATAAATAAGTATTTTTAAATAAACAAATTTGCTGATGTTGCAAATGAGAAATCAGCATATGCCTGCAGCTTACTCCTTAAAATTTTACTGAAGGTGTAAACACCTCCATTAAGACCCTGTACTCTAATCCACCTGCATATACAGTATGTTATACATTTTTCAATAGTACACAATAATTAATTAAGTATCATGGGCCAATCAATGCATTTATGAACAGTAGTTTGATATTTGTTATGAAATATGAATCTTTACGTTTACTTTCAATATAAGGCTTGATAATTCCAGTTCAGATCATTTTTATGCTCATCATTCCAATCAGTTTCCACTATATATTGACACTGTTTACCACAAAGAACACTATAATCTTATGACTTGAAAATACACTTAAGTTGTTCAGATGGTCTGGAAAGAATGCAAAGACTGAAGGGATCACACATTCCTTCATGCACAGTTTGCCCAATTCTGTCAAAATCATCTGCCTTGAAATGACAGCTACAGGGAATTGTAGTGTCATTAGGCTTAAAATCCTTCCGTCTGAAAGCTATGGCCCAAGCCTTCCATAGTCCAGAATATTTAGGGAACCTTTGACAAAACAAGGCCATCTTAAAATTACTTCTGGCATGCAGCTTCATGGTGCTGCCAGTGCATTAAGCTAGCAGCATAAATATGGCCTACTAGATCTAAGCCATTGAAGCTAGCTGGTGTGTATTATCTCATGAGCACAAACACATTCCAGCGAATAATTTTCTATTAGGTAAATTATACAAATAATGAAGTCACTGTTAAGTAGTGGTGTAACGGAACATGGTTGAGCCATGATCTGTACGGATTGCCCCCACGGTTCAGTACGCATGTGAACCACGCGGCAACCTCCGGGGCTGAAAAATGAAGCCAGTGTGGAAGTGCCAAAAACCTGCATTCTAGCTAATGGCCAGCAGGGGGCGACTCCACTGGCTGCAAAAAGAAGTCTGATTATATGGCAGTCTATGAGAAAATGACCCCACTTCTCTCATGATTTATTACCTCAGTAAACTGTTTCCTAATGAGTTTATGGTCTCAATCGTTAGTTTCAAGTCTTAGTCAATACAGCATGATGTTTATTTTGTAATTTATGGCCCCATTTAGAGTAAAATAGATGATAAAGCAGCGTATGCTTTAGGGCGTAGCTATGTTGTGATTGACAAGTCGCTACCACAGTGGCAACATTGCTTACGTAATGTAACCATGGCGTATAGGCGTAGCTGCTGCTATTTCATGGTGTGTTAATTGTGACATTGTGGTCGCCTACATAAAATCTTGTTCAGCGTTTGGTTGTCGTAAAAGACCCATCAATGACTCAGATGATCAATTTTTCCCAGTGAGTACATTTTGTTTTAACGGTTTTAGGCCTGTTTTTTGCTAGCGACAATTGGCATTAGCATTAGCATTATCACTGTTAACCATAGACTGTAAATCATGGATGTATTATAAGAGCTGGATACCGGACTAAAAATGGCGCCCATTCAGTCCTATAGGAATTGCTTGCCTGGCACATACGCCAAATGAAGTTTCTAGCTTCTGGGTTTGCTTCTGCGTTGTGTGGCCCACTAAATATTCGCAGTAGTGTTTCCCCCACTGGCCTCGCCCGTGAGCTCCTGCTTGGCCCATAGACTTAACAATGTGATGACGTCATGGATTTTTAAAGCACTTTTCTCAGCTTGAGGAAAGTTTTACAAATATAAAACCTCCATGGATCAAAAGTTCATAATAGAAAGAGTCATAATTGACGTTGTTTGCAGTTCAAGGTGTCCTGTCAACAGTTTTACAGGCGTCTTTTTTACAATGGTGGTCTATGGGGAAAATCCTTTTTGGGCCGTAGGGGGGATTTTTCGCTGCAATACCACAAGTGGCCCCTGGGAAAAATTTGCTGCAAGGCTGAGCGGCGGCGCCCTATCCAGCTCTTATATATCCATGATCGCTACACTCAAGGCTTCAAAACGGCAGTTCGCAAACCAATGGGTTAGTCTATGAAGTGAACCGCGGATTAATTGCAAAATATAATGTCTTGTTTAAGACAAAGTAAACAAACTGCTGTAAGTACAAGTCATGGACAGACAGCGTTTCACTAACAGGGAGCAACGACTAAATAAGCATCTAACAGGTCCGTAGTGACATCTGCAGGTATGTTTAAATGCTGTTTAATGTGCTGCAGCTTAGCAGCTAATTAGCTGTCTAACTGCTAACTGACGTTAGTGGTGCACTTTTCCCCAGCGAATGTTTGTTTGGTGGCTCATTCAACAAACTAAACTGCAGGACAAGACAGTGTGTTCATGTTTGTAAGTTATCATCAAGTTTTGATGATGTGGACACAGGCTGTTTTTTCATTCCCTACCATGTTTAAAGGAGAAAGGTATCATGCCTCATATAGCAATTTAATTTAACAATTGAGCATTGAATATTTTATATATTTTAAGATTTTATTTAAACAATGGACATCTGGAATGTTATTTTCATTTAAGACCATAGGCAAAAGTTCTTTGCTGTTTTACTGAATGTTGTCTCCCCCCTTTTCCTTTTTTTTTCTTTCTAATCTGAAAAATTACCTGATCCGTGACTCAAATCCGTGAGTTTTGTGAGCCAATGCACCCCTACAGTTAAGTAAATATTACCTTTAGCCCTGGTCACGTTGTGCTTCAATAATTATTCAGTACCGTCATGTTTTCGTCAAGTAGCCATCATCATGATGGTGTCAGGTCATTTTCAGGATAGTCTGAAGTGATATTTCACGTTTATTAACTTAACGGTAAAATACAATAAAATTGCCACTTAACGTCATTTGTGAGAAATTATCCTGCAATGCCTGTTTTGAATGTTTCGTCTCTTTGTACAGCCAAAACATGTCTGCAGCAGTTTTCCAAGCGGTCGCCTCTCTCTGACTCCTGACTGTTGACCGCCCCAATATGGTGACTGCCCACGCAGACACACGTCAAATTTCCATGGATGTATCCATGCAAATCTTGAACACGGCACTGCTTTGATTGGTTCGTGTGAGACAAGAATGTCCACTTTTTCTTCTTCTCTACTTTGCATTCTTCCTTCTTCCACTCAGACAACTTTTCTGCAGATTTATTTATGTGCAAAAGTTCAATAATTATAATTATTGTAATCTCAAACGTGATTTTTTCACACTCATTTGGGTCACAACAATCTAGAAATATTGGAGGCTTTCTTATAAAAATCAATTAAAGAAACACCCAAGAACTGATGTTTATTTACACTGTATAACTCTGTTTAATTAAGTTAATTTAATATTTTCAGTTTAATTAGAAATCTTGATTGGCGGGGAACATACATTATACACATACACAACCACACACATGCTAGAGTGGCTCTCCCAGCTTGTCTGGGAGCACCTGGGGATCACCTGGGAGGAACTTGAGCAAGTTGCTTAGTAAGTAAGTTGCTGCTCTGCTTGCCTTTTTACCACCATGAATCTCATCTTGATAAGCAGCTAGAAAATGGATGGATGGATCTTATTATGTGACTTAATCATTAGGAATATCAACTATTTTACTTCAACAAACAATGATATTGTTTGAGGAGGAGTCATAGTATTAGCATATAGACTGAAATAAAATTAAATTCTCAGTTGTTGAATTTGTTCTTGTTTTCACAAGCTAAAAGTTGCAAGGGATCTGGGAAAGTATGATGTAAGCAACTCAAATATACAGCACATGAAAAATTAAAATTTTGCAATTTTCTGCCATTAATCCACATTCATGCTGTCACAAAGGTAACATTTGGCAACATTTTTAAACTGAAACTCTTCCTCCTCCTCTCTTCCTGTCATACACAGACATAACCTTCCCTAGTCTACTTGAGAATGACACTTTGGGCCAAAAATCAAAATGTATATCTTGTTACTTATGTTACCAAGCTTCACTTCTTCACTCAAAGGGGCCTTGTGTTTTACAGCCATTTTCTGTCACTCAAGCCACCATCTCTTTTGATTATGTCCAAACCATTTGTTCTGCACGTCCTCCTGGAGATGAAAATGAGTGCCTCTAGTCACAGGATAGTAGGCCACAGACATTAAATGACAGCACTCAAAAGACACCAAACCACTGGAAAGAGCAATATCCTTGTTGTTTTGGCATGTTGTTGAGTAACAAAATACCATGGGGTTGTGTCCACATGTCTTTTTCACAACATGAATGGCCACTGCACTGCCTTTTCAGTGGTGAGCAAGACCTTAATCAAAGGCTCCAATAAATGAATGATAAAACTTCCCAGAGTTATTGAATTAGAGAGGTAGGATTTAAATATTCTGTTGTGTACAACACACCTAAACATGTGTATGTTAATATTTATTCCATTAACAAAGATATCCTGAACATGATTAAAACCAGGACAAGTTGTAACAAGCAAACAGTGTACATGTAAAACTACTTAATAATAGGCAGTGTGTTGTTGACACATTACAGACCAGGGGCTCTATTTTCATGAACCCAGTGGTGTGCCAAAGATCTCAGATCTCGAACATTTGTACAATTAAAGTGCAGCTAAAATCATCATCATGTGTTTAGTGTCATAAATAATCTCTCTGTTTGTTAGAAGCTCTGTTTTAAAACCAAAGTGGAAATAGAAAGTCTGCAACAATAAAATGTTTTTACTGACCTATAAAATTATGTATAAGAAACCATTCTGAATATGTCACATAAAAAAGACCGTTTCTGCTACTGAAGCAAAGAGTGGAAAAGTAGTTAATGACTGATTAGGTCTATCTGACCCAAATGTTACATTTATAATCATGGGAGTCAATTAACAGTGTGTGGATTATTTTTCTAATAAAAGACAATCTTTTGTTTTTTTCATTTCCAGTTATCATCACACAGTTGTCTCATCTTCTTCTGAGCTGCAGTGATGGAATCAGAGTGTAAAATCATCCACACTGTCAGCTCTCACTCTAGGGATAAATTAAACTTTGGACAATTAAAATGCAGCTAAATCATCATTATGTGTTTAGTTTCGTGGACAATCTCACTGTTTGTTAGAAGCCCTGTTTTAAAACCATAGTGGAAATAGAAAGCCTGGAACAATAAAATGTTTCCAACTGACCTATAAAAATATATATTTCTCCTTTTTATTTGTCACTTTATTGTAAACTCAGGACTTTTGTCCATGTCAGGGTCCTGTAGGAATGATGACTCTTTTTTTCCAGTGATCTGATTTGTCAGTGGTTGGGGTGTTGACAGGTTGTGATCTGATCCTCTAAAGTTAACCTACTCTGGAGGAGGATAGCTGTTCAACATAAGTTACCATGGCGATGTACCCCAGTAAGAAGTGAACCACCGTCGTAACCCTGGAAACCCAGGGTTAAACCTGAAGTTACCTCACTAACCCCAAATCCTGCTTCATATACAGGCCTTGGTGTGTTTTAGCCCAGTACAGTCATATAATTTAGTTTAGAGCTCAAAAAAACGTTTTAGTGTGCAGTACCTCTTTAAGTAAATCTGTTCTCCCCATTGACTTCTCCAAAATTTGCCATCGTCATCACATAAGCGAGTCTCTTGTAGGAAAATTAAGTCTGCATTTGAATGTCTACAGAACAGAAAAATAGCCTTCCTTTTAGTGATATTTCGCATGCCTTTGACATTAAGAGAGCGACTTTGAGATTAATAAAATAGTAGTTGCCATAAAAACAGTAAAGATAAAAAACAAGTTTGATGCCTACAAACAGGAACAAGTTAAAGAGAAGATAAGAACTATTACAAACTCTTAACCTTTTGATAGTGCAAGAGTCCACTGGGGTTATGGGTGATAGGGGAGAAGAATCAAGACAATATACTTTTGCTCTTTTCCCATAGGCCTATGTACAAAATCTACACGCCCTGAATCATCTACATCCTCAGAGCTATTTTTCTGGCTCAGACATAATAACCTTATAATAACTAATAATAGCTAATAATTCAGGCTGTTTTTCTGTACATCCTAACTGGAGCAAAATAAAGAGTAAATCAGTGTCAGTGGGAAATGTATATATGGGATACTTTAGCCTGTATATAGTACCCAGGTCCGATACATGGGTGCAGGGGGTAGGTGAACTATTACCTCAAAGGAAAAACAGTTACTTCTAGACCCAAGGAGTATTTAACTAAAAACCAGAAGGGAAAAACCACTCACCTAGTAAGATGGAGTCATACTCAATGAAGAAAAGCACAGCTTCTTGATGAAGAAGAAATATTCCCTTTTTATTTGAGTATTACAATATAAATGCTATTCAAAGTCCAAAACCAATACAGGGTTTCAGTATAATACAAAAAATGATCTAAGTGTTCTTCCCCAAGCAGAGAGAGAGCTATTTTTCTTCTTTATCTTTACATACCCAGGCAATAGGAACTCTGTGAGGTCAGTGATAATAGGATGCAGAAAACTCATATATGGACATGAACACTCTGGAAAGTCCCAGGAAGTACTGTAAGTTATCTCGTATACACACACAGCAGGCCATAATGCAACACACAATACTGTGGCCTTGACTCAAACTGTCATAACACATGCTCTTTTCTTCTGAGGTATAAAATAGTGTAGGAGGGCAACCGCATGTTCTTCAATTGTGTCTAATCTTTGATTCTTAAGGAAAATAAGAGACAGACTCACTGGATTCCTAAGTTCCTAAGAACAGACCCCCGGCCTGCAGAACTGACTTTTGTAACCCTCTAAGTGGGGGTTGATCAGTGATGCTCAACAGACTCGGAAAGACCTTCTGAGAAACCATTTCAATAAGTTGAATTATAACATGACCTAAAAGCATAAACTGACCCTAAGGCCACCTGGACTGGAGAAAAACAACTCCCACCTTAGATGGAACACAGACTGTCTTATCTAACTCAAGCCATAAAACTAATCCACATTCCTGATGACTTTGTGAAACCTCCCTGCAAATCTGAGGCAAACCTGAAATTCATGTAAATTAAATGTCTAATCATTAAGCAACTTATATTATGTTATATGTCATGTAAATACAAGGAGAATGGTATAACTTTCATCATTTTATGACTATCTACTAAAGAGATATAGGACTTAGATTTTATTAATCTTTGCACTACATGTAACCATACTGGCCTCTATTGACAAGAGTTGAATTCCCTTATGTGACGAGTTAATGAATGTTGGGTAACTATGTATTTGTATTTAAAAATCATCCAAGTGTTTAACTTCTGATCCATTAGCCTCATAAACAATTATATTTTAGTAGTTAAATTAGATAAGTAGTTATATTGAAAGAATAAAGTTTCTGAAGTAATAGGAATGTAAAGATATAATGCTTTAAGGATTTCAGTTTAAAGTTTTCTTTTGTTGTTAAACAATAGTCACATTGAATGCTTTATATTACAAAGTAAGGGTTATGATTAATTTATATTTAAATATGTTTCCGAAAGTAATCTAATCAGTCAAGTGTTGCTTAACTTTATTTCCTTTCACTATAGTATTAAACTTTTATTGAACTCTTTTATTTGTTTTTCAATAAATTATGTCCGTATTTAATCTTTTATTGCAACAAGTTAATTTGATTTTGTTTTATTAGTAACATTAAGTCTCGTATTTCCACGTATACTAATTTAATTTTGAAGTAAACACGTACAGTATTTTATTTTGAGGTAGACACCGCTGAAGATTTGAGCATAGTCGGACTAAACTTTATTCGGCACTCAACTCAAGTTACTACAAGCCAACCAAAGCCGGAATCCTCAACTTAAACTCCTGAAGAAGAAGGAGGAGGAGGAGGAGGAGGAGGAGGAGGAGGAGGAGATGATGATGATGATGATGATGATGATGATGATGATGATGATGAT
Organism: Thunnus thynnus; assembly: GCF_963924715.1. Lineage (NCBI taxonomy): Eukaryota > Metazoa > Chordata > Actinopteri > Scombriformes > Scombridae > Thunnus > Thunnus thynnus. The sequence goes on from NC_089519.1 coordinate 17,853,772, forward strand.
GATGGCGGCGGCGGCGTGAAACTGGACCTCTGCCTGCTTTTGTTGAGCAACATTGCAAACTAGAAGATAAGCCGACCTAAAGACTCTTTCAGAGCTGCCTGAAACGGCTTGACTCCTTCACCCACAAAGACGCATCCATAGCCGAAACCTGATCCGGGCTCTTCAATGACAAGCACCGCTGGGGATGCTGCATAAGACAACGCTGGATCTATAGTCTATGCGCTAGACCTGCCAAGATGACACCTCTACCACGACGAAACACCTCAACAGTAAGGCATAACATGGCTTTGTGATAAAGGGTTGATATCGAATTACGTTAAAATTAAAAGAATTTAGAAGTTGAATTAGCTTTCCCTTAGCATTCCCCGGTGCAAAACGTAAAGCCTCGAGTCAAACACTTCGAACCACTCTTGCTGAATAATTTTCTTTATTAGTTTTATCACCATTTATAGACCTTATTTAATTATTTATTTCGCTTTCTTTTTATTTATTAATTTCGGTATATTATCTTATGCTTTATCATGTATCCTCAAGACGTTTAGCTATTAATAAATGTTTTCATTTATCCCAAAAGTGTTTGGTTGTTTCTTTGAGCTGCAGTAAACAGAGGTCACTGCTTGGGACAAGAACTTACAATTGTGAGACTGAGTCATTGATTAAATTGAACAAACCAAAAAGGAGGTGGTAATTAAATACTAAAGTGTTAATACTCCTACAACAGGGTTAATAAAGTTCAACAATATCATTTAGATAATAAAACTGGTTTTACTAAAACCTAAAACTAGGTGTGAAAAAACATTTTATTTAACTGAAACAAGAATAATACTGATGAATAAATGCAAAACCAATAATTCAGGCATGAAATACAGTTAGTCAGGACTTTTAATAAGGCCCTGGCCTAAAGTTCATTCCTCTTGGGGGTTCACATCCGGCATGGGGTGCCTTCCTTAACAACAGAAATTAAGAATACTCTGAACAATAAGAGTACCAAGGAACAAAAATGTTGAACTACTATAAGGCCATAATATTAATATCAGGCTACTTAGTTGTCCATTTGTCGACTATTCACTTGCTTTGTTTTTATTAACTAGACATCTTAATACTTGGTGATGGCTTCTCGTGCAGCAAATCTCACACCGTCAATGAAGGTGACGGGTCCTTGCCATCTGGTTTTATTTCCCTCCTTATGTGCCTGCTCGAACAGGGGCCACAGTTTGTTTCTGCAGTCTCTCTTGGAGCATGTCAGATCCCCGGCTTTACGGAGATTCATCCTCTTCATGACATCAGCATTGCGTGAGTCCTTCCAAATCTTGTATCTTAAGGTACACATGTTGAACTGTATAATTAGACAGGATGTCTTGTTATCTCTGGGGCGTCCAACTCTGTGTGCCATATCAACCAGGAATCCAAGCTTACTTGTATCATCTGGTGCAATTTGGCTCATTATCTTCAGGACTTCTTCCCTCACATTTTAGTTCTCTCTTTCCGGGAGGCTGATGAGACATAGATTCCATTTTCTGCTGTAACATTCACCTTCTTTGGTTTTCCCTTTTAGTTCTTTCATATGCTTGTCCAGCATTTTCACCTTTTCCTCACTCTCCTTTACTTGAAACCCGAGTCCTTTCATCTCTTCTTTTACTTTAATGTCTGCTGTTTTTATTTATTCGTTCTTCTTCTCCTCAATTGCCAAAAGAAGAGGAGAGTATTATATCCGTTCAAACTACACCAACTTTGACCTGCGTTCAGTGTCTCTGTCCACAGAAGCAGCTGTCTGTCAGCTGCAGCTCCTGGGGAGCTGAGAGGACAGTGGCTGGCCAAACTGCCTTCACCAGGCTGACTGACAGCAGAATGAGCTGTTGCAAATTCATATCGCTGCTGGTGTGAATAGTTTTGATGGGAACTTTTCGCAGGTGAGTATTCTGCATTTTCGTGTCATTTATTTGTCACATCCCTGGTGTGTAAAGGCCTTTACTTGGAATCTCAGGAAGGGGTGAACACAAACCGTAGGTCTCCTCTGGTTGCATTTTCAACACCAATCCTGCTTTTGTGCCCTTCTTTGTGTCTCTCTTGGTAATTTTGGTCCACAAGCAAAATGTCGGTATTAGCTTGGTAAGCTAATTATGTTCCTGGTTGCTGCACATGTTGAGGTTTCAGGGTATTTTCAGCCATCAAAGTTCTTATCTAGGCAGTTAATCCTCACTTGTCAGTGCATCTATCAAGATCTTTTAGTTCAACAAGTTGTTAAACAGCTGGCCTTGTAAAAATATCATAAGGTACTCAACTACTGTTGCAGAGCATGTCGTCCACCACAGTTGCCAGTTCTTGTGCAACCTCCATGTTATGACAGGTGGCAACAAACTGCAGCAGTGAGTGATGTGACTGGGCAATTAAAGAAAAAAGGCAGCCAGTAGTTACTGGGCGTTCCCGATCTACATAAACCAATGATCAATGTTGGTGTTCCTGTACTACAGGACAGGAGCACCCCACCACACTGCAATCAGACTCGTCTCAGAGATTTGGAGACAGGCCATAGTGATTGGCTGTCAATAGAAGATAGAAAGATGGAAACGATGAGATGTGATTTGACGACAGTCTCTCGGTCCCCAGCTACTGCTAGCTGGGCGATGATATCGGTGTCAAAAAATATATATACTGTATAAAGAATCATATGCAGTGTTTGCGGTAGCATTCTTTCATTTGAATAAAGTGAGCTGATGTAGCAAATGCTTGTGGGGGGATGCACCATAATGTACAATTAAGCAAATATTTTATCAAATTAAAAACTGTTCAAACACAAGTACAAATACAGGGAAAACCAGACAACATTTTAGCCCATTTACTTCGAGTCAAGTATAAATTACATTACCACCCAAAACATATCCACCTGTTTTTAATGTAGTTTCCTCCAGACAGCCTTTAGTGTCAATTAATTTCCATATAGCATGAAAATCAACTTGCAGACACTTTTGCTTGAGTACATATACAACCCATCACAGTGCATATCATGTCTGATGGTAATTTGGCACAGACATTCACAGCCCTCTGCACTCTCAGCTGCATCACCTAAATTGCTACGGCTGCCTGGAAGGTTGAAATACATTCAACAATACCGTCTACTTTGGAAAACGGTCAGCAGTAATGTAAAGTATGCATGATGCGTAGCTAATGAGCTAAAACAACATGAAACATAAAACATGCAAAACACTAGTTTGGTTCGTCAACTGAGAGCTAATAGTCATCTTGTGTCAAAGACACAAAACGTTTGAAAAAAAGAAATATGGTCACTGTTTCACATTTTTATTGCTGCCATACCACTAATTATGAACAAAGAAAAGGCAGTATACCCCTGTGTGGATGTTTTTGTTTTTCCAATAAAGTACTACTTGCATTAACAGTCCTGTCCTCCACCACTGATCAGCCCAGTCCTAACTCTACCCTGGCCTGTTGTCCGCAGCCTGTGGCAGACTGCTGGTGCGTCCTCAGGTTGCAGATCCAAGCAAACCTTTTCCCACATTGGTCGCAGCTGAACGGTTTTTCCCCGGTATGAACTCTCTGGTGCTTCTTTAGGTTCCCGGCCTCTGAGAAACGCTTCCCGCAGGTGTCGCAGCGGAAAGGTTTCTCCCCGGTGTGGACTCTCTTGTGGGCCTCCAGATTGGACAGGCCAGAGAAAGCCTTGCCGCAGGCTCGGCATATGTAGCTCTTCCTGCGGCGATCACCGGGCACCACACTGGCAGCTTGATTTTTGTTGTGGTGAGCCAGGAGGCTGGCTTGATGGTGTGCAGCAATGGCCACATCAATGCTGGCCAAAGCTGCTGTGGATCCCCTCACTGGTAGAGCTGAGTGACTACTACTGGTTGAACTGATACTAGAGATACCTGTTTTATCAGCGCTGTTAGGATTACTGACAGCAGCTATGGTAGTGGACAGTGGGGGTTGTACAGAGTGAATGTTAGGTTGTTGCTGGGACATCCTGTTGGTGTTACGATGGAGCAGCTGAGCCTGCGCACTTCTTATCATGGCTGGTGTTCTGCTCCATGGAAGCTGGGAAGGTGGAGCCTGCATCCGCAAAGGTATGGACACAGATATTGCTGCTGGCAAGGCTAGGAGCAGAGAAGAAGAGAGAAAGAGTCAGGTTATGTCAAAGTAGAAAGCCAAAGTCCTGCCTCACCTCTGGCAGAGCATGTAAGTATTTGAAGTGCAAATACCAGGTTGATACCTTGTTGCATTTTGCTAATTCAACTTAATCTTGCATAAGTCAAGATGGAAGAGCAAATCACTGCCGCCATAACTCTCCAGGGTTGTAAAATCCTACAATGCAGTACAGTTTTTGTGTGTTGTAAGCCTTTAAACTGAACCTCCTGGTTTGTAATTTATCTCCTAACTGGTATCTGTACCAGTACTCCTATGTAGACAGATGGCTAAATGTCTTCTTCTTCTTCCTTGTCTTTTGGTTGGAAAACAACAAAATCATCTGCTGGGACAATAGGGCATACAGTACATATTGTGTTTCAACTGAGTCTATCACAGCCCTAGTGACATTCTGTTTCTGCATAACTGAGCACAGAGGGAGGTACAGCACCAAACCATGTCAAGGAAGGCATACATCAAGGTTTTGGAAACCTGTTCAAACTTAACGGCAAGACCAGAATTTTTACATCTGTCCACTCTGGGGAGCAGCTTGGTGTGGATGTAAGGCCACAAGAGAGAAAAGACACTGAAACTGCTGATGAGGACTGTGTGATACAGTCCAAAGCTCCAGAGCAAGCATGTAAGTGGAAGTATTTTCAAATTCTGCTGGCTTAGAATGGATGTGGTCTGAGAAACAAGTCGTTAGAAATGTCAGCATTCCTAGCACTTCAAAATCATCTAGTGGCAACCTAAAGTCGCTAAAAAAGGTACAAGATAACCACTTACCTTGTGAGACAGTCGGCTGAATGTGAACTCTCGCATGGCTGGATACTGAGGAGAAACTCTGGCTGCTCTGCCCACTCCTCACTGCTGAAGAGGCTGAACCTTGTGGTGGCTGGAGCACACGTTGAGGTTGCAGATGAGTATCTGCGATAATAACTCCATTCTGGTCACACTCTGCAGAGTCATCAGTGGTGAAAGAACATGAAGGAGCAGCAGGGGCTGTTGCAGAGTCATTATCAGGTGCCCAGCGGGTGAAAAATGTCTCCAGTTCAAACAAGGAGTATTCAGAGCTGAGTGGGTTGCTGTTGCTGGATCTCTGTTGTTGTTGTTGCTGTTGTGTGTTGGGGCTGGCTGGTGTGTTGGTGTCTGGTACCCTCAGCTGGACTGCCACCATACTGCTGGAGTCTTCTGATATCCTGTGGGTCGACTGTGGTGCTACAGACTGCTGAGACAGAAGAGAGCAGAGAGAAAGAACAGAAGAGGTTGAGAGAGATGCATTAAGACCATGTAAATGACGCAAACCATATCAGGGTTCAGAGCTGTAAGGACAAAAACATATCCAGACAGAAAAACAGCCTTGTGGATTTCACAAAAAAATCTTGACTCAAGGTCCATTCACTTGCTTTTTCAGTAGCTTTCAAATGAAACTAACGGTCCTCACAGGGAATGGAGTTTCCCCAGTTGTCTTGGAGAAGATGAGACAAAACTTTAACTCTTAAGACTTCTTGATGATTTAAAAAATCTCCTCTCAAATGTAATGAACAAGTAATTTTATTTTTTGACATGTTAAAGGAATAGTTCAACATTTTGGGAAAACAGTTGGGCCTGCCATTGCAGTTTAGCCTGAGCAAATAAAGTGTATATATAAGGCCGGGTCATGCTGCCAAGTATCTGCCCTTTGCTTGGGTGAGAGTAGGATTCATGTGTGCTTTCTGATATAACTTTCCTGATATAACTATTTGTAAGACCAGTAGAGTGAGATATGTATTAATGGTCCACTGGACCATTAAGTTGATACTGCCTATCAAGCCAGTTACAGCAGTTTTCCCTGAGCAGATACAATGTAAATGTAAGGCCAGGTCAAGCTGCGGAGTATCTAGTCTTTGCTTGGGTGAGAGTAGGACTGAAAGGCAGCTTAAAGGTAAGTTTGGTCAGGGTTAGAGAATGGTGTGGCCTGTCATGGAGCCCAGTAGATTTATGACGGCACTGCCTGATATCCACCACTACAGGGTCTCCTTATAGGTCAAAACATAATTTAACAGGAATGCTGGGCTTCCATTGGAATGCTCACCCAACCTTTGGCACATTTTACTGTAACTGATAATCAGAGTTTCTTTTTCTTATCGTCAAGCATAGTTCCAACATTCTAACCCCTCTAAAACCACAAGTTGTTTTTACATTTCTGTTTGTGTGTAGATTTAACAAATAAGGTACAATGTGTTAAGTAGTGATTTTTGTTCAGTGAGATGTTTGTAAGATGTATTTTGGCGTTTGGACAGAGCCATGCTAGCTACTTGCCACTGTTTCCAGGCTTTATGCTATGCTAGGTTAACCGGCTGCTGCTGCTACTCATTTTTAGCATACAGACGAGAGTGGTATCAATCTTCTCATCTAACTCTCAGCAATAGAGTAAAAAAGCATTTTTCCTAAAATGCCAACATATTCCTTTAAATGCTGATGTTTGCTTGGTCAATGAGCCCTGAGGAAGACATCTTAAAATTGACTGAATACAGTTTATCTCTAGTCTGCCCCACTTTACAATAGGACAGTGCTCGTTCTTAAAATTAATAATTTGTGAGGAGTAGTACGAGGGACTCTGTGTCTTACCACAGCTGTCTCACTCCTATAGTATTAGAGCACATTAAAGGACTAGTTCCTCAGGTAATGTGGCTGTATGCAAGTGTTTTTGTATATTTTGGACATGGCTGAAAATCTACATAGAACCACCTCATTTTCTTAAATTAAGCCCACAATACCTCCAGAAAAAGGTTGAAATGAATTTCTCACAACCACTCTTGACTACATCTCAGCAAGCATCCAACCAATTTTATTACAACTCAGGCAGCAACTCTCTCATTTCTTTATCTCTCTGCATGTTCTTATTTTGGCTTGAAAACTGGGTAGGAATGTTTCTTTCTCTCAGGAGCAGAGTAGCTTGATCCATGGCTTATTAAGGTGCGGCTGCTGCAGTAGTTAGCCTAATCTTTTAGTTAAGACTATGCACGGTATGACTTATAGATTCCGTGATAATATTGTGTCACAATTTTGTCATAATACTGCCCTATATGCTGGAGTAATATATTATTGTATAATAAAAACACAAATTCACCAATTATATTTTTAAAAAGTTTAATTATTTACATTGCAAACCTTGGACATTGAGGATTTTACAAAATTGTGACACAATAGAAAAGGCTAGTCTAGCGTTACATTTACAGTATATCTTTATGCTACAATGGCTTGTATTTTACATGATAATTAGACTTTAAAATTACACATTCATTATTTTTGTAGATAACAATCTGATAAGGATCGAAGATCCTGAACTAGCAACAAACTCAATTCATTTTCATTGGAAGAACAGAAATAAAATACATTAAAAATGCACACATAATTGACTGAAAATCCCCCAAACAGTGGCTAAACATGTGAACTGAAAGAGTGTTATATACCTACCGAGTCTGAAATTATTGTTTGGCTTGTTGTGGAGTTTTGTTTCTATGTCAACACTCAAATACTTAAAATACAGCCAAGTAGCTCGTAATTTGCTATTGCAAGTGTGAATGTAAGAGATTTGGTACATATTGAACCCACAATAACACTGTGATACTGCAGATTGTCAAATAGTGGCTTAGGGCCAGTATATAATATATTTGATAAAATATAAATTTTAATAACTAACTTCCTGTAACTTTCTGTTTAACTGTTGTCTCAATGAAGTCAGTATAATGTACATTTACACAGCGTTATTTCTATCAGTACAACATAGTCATGTCATACTCACCACTCTGCTGCTCTTATTACCACAACTGTTTTTAGTCACTAATTATTTTCAACCACTTCCGCTTTGATGTTTTTTGATTGCTGTAAAGCTATTGTCAATGAAACCAACTTTTTCTGCAGAGATATTGCATATTAAAAGCCTTATAGTGGCTGAAATTAGTATAAACCCTCTCATTCCTGGTAGGTTTTTGATGTGAAACATCTTTGTAGGAAGTATTGATTTTTCCTAGATGGTAACTTAACTGTGATCTAAAACAAAACAAAAAAAAGGCCAAGTGGGGTCATGTTGTACACTCAGTTTATCTCCTAAAACAGAAATACTGTCCTGAGTTCAACTTAACTGTTTTTCTTGTGCGATGTTAAGCTACTGTCAGAGAAACAACACTTCCTACACAGATGTTTCATATTAAAAGCCATCCAGCAGCTCAAAGGGCATAATCCTGGTAGACTTTTAATTCAAAATTTGTGCAGGAAGGGTTCAGTTTCATTGACAGTAACTTGACTGTCGATCATAAGAAAAAGGCATAGTAGAAACCACCGGAAGTGATTAGTGAATGAGAAGAGTATTAGTGGTAAACAGAGAAACTCAAAACAGCAAAATGGTGAGTATGACAGGAAATTAACTATACTGAGGCTGTGTCTGAAATCACTCCCTCATTCACTCATTCAATACTCCCTATATATTAGACACTCAATAGTTATTCAATAGTGAACAGTAAATTGAGATTATTTACACTTCATAATCATCATCATTTTGTGTCATCACTGACAGCTGTAGATTCAGTGCGATGTGAGATTGTAAGGAGAAAGTTGTGCCAATGGACATTACTCTTACACACTCTAAATTTGGACATTTATCTATTCATAAACAATTTTCATTTCATGTTCAATTGAAAATTCATGCTAGTTTAGAGAAATATATGACATATTCAAGCTGTTTTGGTACTGTAAAAAATGGTGTATGGTGTCTTAAAAACCTACTGTTTTGACTGACATTGGGGATAAGAAGATAAATGTCTTAGCTACAGGACAAGCTAGATTTGCTCCTTATCTTGCTATTGATTTTGAATTTGGGATTTGATTTTGAAATATAAAGGTAAAATTGACTGTAATGTTGTTAATGTGATTCCTTAGGGGGTTTTGAAAAGTGACACTAGCAACACACACCATTCTCCATGCAAGCGCCCTTGACTACATGTCTACATGTGTGGGTGGTGTCTCTTTTGGTGTTTTTTCAAGTTGCTGGGGTCAGAAAACCTCTCTGGGCAGAGCGAGCACACATACGGTCTCTCCCCGGTGTGGATGTTGCGATGGATCTTCAGGTTCCAGAACTGGGAGAATTTTTTGCCACAGATGCTACAGCCATATGGCCTCTCACCAGTGTGAGTCCTGAGGTGGGATTCTAAATTTGCTGGAGAGCTGAAGCCTTTCCCACAGAACCTACAGATGCAAACCCTCTTCCTGTGGATTTTCTTATGCATGTCAACGTTGATAAAAGTGCCCTGACCCTGACTTTGACCATGGTCCAGGAACTGTTGGGGCCCCGGACCTGAGAGCTGCACATCCTGCATTTGACCTGACACCTGAATGGGGCTGGACTCCTCTGAAAGATCAATAACAGAAGCCTGTGGAAAGGACACGGAGGTAAGGAAGCCTCTAGAGCTTTCACCAGCCAATCCCCTTCCAGGTGAATTCTCAACAGCCAATCCCCTTCCAGAACTGCCAGGTTCTGCTCCAATGAGTGTGCTGGGCAGGTATGAGAGGGGGGCGCAGTGCGAGGATGGCCCTGGGAGGCTGTCGCCATGACAATAATTATCCCCCCCATTAGTCCACAGCGAAGGATGGCCATAGCTGACCTCTGAGAAGCCTGGCCCAGACTCCTGCAGGTCAGACAGCTGATTGGTAGAGGTTTGTGTGGTTTCATCAAAAGGCAGCACTCCTCTGTAGTCATCTGTGCTCGACTCCACCAACCCTGGATACAAGAGAAAGATTTTCTCTTACAGACACTTCTAACTGTACCAGCTCGACAACATTATATCATGAAACATGTTTGATTACAATTTATGAGAGAACTAAAAGTGATAATTGGTCTAAGTTACCAATATTGTGAACAAGTTGAGGTTTAAAAGTATCCTTCTTCTCTAATGTTTACCCTGCTTTTCAACTGTAAAGGAAGTGGATGCTTTATTTTGAAATGGGTAACAAATTACTACATGCTTGGTAAGGCAGCTAAAAGCATGATTTGGGGATCACCAGAGGCCTGTAATACGAAGCAAGATCTAGAGTTAGCAAGGTAACTTCAAGTGTAACTCTGGGTTTTCAGGGTTACGACGGTGGTTCACTTCTTATTGGGGTACATCACCATGGTAACTTATGGTAAACAGCTAACCTGCTCCAGATGATGTTAGTTTCAGAGGATTGGATCACAACCTGTAAACACTCCGAACACTGACCAATCAGACTACTGGGAAATAAGAGTCATCATTCCTACAGGATCCTGACATGGACAAAAGTCCTGAGTTTACAGGACTTTACAAGTAAAAAGGAGAAATATATATTTTTATAGGTCAGTTAGAAACATTTTATTGTTCCAGGCTTTCTATTTCCACTATGGTTTTAAAACAGGGCTTCTAACAAACAGTGAGATTGTCCACGAAACTAAACATATAATGATGATTTAGCTGCATTTTAATTGTCCAAAGTTTAATTTATCCTTAGAGTGACAGCTGACAGTGTGGATGATTTTACACTCTGATTCCATCACTGCAGCTCAGAAGAAGATGAGACAACTGTGTGATGATAACTGGAAATGAAAAAACAAAAGATTGTCTTTTATTAGAAAAATAATCCACACACTGTTAATTGACTCCCATGATTATAAATGTAACATTTGGGTCATATAGACCTAATCAGTCATTAACTACTTTTCCACTCTTTGCTTCAGTAGCGGAAACGGTCTTTTTTATGTGATATATTCAGAATGGTTTCTTCATCATCCAACTAAATAGCAAAAAATACTCTATAGTTAAGTCATATATAATAATTTCTACATGTATTTTAAGCCTTAGCCTATTTTTAATATGTAGAAATGATTTCTAGTTTTTCTACATCATCTTATTCTGTTATATGATTACAGGCTATCGTTTACATTTCACTTCGTTGAATATTACTTTTTGCTGTCTCTAAAACAGAAGTTTTCCACAGGTACTTGGTATCACTGTTTCAACTCATATCATATGAAGCACTTCATTCATGGTTCTGATGATGTTGCTCGTAATTAACAGCCCCACTTCTTTCACATGAAAGCGCTTGTAGCTGGAAAACCCAGAGCTGACTGAGCTAGTTAATAACCAGCTTCAGAGTACTGGTTATCTGGACAGCCAATGTTAGGCTCAGTGAAGCCAGCTAACAATGATATCCTGGGTATGTTGAACTTGCTTCATTAAACAGGCCCCAAATAAGAATGAAAGACACTCCTTTTGATTAAAAGGAAAGGTCCACTCGCTCACCTTCCTGTATGCTGAGGCCTGGCTGGCTCTGGGCTCCCGTCACTAGCTCTACCTCCTCCACCTTCACCAGCACCACATCTGGTTCCTCCTCCTTCTGCACACACTAAGAGAAAACAGCTGATGTTAGACACACAACGTAATCACACATGTACAGTGAGTAGCACTGACAGGCAGCAGCTTTGTAAGTTTGAGGTATGTGCTGGGGAATAAATGTCAAACACACTATCAATACTTGACATAACAGTGTTTTCTGAACTGATTTGTGTCTATTTGAGTCCCATTCTGATTAAACTGTAGGGGAATGCTTAGTTCAACTTCTACTCTTCAATCTTTCTTTTCAAATGAACTATTATTCTTTGATTTTGATGTTATACTCTTAATACACAATAGGAAATTGAACTGGTGCTGTATTGCTTTGCTGATTTATTTGATTGTTTTGATGTTCTTGCTATATACACACTACGACTCAATGCCACACACATGGATACTGGAATGCTTGGAAATGTACAACATCAACAAGACACTAAAAGCTTTCATCAAGAACTCAATGGGGTGGTGGAAAACAACTCTGGAGGCCCACTCAAAGCCAATTGCACAAGTTACCATCAAGTGCAGCATATACCAAGGTGATGCACTATCCCCACTGCTGTTCTGCATAGGCCTGAACCCCCTCAGCCAGATCATCTCAAAGAGTGGCCACAGATACCGGTTCCTAAGTGGAACAACCATCAGTCACCTCCTCTACATGGATGACTTCAAGCTGCATGCCAGGAATGAGGGAGACATCGACTCACTGATCCACATCGCCAGGATCTATAGCTACGACATCGGAATGTCATTCGGACTACATAAGTGTGGTCGGATGGTATCGAAGAGAGGGACGATGATCAGAACCGAGGGGGTTGAATTACCAGAAGGCAGCATTGCAGATGTTCAGGACAGCTACAAATACCTTGGGATCCCACAGGCAAATGGGAACCATGAGGAGGCCACAAGGAAGTCAGCCACAGCCAAATACCTACATAGAGTAAGGCAGATCCTGAAAAGTCAGCTGAATGGGAAGAACAAAATACGGGCCATTAACACGTGTGCCCTGCCAGTCATTAGATACCCCGCTGGTATAATAAGCTGGCCGAAGGAGGAGATAGAGGCCTAGATATCAAGACAAGGAAACTCCTCACAATGCATAGGGGGTTTCATCCCAAGTCCAGCACCCTGAAACTGTACACTAAGCGGAACGAGGGAGGCCGAGGACTGGTGAGCGTCAGAGCCACTGTCCAGAATGAAACAACCAAGATCCAGGAATACATCAGGAAGATGGCCCCCAAAGATGAACTGCTAAGTGAATACCTCAGGCAGCAGAAATCTGATGATGCAGAGGAGGAGGAGGAACCATCATGGAGGGACAAGCCCCTACACGGCATGTACCACCGACAGATAGAAGAAGTGGCTGATATCAAGAAATCCTACCAGTGGCTGGAAAAGGCTGGACTGAAGGACAGCACTAATCATGGCAGCACAAGAACAGGCACTCAGTACAAGATCAATAGAGACGGGGATCTACCACACCAGACAGGACCCCAGGTGCAGGCTGTGCAAAGGTGCTCCTGAGACAGTTCAGCACATAATAGCAGGGTGTAAGATGCAGGCGGGAACAGCGTACATGGAACGCCATAACCAAGTGGCTGGCATAGTGTACAGGAACATCTGCACTGAGTATGGGCTGGAAGGCCCAAGGTCAGAATGGAAGACACCTCCTAAGGTGGTTGAGGATGACCAAGCTAAGATCCTGTGGGACTTCCGGATACAAACTGACAAGCTGGTGATGGCTAACTAACCGGACATCGTGTTGATCGACAAACAACAGAAGAAGGCAGTGGTGATAGACGTAGTAATCCCAAGCGTCAGCAACATCAGGAAGAAGGAACATGAGAAGCTCGAAAAATACCAAGGGCTAAAAGAGGAGCTAGAAAAGATGTGAGGAGTAAAGGCAACAGTGGTGCCAGTGTTAATCGGAGCACTGGGGGCTGTGACCCACAAACTGGGAGAGGACCCGAGCTTGAGGAAGACACACCACCACCCCCCATGGGAGGGGAGTGAGAGAGGGAAATTTTTGTATTTATATGTATTTATAGTTAGGTTCCTATATATTTGGACACTGACAAGTTTTGTTATTTTATGTTTCCATAGTTATATAATGAATACGAGCTTAAAGTGCAGACTCTCAGCTTTAATTTGAGGGTATTCACATCAAAATTGGAGGAAGGGTTTAGGAATTACAGTTCTTTAATATGTAGCTCTCTCTTTTTCAAGGGACCAAAAGCAATTAAACAACTGACTTAAAAGCTGTTTCAATGACAGGTGTGGGCTATTCCTTCGTTATGTCATCATCATTTAAGCAGGTAAAAGATCTGGCGCTGAGTCCAGGTTTGCATATGGGAGCTGTTGCTGTGAACCCACAACAGGCGCTCAAAGGAGCTGTCAGAGCAAGTGAAACAGGCCATCCGTAGGCTGCAAAAAAGAAAATATCCATCAGAGAGATTGCGAATACATTAGGAGTGGGCAAATCAGTTTGGTACATTCTGAGAAAAAAAGAATGCACTTGTGAACTTGGCAACACAAAAAAGCCTGGATGTCCACCGAAGACAACAGTGGTGGATGATCACAGGATCCTTTCCATGGTAAAGAAAAGCCCCTTCACAACATCCGGCCAAGTGAAGAACGCTCTCCAGGAGGTAGGCATATCATTATCCATGTGTACCATAAAGAGAAGACTTCATGAGAGCAAATAAAGAGGGTTCACCTCGAGGTGCAAACCATTCATAAGCCTCAAGAGTAGAAAGGCCAGATTAGACTTTTCCAAAAAACATCTAAAAAAGCCAGCCCAGATTCTGGAACAGCATTCTTTGGACAGATGAAACTAAGATCAACCTGTACCAGAATGATGGGAAGAAAAAAGTATGGAGAAGGCTTGGAACGGCTCATGATCCGAAGCATATCATCTGTAAAACATGATGGAAGCAGTGTGATGGCATGGACATGCATGGCTTCCAATGGCACTGGGTCAATAGTGTTTATTGATGATGTAACAAATGACAGAAGCAGTCGGATGAATTCTAAAGTGTATAGGCATATACTGTCTGCTCAGACTCAGCGAAATTCAGCAAAGTTGATTTGATGGCGCTTCACAGTACAGATGGACAGTGACCCAAAACATAAAGTGAAAACTACCCAAGAGGTTTTTAAGGCAAAGAAGTGGAATATTGCACAATATATAAGGCAGAAAGACCCATGAACACCAACAGCTGAAGACAGCTGCAATAAAGGCCTGGCAAAGCATCACAAAGGAGGAAAACCAGCATTTGGTGGTGTCCTTGGGTTCCAGACTTAAGGCAGTCATTGCCTGCAAAGGATTTTCAACAAAGTATTAAAAATTAACATTTTATATATGATTATGTTAATTTGTCCACTTACATTTGAGCCACTGAAATGAGGGGACTGTGTATTAAAATGGTTGCAATTCCAAAATGTTCCATACATTATTTTTGCTCAACCCCTTGAATTAAAGCTCAAGGCCTGCAATTGCATCTCGATTGTTTCATTTGGCATACAGACCCAAAATTGTGAAAATTGTGTCACTGTCCAAATATTTCTGGATCTAACTGTATATATTTGTCTCCGATCTTTCCCTTGACTTGTTTTATCCTCAAAATCAAAAAGAGAGCTAGTGGTAAAAACCGCCCTGCCCCCTCTGTCCTATTTAATTTTCTGTCCATATTCTCTACTGGCTGGCATTCTATGCTTCATCCATACGGTAAGGAGGTGACATGTTGGGCAGGTGCTTTTTGATCAGGATGATTTAGACATTGAAGGCTTTTTGGTAGGAAATATGCGTCCATGTGTCCACTCTGCTCTCTAGTAGCTTCTTACAGCAAATTTGCAAAATGGAAACTGCGACTTGCAATACAAGATCATTTCCTCTCATACAGTTTGACACATTTCACTTATTAAAACATATGCCATACTTGTGATCCATGCATTAGCATGACAGAGTTTTATCTGCAGTTTGAGTGACAATGATGTAATGACAAGTATTCATTTTAAAATAAGATGGTAATGAAATAAGACTTAGTGGTTCAATAAGCATATTTATTCCATAAATGATATTATGCATACAAAAACTTACGTATTTCATCAAAACACATGACCACTCCTAAAAGTGCCCTCAAACATTTACAAGAAGTACATGGACACGATTTTACAGATCCAGTAAGAGTAACTGAATACTGGCCAAGACTGAACACCTCACAAGTGATTATTATTTATACTAAATATCCCATTATAAGCAACACAGAACAGACCAGGGCCAACACATCCTAAAGTTAAAGTAGCTCCTAGCTGGCCGAGTTAGGAGAAACTCCTAAATATTAGGGGCCTGTCAGTCCTAATGTTAGGACTCCTAAGTTTTTGGGCTGAGAGTAATTCACAAACCATTTTAGCTTTTAGCTCCTCAGTCTGAGAGAAGTTAAGGAAATCCAGAGACTTGTAAGTCACTGAGACCTGCTCACAAGGTACAGGTAGAGGGCCTCCTTGCTTCAGGATCTTGGAAAAATTCAATGATAACGAACTTTGTGAAGTATATTTTGATGGTGGGAATAAGGATTTAATCAGTGTACCAATATATTATAAAACAGAATAAGACCAGATATAACGGTTTAAACAGTCCATCAGAAATAAAACAGTTTGGTACGGATGAACCCATAATATAACCACCATCTGTCAGAATTGACATCACGCCAAAATACACTCTTCATGCTTTTGTTTGACAGCTGAGGTGAACATTAAATAATCACCAACTGCAACAAATAAATGAATAAAGCTGATTTCCTGGCCATCACTGGACTACCTGGTTAAATAGGCACTATATATAGAGTTATCCAATCAATGAATGATCTTTTTCAGTCAACTGGAAAAAAAACATCTCACTATCAGTAAGTAGATGGCGTTTGTCAGATACAATCAACAGAACAAGTAATTAAGTATTAATCAAGTATTTTACCTTGTTTCATTTATGAAACCTATCTTGTCACACTGTATGTGTTCATGAATGTTCTCCTAAACATTCACTAACACAGCCCAGTCACCTGTCAACCAATCACTGTGGAGATAGTGCTATGTCAGACATACCAACAGGGTCAACCCTGCCCCATCTCTTCGCTCAGGAATTTCTCAGGTCCTTGCTGAAAGTGTCTCTCAACAGCTTTGCTTTGTGAATCGGTCTTAAGAGGAAACTCTTTGTTAGGAACTTTTAGGACTTCTAGTGATAGTGATCCGTTGTGAATACGGCCCCAGTACGTGTTTCTGTATTATTTCATGTAACAGCTGAAGAGGGAGTGTCCTAGTGATTCAGATGCATACCATGCAGTATACTGTATCACTGTGTCAGTTTCTACTGTCCACCTTTGAATAAAGACAAAAATGCACAAAAAATTAAAAAAACAGGTGAATAAATTATTCAGTTTGGGACTGTTGGATGTTGGACTGACACACTAATATGTTATGATACTGAAAGAGACATGTTCCTTCATCACCATGAAGACACACACTGTAGTTTGTTTTGACTCAGTCCCACACACACACCATCCTGCTGCCAGAAAAACTCACTGGAGCATCAAACATGGATTAATCCGCCACTGAAAATAGTCCCCAACAGATGCACCATTTCTTCTTGTTTGAGTAACATTTGCTAAAAACTACAGTGACCAGCTGTTTTATGAAATTACTGAACTTTTAAAAAAATGAAACGATATATTTGTGAGGCATTTTTGAAGATTTACGTCCACAATAGGAACCACAGGCAGGCTAGGGAAGTCAGAGAGGGAAAAAGAAAGAGACAGACTAACACATTTTTGACATTGTTTTTTCATGGAATTAGTTGACAATAACAAAAATATACAATGCCTTTTTTTTAGGATGATTCTGGGAAATGAGGTCCAGGAAGAGGCGGAGTGTGCAGTGGGTCAACCCAAGCATGCGTATAGGACACTGATAAACTGCAATTGTAATTCCTTTTATTTAACTAAGATTTCTCTCTTTGAAAACACATTTAAAAACACTTCTATTGTTAACTATTATGTGAAATATTTAAAAATCTGTTCAGAAAGTTCTTATGAAGGTCTTGTGTAGAACAAATTAATTCTGTTGAGCAGAAAGTCACTTTCCACTGCCAACACTGAGTCAAGAGATCTTTTCTCTTTCCTTATTACACTCTAGACCGCAGGTAAGAAGACAGTTCAGTTGTGTTCCCAGGTCTCCTCTTCAGTATAAATTTCAGGATGGCTCTTTTGCTGATGTGTTTTGAGGTTTCTTATCCAGGCGAATCCCCTGCCACACAACCCACAGCTGTACGGTTTCTCCCCGGTGTGAACTCTCTGGTGTTTCCTCAGGTTCCCGGCCTCTGAGAACATCTTCCCACATGTGGAACAGCTGAAAGGCTTCTCTCCTGTGTGGACGCGTTGGTGGATCTCCAGCTTCTTGGGCCGGTTAAAAGCTTTGCCGCAGTAGCTGCACACAAATAGTCTTTCCTTGGCACTGGCCCGATGACAGGCTTTGCTGCCGTCGCTGAGGGGCTGCGACAGGGGGAAAGTGGGGCTGTAACGGGCCCAGCCATTAATACTGGAAGAGGTTGATGGGAAATCAGCTGCAGCCATCGTGTAAGAACAAGACAGCCTCCTTCCTTCCACTTCAGCCGCTGAAGTCTCGTCAAAAAACTCTTCAACCAATGAGTTAGCACTTTTATTGTCACACAACACGTCAAACTGTGAGTCATTGCTGCCATCATCGATATACTGGTGAGAGTTTATCATTTCCTGCTGCGAGTCTCGGTCCTCTACAGAGGCACTGAGTTCAGACTTAAGGAGAGGAGAGGAGCCACTGACCTCCACTCCTCTGCTGCCGCTGCTGCTACTATGCCTCGTCCTGCTGCTCTGGATCTGGGTCTGGGACTGGGACTGGCTGGAAGTGGACTGGGTGTCCTGCTGTTCAAGAAAGGGTCTCTGTCCTGCAGCTCCACAGGGAACACACTCCACCACTCCTTCAGGACACAATGTGGGGGGAAGGATGGAGAAAAAAACATTATAGTTAATAATAATAATACTTGTCTCTTGATATAGATTGTGTGAGCAGAAGAGAGAGAGAAGCAGCACCCTTCTGCAGCAAATAAGGCTCAAATGGTAAATTCAGTAGGGATGAAAATCTTACAATTCGATTTGGTTCCAATTCTTAGTGTCATGATTGAATTCAGAATCGATTTCTTAATTCGAAACCGATTCTTGACTGGATAAATAGGAAGAGGGCACTATATTTAGGCTCTTACTCCTGTATCATTCACTCCTCTGTCCTCAGTCTACTGAAATGCAATATGAAACATCACTGACAGTTAAATTAATTGGTCTTGATGAAGGTCACTGCCTGGCCAACAGAAAAAAGCGAAGTTTCCTTTGCTTTGAGTGAGTGTGAGAGTACGCAGCTGTTCGATTTAGAAAAGTTAACTGTATTAATTGGGAAGCATCTTACAGTCTATTGCATTTATGAGAATAAAGATGTGCAATTTACTGACCAACATCACTAGTTCAATGCTTTTTATAATAACAGAAGTTGGTGTATAAAAAGGACAGAACTCCCCATGCACAGCCAGTATTTTCAGACAGGTGCTGGTCAGTCGCAGGAACATATAAGGTGAAAATCAGAATACTGTAATGACTTTACTGTGACTTTATTGAGAGCGAACAACGCGTTTCGCCTGTAGCTTCTTCAGGTTCGCTCAATACGTTGGTGTATATTCGAGAGAAGGCCATCGTTATCCTAAATGCTGTACGGGTGCAAAGCCGTACAGAATCAAACAGAATGGACAGAGTTATTTTCTTCACCCCACTAGAGTTGGTTTAACTTTTGTAAAATGCTGTAGTGTGTGTTGGTTGGTTGACTCGTTTGTTAATGCTGGATTCGGTGCTCTATTCTGCTAATTTAGTCTCTGGGCGATGGGATACAATATTTTCATAACATAATACGGGTGCAACTAACAATTATTTTCATTATCGATTAATATGCCCATTATTTTCTCGATTAGTTGATGAATCGTTTAGTCAGATAATTGTGAAAAAAATGCTCTTATAATTCCTCACAATCCAAGGATGGTAAATGGACTGCACTTATATAGTGCCTTTCTAGTCTTCTGACCACTCAAAGTGCTTTACACTGCATGCCTACATTCACCCATTCACACACACACATTCATACACTGATGGCTCCCATGCAAAGTGCCAACCTGCTCATCAGAAGGGGAATTTAATGCATTCACACACTGATGGCATAGCCAATGAGAGCAATTTGGGGTTCAGTATCATGCCCAAGGACACCTGGGCAAGACATGCTGACTGGAGGAACCGCGAATTGAACCCCCAGTCTTCCGAGTAGTTGACGACCTGCTCTACCTCCTGAGCCACAGCCACTCAAAGAGATACATTCAAGTGTCAAACAGTCCAAAACCCAAAGATATTCACTTCACTATCATGTATGACACAGAAAAGCTTAATTTAAGAAGCTACTAGAAAGACCTGTGCCTCTTGTGCTTCACTAATGCCACCAGCGGACTCCCATGTCATGCTTCTGCTGCCTCAGCTGGCGGCACTAGGCAGAGGCCACTGAGTCTGTCCTCTCCCTCCATGCCAGCCCAGTGACAGCTGAGGATGGTGTGTCGGCTTGGTGGGAAGTGTGGAAGCCCCCAATGTGCTCCCCCTTTCAATAGGAGGGGCGAGACAGGCAGGCCCGTTCTAGCCCTCCCTGTTGAACACCTCGCCTTGCCGCTCACGGCTCGTCACCCGGTGTGGGTGCGGTTCTTTGGCCCTCTCTCCACCTGACGAGACAGAGCTCTGAAGAAGGGCTATGCACTCCAGTTCTGCCATCGACCTTTTCCTATGAGCGGCCTACTTCTGATGTCTCCATTCCCACCAAGACGGCAGCGTTGGAGAAGGAAATAGCCGCACTCCTCTGAAAAGGGGCCATATCAACAGTTCCCCAGTTGGAGGCACAGAGGGGCTTCTTTTCCCCATATTTTCTAGTTCGCAAGAAATCAGGAGGCTTGAGACCGATACTGGACCTGCGTGTCCTGAACGGTCACATTGCACGCCATTCCATGTTGACGGTCAGACCGGATGGGTGAGATCTGCTGCCTTGGTCCCAGTGGGGATTGTCATGTTGCTGCTCGGGATGATGTCAGCAGCTCACCTGTTGGTACGTATGGGGTTACTGCATGTTAGAAACCTCCAACAGTGGTTCTTGTGGCTTCAGCTGCACCTGAGCCAGGACAAACAGCACAAACTCCACATCCCCACACTGACACAGAGAGACATGATGTTTCAGGACTCAGCCAGCTGTCTCTGTGATGGGGTGCATCCCTCATTATGTCCAGGTCTTCATGTACGCTTCCCTGGCCAGTTGGGACGGGACCCTTGACCAAGCCAATGTGGGAGGCACTTGGTCGAGCTTACCCTGCCACATCAACCTGCTGGAGTTCACAGTAGTTCAGAAGGTACTTCACCACTTTGACTCGCAACTGAG